>NC_092710.1:187710948-188033127 GCF_047496885.1 Scyliorhinus torazame
GACACCTCACACCCTCCCAACATCTAATCTTCAAGTTTGTTCCCCACAACCCTCTGGCATTCACCGGCACAACCCTTTAATGTCCATGTGCATTGCCCACTAATGCCACCTGCTATAGACCCCCCCCTGAATCATCAAATGTGTGGCTCACAAAGCTCTCTCTTTGTCCCCACAGGAGAAGATAGCCCATGATAAAAGGGAAAGCATGAAGATGGGGGTGCGGGTTGTCAGAAATCCAATGAGGAAAGGGCACTGGAGGTTACAAGGTTTCCCCTGGAGAGAGCAGTAACCACCAGCGAGGGTGGCCTGCGCCAGAGTAGTGAGGATCCATTGCCCATTCATCCAGATGACCTATCTCAAGTGATTTGTTGATCTCCCTTTCACTGACCACATGTCCATTGTCTTGCAGGCTCACCACCTGATGAGGCTGGGCTATCCGGTGCTCCCCCCGACACCACCCCCACCCAAGAGAATACCAGCGCAGGAGCAGGGGGGGGGGGGGGGGGGGGGGGTCAGCTGACGGACACAGCCTCGTCTCAGGAGAATCTGGAGATGATGATGGCCTCCCTGGTCCTCCTTGTCGGATCATTGTCGCGCCTGTCCTTTATCCTCCAGCTCTTCCTTGGGCTTGTCCTCCAGCACCTCCTGGGCTTCCTCCTCAGATAAAGCTGCATGTCACTCCTCCACCTCCTCCTCCAGCATGTAGCCCCACTGCTGTGCCAGATTGTGGAGGGCACAGCAGACCACCACAAAGTGGGAGACCCTCTCGGGACTGTACTGTAGAGCCCTGCCAGAGTGCTTCAGGCAGATGAACTGCATTTTGAGAAGCCCTCTCATCCACAGCATTGAGAAAGCTGGCATACCGCTCAATGGTAGTGCTGTTGGAAACGTGGGCCTCATTGTATCGGGTCTCTGCCTCGGTCTCAGACCTACGGGCTGGCGCCATCATCCATGACCTCAGTGTGTATCCCTTGTCTCCCATGAACCAACACGTCACCCTGTGGTCGTTCACAAACACACTAGGGATCTCCGAATGGCCCAGGATGTAGCCTGTCATGCAGGCTCACAGGATAGCGGGCATACAAGTGCATGATCCTGTGATAGTGGTCACACATGATCTGAACATTCTGGGAGTGGAACCCCTTCCTGTTAATATAGTGCACTGCCTGATACCCAGTGTTCGCAGGACAACATGCATGCCATTGATGGCCCCTGGACCTGGGACATATCAGCGATGGCGGCAATGGCACTGAATCCTGCAGCCCGGGCATCTTGTCGGACCTGGTCTAGGTTGAAGGCGATATAGTCAGATGGCTAGGCATATAGAGCATACGTCACCTCCCGGATGCATCTGTGGGTGGACGACTGTGATATGACACAGAGGTCCCGGTTCAAGCCCTGGAATGATCCAGTGGCATAGATATTTAGTGCTGTCGTGACTTCACGGCAATCAAGATGGGGTGTCTTCCTCCTCCATGGGGTACCTTGTCTGCGAGGATGTGGCACAGATGCTGCACTGTCTTTCTGTTGAGATGCAGTCTTCTGCTGTCCGTCAGCTCATTGAATGACCATTGACTCCTGCACACCCTTGCACATCACTGGTCTCCCCTTCTGGCTCCCTCCCCTTTCATATCCAATGCCTCGAAGGGACTGGGCATATTTAAATGAGTTTAAAGACGTATGTATAAATGTGAGTCTGGTTCACGCCCAGTGAGGGCATGATCCAGATCGCGTCGGGCGCCACAGGTCGGACGCATCACGATCCGTTCGGCGCGAACCCCATTTAAGGGCTCTCCCGTGATTCTCTGGGAACAGCTGGAGGTATGCCGGGTGCAACGGAGGGGAAGAATCACCCCCATTGATGTTGCTTTCGGAGTCTAATGCAATGAGTAAGGGAATTTGTACTTAAACATTGTGAAATATGTGTGTAATGTGGTGATGTGCATCAATGTAAATGCACGTAGGCTAACTAGACACTAGAGGGAGCACCAGAAACATCACACACACACACACACACACGCACTCAGCCAATAGATCAGTTAGATAGGAGACGACCAATGGACAATCACGATGCACACGGAGGTGACACGACCACAGGGGGGCATTACACCAACCCATATATAAAGGACACCACACACATGATCTGCCTCTTTCCAGTGGAGACAGTCAGTGAGTACAGAGACAGGGTTGATTCAATATTACACCCACCACATGGATGGCAGCAGCTGGTTAGTCAGTCTGGGTAGCTATAGTAGGATTAGCAGTAGTGTTGAACCCGAGTAATAGAAGTGTAAATAGTTTAATAAACGTGTTGAAGTTATCTCCACGTCTGAACCTTCCTTTGTCAAGTGCACCACAAGGAAGCCGCTTATGTTACACCTACAACATAACAAATCATGGTACCAGAAGTGAACTGTTTCAATCCAGATACCCATACCTCAGCGTACAGTGACAACCAGCAACGATACCCAGGCAAGATGTTCAAGATCCGGGTTCCGCAGCAGCTCTAGTGCCACGTCGATCTCCGCGAAAACTGGTGGGCGTTCCGGCAAAAGTTTGAAATCTTCCTGGTGGCAGCTGAACTAGAAGAAGTGTCCGATCCTGAAAAAACAGAGCTTCTCCTCATCATTGCCAGTGCCAGAGCAGAAGAAATCTTTTAAAAATTCAAGTTCTCCAAGGGGCAAAACAGGAGCGACGTCGATGCAGTCCTGGACAAGTTCGGCAAATACTGTGAGGAAAACACACTCCAACCAGCAAGAAAAGGTACTCACCTCGAGGCCGAAATCCCAGAGCAGAGAACGGTTTTGGTCGGCGGCCATCTTTCTAAAGGGACTGCAGTTCCGCGCAGAACGGGGAGGTTCATTTGCGCATGCGCAAGATGCCGCGCATGCACAATCACGAAAATGGCCAGTAAAGGAACAGCGATCTGCGCATGACGTCAGAGGCCCCGGACCACGCCCATTTAAAGGGGAAACATCCCAAATCAAAGAAAAAAATCTTTTAAAGCTGTAAAACAACCTTCCTTCACCTGGAATGACAGCACAATGCCTCAAATTGAACCAGGAAATGAAATTAATCTCCGAAGAACCCTGCAACAAGCAGTTACCTACGCCCAAACCGACGATTCCGACCTTGAATACTTCGATACTGACCTTTACATTTTCTCTGGACCTCGCGAGCCCAATGACAGGTCCGATGCAAACAGTGATGACATGGTCCTAGAAGACCACGATTCGGAAGAAGGTTTTTTCATTAGAAATGGCGACCCCCGTACTGAATCCGACACAGATGCGGATTCGTTCTTCGTATTTGAGGATCTTCAGCCCAGCAAATATGACATCCCAACTCGTGAGTTCAGGATGATGCTGCAGCCTGACACCAAGAGACCGAGAGCGGTACAAGCCCACAGAGAGCGACCTGCTGCCACACAGAACGTGGTCCACGCCCCGCTCGGGGTTCCCGACTCTACGAAAGAAGACACGCAAGACTCCACACCGCAGTCCTTGCACGAACAAGAAGTGACTCCAGTGTCACAAGCCTCCACAGCGAGCTCCTGGACAGCCTCCACGATAGAAGCAACGCAAGACTCTGACGCGCAGTCCTTGCAGGAACAAAACCATGAGGGTCTAGCAACCTCCTCTGATCAACTAGCGGCAGACTATGCAATTCTGCCATGCTCAAGTAAACAGCAAGAAGACTATCACAGTCTACCACGCTCCAGTGCACATCAGGACGACTATGACGGTCTATCATGCTACAGTGAAGAACAAAGCGACGATGACAGTCCAAGCCCAAATGAAGTACAACAGCAAGACAATGACAGTCCACCCACATTGTTTGCACCACCAGATGAAGACTCTGACAATTTACCCAACTCAAGTGAACAACAAGCAGCTACTGAGGCTCTACCCACGGTATGTGAGACGAGTGACAACAGCATCCCACTTCCCATGCAAGATGTGCAAAGTGACAGGCCTCAGCTAGTGTGTACAGAGGCACTCGACGATCACTGTGAGACCACTGGTGACTCCGGTAACACCATGATACTTCCACCCTCATTCACTTGAACCTCTCCACAAGTCAATGCATTCCTGCATGTTCTGGCTCCAGACGTGCAGCTTCAAGAAATCTCAGCTGACTCCAGTGAACCTGCTAAGACTCCGGACTGGGAGCATCAACAATCCAATACTGACTCAGTTAAAACAGACCAGACTCCAGATGGGGAGCAACCAAACGCCGACTCTGATTGATGTAAGCCGGACTTTACTCCAGACAGGGAGTGCCGTAACCTCAGTGATGGCACGCTCAGGGTGACAGCAGATGCCACAACGACAGGAGATAGATCACTTAACAATTACACTGGGTCAGTAATAACAAGCAGCGGCTACAGTCCAAGAGGAATACACCAATATTCACCACAGCAATATCCACACATTTATTCTACACCAGCCGTGCAGCCAATGACAGCTCATGCTGGACAAACCCAGTATTCAGGCATGCAGCAGCCAGCAGTCTATGCAGCATATTCTCAAACAGGCCAGCACTACGGATTGCCCACTAATGGAATCAAGACCGAAGGAGGACTACCGCAAGCGCAATCTGCACTACAGACTGGATGCCTTAGTTACAGCCCAGGATTTGCTGCACCTCAACCTGGCCAGACGGCATATTCCTATCAGATGCAAGGTTCTAGTTTCACACCATCACCAAGTATTTATGCGAGCAGCAATTCTGTTTCCAATTCGACAAGCTTCAACGGTTCTCAGCAGGACCACCCTTCCAGCACAGCACGTGGCCAGAACCAGTATGTAGTCTTATCCAACTTCAACATATGGCACATCCATGACCTCGAATGATACTGTTGATGGTACCTCTTCAACATCAACACCTTATCAGCCACAAGATGCCATCCGACAGCATCATCACAAACATCAAAAAAAAGAAAGGGACTCCAAATCAGACAGCAAAGTGATTTGACCACTTCTTGGTTCCTGTGGCACAGGGATGTTGATGGTGATCATAGCCAAGAGAGACATTTGACCATGATGATTGATGATTTTTGGACTCACATGAATGATTTGAACTTATTGTTTAATCACTGTTCCCATGACTTGTTCAACCTTACCTTATCAACATGTTCTTTGTTTAATTTTCTTAAAGTGTACAGAAAATATGAACATATAAAAAAGGGGGGATGTGGTGATGTGCATCAATGTAAATGCATGTAGGCTAACTAGACACTAGAGGGAGGACCAGAAACATCACACACACACACACTCAGCCAATAGATCAGTTAGATAGGAGATGACCAATGGACAATCACGATGCACACGGAGGTGACACGACCATAGGGGGGCATGACACCAACCCATATATAAAGGACACCACATCACATGATCTGCCTCTTTCCAGTGGAGACAGTCAATGAGTGCAGACACAGGGTTGATTCAATATTACACCCACCACGTGGATTGCAGCAGCTGGTTAGTCAGTCTGGGTAGCTATAGTAGGATTAGCAGTAGTGTCGAACCTGAGTAATAGAAGTTTAAATAGTTTAATAAACGTGTTGAAGTTATCACCACATCTGAACCTTCTTTTGTCAAGTGCACCACAAGGAAGCTGCTTATGTTACACCTACAACATAACAAATCATGTAAGACAGCATAAATCTTCTTCCATGTTGTAAAGCAACATGTTTGGTGTGTTGGTATCCATTTTCTGCAGAATTGTGTTGATATGATCACCCTGAGTCTGCCTTCCAACCTGCTTGCCTCAGGAATGATGAGGTGTAAATTCCATTGTGCTCAAAATGAAGTATGATTCCAGCAGTAGACAGCCATAGTCATTGGAATGGAAAGGAATGAGAACTGAAAAAAATTCATCTTCATGCATCAACAGAATAAATCTGGAAAGACGCAGATGGAAAGGAGACATCTCGCCATTTGGAAATATCTGAATTTTAGTCCAGGCCTTGGCAGATGAATCAGCCTGTGGAGGTCACCTGTTGAGAGATGGGGCTGGGTGGGGGGGGAGGGGTTAGTGAAGAGAGACCAGTGCTTGCCTTGTGGAGCATTTTGTCCCTTTCAGTTCCACAACATATTAAAATGTTTACATTTTTGGGCCTCATTTGAGTGGCCTCAAATCCCAGAAAATGTAATTGCAAAGTCCAAAAGACATTAGCCTGGGTCTAGAATGATCTTAGGGATCATATGTCAACATGGAAAAGTTGGTGTAGAAAAAAATGATTGTGAAAACAAATCATTTAAGTGTCAGAATGTTTAAACAGGCTGACACAATCAAAATACTGCCAAATTAAAAATAAGGGTGTTACGTAGTGAAGAATATCAGTTTTTAGCATTTTATTTATCAATGTTCAATCATCTTATGGCTGAATTGCTACTTGCTGCACTGATGAGATTGGTGCAGAATTTGACATCTAAATTATGCAAATTAGTCCAATTTAGGCAGCTGAAAGAAAGTCTGGATCAGTTTGAATAATTGTGACTGCATGACCTGTTCTTGTAATGAGTCTGGTGCCACATGTGAGACAGATTATTAGTTTTGCTTATAACCTACTTCACATCAGCATTCTTTGTGGTTAAAACAGGAAACACCACCATTTTAGTGAGTGTTGGTGCTGGCAGCTGGAAGGAAGTGACTGATGCATTGGTGTATTTTGCTTTACATTTTTCACTTGACATCACAATTGATCAGTTTGATTTATGTCATGGCCAAGAAGCTATGCATGTGAAATGTCTTTGTGCAGTTATCCAAAACCCATTTTCCTGATTATTCAGGGGAGCTCGCTACATCAACTCCTGATTCACCAGCAATTGTCTGTTACTTGTCTGACTGAAATCAGATGTAAATAGGGGTAAATTAAGAGTTTATTGGATCCAGATCTAAAATCTCTGATATATGAGCAATTGTGCTTATTATGTGAATGAGTAACATAGCTAAAGAATTTTAACATATTAAAAAACAATAGATAATGAGAAGTTGTGCCTGAAATTGCAACAAGTATTACATTCTCATCACTCTCTGATGCACAACTCTGATACAGGTTTCTGTGCTAGGAGTGTACAGCGCCAATTTAGGGGTAAAGGTTTGCTGCATTTTTCCTTTGATCAATTTTGGATGTAACACTCAGCGGGATGAACCCACATTCACATTTCTTCCATATGCTCCCAGCATGAATTTGTAAAAAGTATATGTTTAACTTACATTCCGCCCATCTTTGAATCAATGTCTGCAGGCAAAAAAGTCTGGGATCTAAATTTGGGACAATAATGGGCCAGCAGCCAATTTTAGCCTCAGCCTGAGTTCCTTTTACATTGAAACAGTAACAACAAGAACTATCATTTATATAGCACCTTTAACAGAATGAAACATCTCAAGGAGCTTCACATTATGAAACAAAGTATGACACCGAGCCAAATAGGAGATATGAGGTCAGATGACCAAAGGCTTGCTTGAAGAGGTAGGCTTTAAGAAGTTTCTAAAGGAGGAAAGCAAGATAGAGAGGTGGAGTGGTATAGAGATGATATTCCAAAGCATGAGAGCAGATAGGAGAGGAACTTGAGGAAGATTCCAGTGATAGGCAAACAACAATAATCTTTTATTGTCACAAGTATGAAGTTACTGTGAAAAGCCCCTAGTTGCCATATTCCAGCACCTGTTCAGGTAAGCCAGTACAGGAATTGAACCCATGCTGCTGGCCTTGTTCTGCATTACAAACCAGCTGTCTAGCCCACTGAGCTAAACAGGCCTTAGCAAGGATATCATCCTATTATTGGTCATTTTGCACAATCACCCAAGATTGATTCATTCCCCATTATAACTGAAGACAATTAAAATGCAGTTGTTCGCGGGAAGCCCAGCAAATCATGCCCACATGTTTTGGGCATGCCCGAAGCTTAGAGGGTTTTGGCAGGGTTTTGCTAAGGCAATGACCACAGTGCTAAAAACACGGGTCGTGCCGAGTCTGGAGGTAGCGATCTTTGGGTGTGTCGGAAGATCCGGGAGTTCGGGTTGCGAAAGAGGCCGCGTCCTGGTGTTTGCCTCCCTGGTAGCCCGGAGATGGATCGTATTAATGTGGAGGGACTCGAAGCCCCCGAGTGGAGAGACCTGGGTTAGTGATATGGCTGGGGTTCTCAGTCTCGAGAAAATAAAGTTTGCCTTATGAGGGTCAATGCTGGGGTTCTCGGAGGTGGCAGCCGTTCGTCGACTTTCTCGGGGAAGATGAAAAATGTCAGCAGATGCAGTATTCCAGGGGGTGGGGGGGTGGATTGTTGTTGTATGGTTGAGGTGTGTGAAGATTGGGCTGGGGGGGGGGGGGAATATTTATTTTACCATGTTGATGTCATTGTTTTTCTTACTGTTATAAACATTTTCAAATACCTTAATAATGTATATATTTTTTTTAATGCATTTGTTCACCAGTGAGGTATGTGTAAACATCATGCACTAACTCTGTAATGTTACAATATATATCTATTGTATTCTCTTTGTCTAAAATACATTAATGCATCATTCTAAATGTCCGTCTTAGGCATGGATGAAAATCAGCAATGATCGTGAGAAAATAATTCATCATGTGACAAAAGCAAGACAAATTCTGTATGAATCTATTAACAACAATTAGGGGAAAAATCAGCATGCGACCGAACTTTCCTAAAATCAATTATACTTCCAAAGCTTCTTTATCCGACAGTTACTACCCGACATAGGATGTCAGCTATAGTCACCGTTTATTTAAAATTCCAAGTTAACACAACAGAACTGAATATAAAATAGCTCTCCATTTTTTGAATCATTTTTCCGAAACCCTTATTTTGTCTCAATGGTAATCTCTGATGTAGATGAGTGAGATGGTGGAAGAAAGGGAGGGATGACAAAAGGTCAGAGTCAGAGTGTCAGGACATTGGGGAGGGGCTGTTGTGAGCTTAGACGAGGTTACAGAAATAGGGCTGGATGAAGTTACAAAAGGATTTAAACACAGGGATGAAAATTGGGGGACTGGGATTCTCCATTCCCGCTGCAGTGAATGGAGTTTTGGCTGAATGCCAAATTCTCCCTTCTCGCTGGCAGCAGTGGCGGGATGAACGTGAGAGACGAAACTCTGCCCAGATCTTTGGATGAGCTCATGTGCACACTGGATGGGAAATGCAAGGCCAGCCAGGAGAACATTGATAACAAAGGCATGGTTGAGAGTATCAGGGACAGAAACAGGCAATATTACAGATATAGAAGTAAACAGTCTTTGCAAACAAAGAAGGTTTGAAATGGAAAATGTAGTTTGTGGTTGATTAGAATGCTGAGATTGTGAGCAGTATTGTGTAGACTGAGACAGCAATTAATTTGTGGCCACGTAGACTGGCGTGGGTGGTGTGGCGGGATGTGGTGGAAATGGAATCACTGATAAGTATATGGGACCAAAGACAATGAGTTTTATCTTTTAAATGTATAAAAAGGCACTCAACAATAAAAGACTACATCCATTGTGCCTTTTGTTTGGTCCATTGTTGTTGGAAATTGGAGGTGTTGGAAAGTAGAGGTATACAAGATAATGGAAAAGTGAATAACCCTCCAGATTACATTTTCAGTCGAATTGCTGAAACTTGGACAGTGAGAGGCGGACAAATGTCAAATAATGTTGACAGTACACTATTTGACTTTATTAGGTTGGAAAGTGATCATTACATTTAAGTCATCCCATGAGGAAACAGTCAGCACAGACAAGCTGGTGAGAGAAAATAATTTTAACTGCCTTAATAGCCTTGGTTAGTTGTATCAAATCCATCAACACTTTCAGCACAAACATCATATTTGGGCTAGAAACAGATTAATTAGCATTGTAAAAAACCTTGTTCAGTATTCATAAAGTCACAAATCGTAACGCTGCTAAAATGGATTTAGTGTTCATATTGTTTCCTTTCTCTTGTGCTTGAATAAAATTTCAAACATTTTTTTCAATTTGTTTCACTTTTTAGCAAGAGAAAACGCATTCATTACATTTGCAAAGAGCATTGTTGTCCTTAAGCGCATAAATTACTCTGTCATTTTCAATGCCTTTGAGGAATTAAATTTAGGAACTTTTGTGTATATATTCTGTACCGAATGCATACTTACTTTCGAGGAAGCAAGCAAACCTTAAAACAAAAGAAGACTGTGGAGTATTTTAGGATCCGTTGCTATGTCAGCGATCAATATGCTGACAAAACACTGTGGCCATAATTTAACCACTGCATTGCGCCAGGCGCAGATCTGAGCCATCGGTTAAATAGCAGGAAAGGCCAAAATCAAGATTCGCACTGGGGGGTTGGGCTTGGTCAGGAGGCTGGAGCATTGCATGGTCGCCCGAGCCGGGTGCGGGGGGTTGATTGGATGAGGGCTTTTTGTCGGTGAGGCCTTCAAGCCATCTTTAAATATTGTGGCGACCCATAACAAGGGCAACTACAGCTGCTGTCTGTCCTACCAAACACTTCCAGGTGTTTGATGCTGAAGGTCACTTTAACTCCCTTTGACTGTGAGCAGAGTCTAGTTTCACAGCTCAAGACTATTGCTAATGAGAAATTGGTATATGTGCAATGTCTCAGACGATGGTTGTTACTTTGCATTTCAATCGAACTTTGAAGCCTGAACAATTTGCCTGAACTCTCGAAGCATCAGCACCACAAAGGCAGCAGCCATCAACTAAACATTCAAGAGCTGGTCTTCAGCACTGGGGATATCCTCGTGACCAAAGGGTAAGTGTGCGGAATAGAGAGGGCACCTGAGCATGGTCTCCCTCATGTTCCCGGCAGGGGTCTGGGGTCTCGGGGCTCCTGATGTGGCCAGGGCTGAATGTGCAAAGCGAGGTGCTCCAGCACAACTGGCTCGGAGGATGGCACTCTGAGAGCAGGCGGAACAGGTAAGGGTGGGGGAGGCTTGGGGGATTTGAGGGTCCTGGGGTGGAAGCCCTAAATGATGGTCGGTCTTTCTCCTCCAATTCCTTACAGATACATAAATGGATGCCGGTGTCAGTCCCGTAGTACGTGCTCATGCAGTGCTAGTGGCAGCCAGACGGCCAGACACTGGAGAAGGCAGCAGAATTGACACAGGCTGGAGGCAACACCTCATGAGCACGGGACCTGGCCGCCCATCAGGCTGAGGAGGAACCCAGAGGGGGAGGCCAGCAACGGCCCAAGGTGTATAGGCATCATTGGTGTTTTGAGGAGATGATGGACAGCATTTGTCGCAGGAGACTCCATCTTAACAATGAGACATTGCGGCACCTTGGATGGAGGGAGTGGAGGGCATGAGAGGGTGGGGGTGCAGGCAGGCCGGCTGTGAAGATTAACGTGCCAGAGGCTTGACATGTATCAGGTGTAACATGTTTTAACAGTGAACTATTGATATTTCCATTCCACTTAGCTGCAGATAATGCCTCTCTCCCCACTTTGGGACTCCTCCAATCAACTAAGCACTCATTGGAATGTTGCTGACATTCCCTCCAGAATGTCACTGCTGTGTCCGAGCATCTGCATCAGCTCTGGGAGAACCTTGTCTAGAAACTGGGCATCTGACTGGGACTCAGCTAAGTCCTGGGATCCAGCAGACCTCTGACTGCTGACTCTCTTGGATGTTCCTGCCCCACTTGATGTGCATCAGCAATGGTGTGGTGCTCACCAGATTGTGCCCCAGACACCTGTCCATCAATGTTGCCCATTCAGCATTCTTAGAAGAAATTACAAATTAACCTGTGGTGCTTTCTGGGAATTGTCCCTTTAAAGGCAACACAGCAGAGTAAGGATCACCCAGTTTGTGGGACCACCTGAGACTGAGAGTGGGTTATCACCCCCAAGGGATGGAATCCTCTCTTTGGCAGAAGACATGTAGATAAGGGTAAAGTCAAGGTAAAGTTGCCATCAACCCAGATGACATTGTCTCTTTGAGGCAGAGAGCTGACTGGTGGTGATTTAACCTGAGGGTCACCACACTTTGGGGCAAGGTTGAGAAGGAGGAGCCTTCATGAATAACCTCAGCCGGTACGGGAATTGAATCTGTGCTACTGGCTTTGCTCTGCATCAACTGTCCAGCTAACTGATCTAAATCGGTCCGAATGTAGGAGACATGTAGGGGATGTTGGGCAGCCATGTAACCGCTATACCACTGTACAGTTTTTCTTATTAATTGTTGTAACCCCTACGGGGACAAACTGTTTAATCTCCCCGTGGCCTCGTGGATTATGAGCTGCCCCGCTGATGGGCAGAGAGCTCTCAGTGGGACATCGAACTTAGGACATAAAAGTTGGCCCAGATAGGAACCATGTTGTTGTGTGCAGTCCTGGCTGGGACTTGAATTCTTGAATTGTGTTTGCACATAATTTACTTTAACAATAAATCGTTTTGTGGAACTCTCTTTTCGGACACCTCTGTGGCCACTAAATTAATAAATATCTTTTGTGTTTCTAATGAAGCCTTTGAAAGTGCACCATTACATAATCAAAACACAGTGCCACATGAGCCGAGGAATGGGGTTGATCTTTGTATACTATAAACGTCAAGCAGTCTGTGGACATGATTTTATGGGGCTAAAGGAGAGTGTTGGGAAGCAGGGAGCCCAAGATTATCAGGTGGAAGGGTGGGGTGGTTTGCTCAGCCCCCTTCCTGCCATGACTGACATCTTACCAGCAGAGTGGAAGGTGGTGGGTAGATAGCCCCTCCACCCAGACGTCAATTCAAGCTTATAAGTGGCCAGGTAAGGGCTAGTTAAGAGACCTATCTTGATGCCTTTGGCATTTCACCAGCAGCATGGGGGCATCTCTGCTATCTGGGGAGTCCAGCAGGTAAAACCTAACTTGCCTGGCGGGGGCAAGGGCTGATGGCCCATGCAGAGCCCTCCTGGTGGCATGTGTCATGTTTTACTAATGATATAAAGACATCAATCACTCATAATGAATTGGCTAAATATGTTGTGGGTTCATATTTAAATATAGGCACATGAGAACAGAAGTACATGGGTATAAAGATTGAAGACATCAGCAGCAGGGCTGTGTGTTCCGTTCATAGGTCAATGTGAAACAGAGTTTGGATCACATGACACACTTCCCTTCCAGTGATGACATTCTGCTATCTCTTAAAGGCATATTAGAACAACCCCTTTCTTTTTAAAGATACATTCCCCCTTCCAAAGAAATATAACTACTTACAATACATATAATGAGGCAGACCTGATTAGGGAATGTAAGGTGAAGGAGCCCTTAACGGGCAGTGACCACAATATGATAGAATTTACCCTGCAGCTTGAGAGGGAGAAGGTGGAATCAGATGTAACAGTTTTACAATTGAGTAAAGGTGACTACAACGACAAAACAAAGAACAAAGAACAAAGAAATGTACAGCACAGGAACAGGCCCTTCGGCCCTCCAAGCCCGTGCCGACCATGCTGCCCGACTAAACTACAATCTTCTACACTTCCTGGGTCCGTATCCCTCTATTCCCATCCTATTCATGTATTTGTCAAGATGCCCCTTAAATGTCACTATCGTCCCTGCTTCCACCACCTCCTCCGGTAGCGTGTTCCAGGCACCCACTACCCTCTGTGTAAAAAACCTGCCTCGTACATCTACTCTAAACCTTGCCCCTCTCACCTTAAACCTATGCCCCCTAGTAATTGACCCCTCTACCCCGGGGAAAAGCCTCTGACTATCCACTCTGTCTATGCCCCTCATAATTTTGTAGACGTGAGGGAGGAGCTGGCCAGAGTTGATTGGAAGGGGAGCAGAGCAGGGAAGACAGTGGAACAGCAATGCAGTGGTTTGGGGGAGTTATTCAGGAGGCACAACAGAAATTCACCTCAAGGAGGAGGAAACATACTAAGGGGAGGATGAGGCAACTATGGCTGATGACAGAAGTCAAGGACAGCATAAAAGCAAAGGAAAAAGCATACAAGGTGGCGAGAAAGGAAACCAGAGGACTGGGAAGCCTTTAAAAGCGAGCAGAGGAAAACTAATAAAGCTATAAAGGGGGAGAAGATGAAATATGAGTGTAAGCTAGCTAGTAATATAAAAGAAGATCGGAAGAGTTTTTTTCCAATATATAAAAGGTAAGAGAGAAGCAAGAATAGACATTGGAACCACTGGAAAATGAGGCTGGAGAAGTAGTAATAGGAAACAAAGAAATGTCGGACGAATTGAATGCTTACTTTGCATCAGTCTTCACAGTGGAAGACAGCGGGATACCAGAACTTCAGGAGAATCAGGGGGCAGAGGTGAGGGTGGTGGTCATCATTTAGGAGAAGGTTCTGGGGAAACTGAAAGTTCTGAAGGTGAATAAATCACCTGGACCTGATGGACTACACCCCAAGGCTCTAACGGAGATAGCTGAGGAGATTGTGGAGGCACTGTTGGTGACCTTTCAGAAATCACTGGAAGCAGGAATGGTACCAGAGGACTGGAAAGTGGCTAATTAACACTCCTGTTTAAGAAGGGAGGGTCGGACTTCCAGTGGCGGCCATGAAGGAGTATGTCGCACATTTGGTGGCTCCCGCTCAGGTCAGATCTTTGGACCTTTCCCCCGATTGTTTCTCAGATTTTACTTGGAAAATTGATGGTGGACGTAATTGTGAGGAGAAATCCTACATCAGTGCATGGAGAGGCGGATCAGGAGTGCTCGCAAAGGAAGAAATAAGCGAACAGAAAAGGCCTGGGTTGAAGCTGCAGCGGGAGAAAGCATGGCGGAGGACCTGAGTCCTGGCTCGACGACTCAGCGGTCGACGGAACAGTTGATGCATTTCATACAAAAGGGCTTCGCCAAGCAGAAACAGGAATGCTTGGACCCGGTTAAAGAATCAATCGCTTGGCTGGAACATAGACTGGATGCTCAAGATCGGGCGATCCAGAAAGTGGAGAAGGCACTGACTGAGCAGGAGGAACACCAAACAACAATGGAGGTGGAGGTCGGGATGGTGCGAGACCAGCAGAAAAGGCTCCAGGAGAGGGCGGAGGATCTAGAGAATAGGTCCCGCCGGCAGAACTTGAGAATCGTTGGTATCCCAGAGGGGTCCGAAGGTGCGGACGCTGGGGCATACATAGCGGGCATGTTCGAGAAGCTAATCATAGATTATCATAGAATTTACAGTGCAGAAGGAGGCCATTCGGCCCATCGAGTCTGCACCGGCTCTTGGAAAGAGCACCCCACCCAAGGTCAACACCGCCACCCTATCCCCATAACCCAGTAACCCCACCCAACACTAAGGGCAATTTTGGACTAATGGGGGATGGGACGTTCACCCGACCCTTGGAGGTGGACAGGGTTCACAGAGCGCTTGCGAGGATGATGGTGGTGAGATTCCACAGGTACCTGGACAAGGAGTGTATTTTACGGTGAGCCAGGCAAACACGGAGCTGTAAGTGGGAGAACAGCTCCAAGATCTGATGTAGCCAGGAGGAGAGCAGGATTCAATCAAATAAAGTCGACCCTTTTTAAGAAGAAAGCGAAGTTTGGACTGCTGTCTCCGGCCATTCTTTGGGTCACTTATGAGGAGCAACATTTCTACTTTGAGTCGCCCAAGGAAGTGATCGACTTCGCCAGAAGGAAAGGGCTGGTAGCGGACTGAGGTGTTTGAACTTTGCAGCAGCGTTCATGTTAAAGAAGTTTTTGGGGGCTATTCTCCAATATTGAGCTCAAGTGTTCGCGCCGTCATGAACGCCGTCGCGTTTCACGACGGCACGAACTGGGCCCGGGTACGACGGATTCTGGCCCCCACAGGGGTTCACGCTGCTCCAGTCTCCTTAAGCGGCGCCAAAGGGGCGCCACGCCAACCCGCGCATACGCAGTTGGGCCGCGCCAACCTGCGCATACGCAGGGGACTTCTTACGCGCGTCGTCCCCGACCCAACATGGGGACGGTGTTCAGGGGCCGGCCACGCCAGAAAGTAGGCCCGGGGGGGGAGAGGCCGGCCCGCCGATCAGTGGGCCCCGATCGCGGGCCAGACCCCATCGGAGCCCCTCCCTCCCCTCCGGTGAAGGAGCCGCACCCCCCCCCCTCCCACACACACAGGCCGCCCCCCAACTGTTCCCGCAGAGCTCCCACCGGCAGCGACCAGGGGTGAACGGTGCCGGCGGGTCTCTGTTGTATCAGCGCTTCCGTGCAGCCCATCCGGGCCAGAGAATCGGTGGCCCTGCCGATTCCAGCGGCCACCGCCGCCGCGCAAATGGCGCCGATTCTCTGCACCTCGGAGAATCGCGCGCCGGCGTCGGGGGGTCATCGCGCTGCTGCGGCGATTGTCCGACCCGCGCGGGACTCGGAGAATCGTCCCCTTTGTTTATGGATTATATCTGCAATGCCTTCGTTACTGGGGCTGCCGCATATTTGTGTGAGTTAAAGTTTGCATTTGTACTGATGGGGGATGGAGGTGTGAAATTCCGATGTGGGGTTTTTGCTTTTCTTTTTGTTTCTTTCGGTCAACTGAGCTGGGATGTTTTATTTTGCATATGTGTAGTCGAGCGGAGGAGGGGGGAAACAAAAGATGGGAAAATGTGTGGCGCAATGGGCTGGGCGGGCTGGCTCACGGAAACACAGTGGGGGCTGAGCAGATGTTATGCTTGTTGAAGGGGGCGGTTTGCATAGTGCTGTTATTGGGGGGGGTGGAGGAGGGGGCAACTGTTCTCCTGACAGGGGAGGGATTTGCTGGGGGACAAAAGTGAGGTCGGGGACAGAGGCTGCCTGGGGACGGGCCTGTGGATGCGCAGGGTGCGAGCTGGAGACTGGCCCATGAAAGGTGATGGCTGATTGGCAGGGGGGTGGGGGGTGGGCAAGAAGCCCCCCCAATCAGGCTGATCACATGGAACATTAGAGGGCTAAATGGGCCGGTTAAGAAGGCACGCACTTTTGAGGGGATTGAAGGCGGACGTGGCAATGTTGCAGGAGACGCACCTTAGGGTAACCAATCAGATTAGATTAAGGAAGGGATGGGTCGGACAGGTATTTCACTCGGGGATGGACTCTAAAACTACAGGGGTCACGATCCTGATTAATAAGCAAGTGTCATTTGAGGTGGGAAGAATTAACCTTCAGCAGAGAGAGGGGGGGGTTTAGTTTAGTTTAGATTAGTGTGTAAGAAAGGTGGGACCTGTGAGGGAGGAAGACGGCCTTTACACTATGTTTATATTTGTATGTACACTGTTTCCTCTGTTATTGTTACAAAATCATAAATACCTCAATAAAATGTTTATTAAAAAAAAAAGAAGGGAGGGTCGCAGAAGACGGGAATTATAGGACAGTAGCCTAACTTTGGTCATTGGTAAGATTTGAGTCCACTATTAAACATGAGATTGCAGAGTGCTTGAAAGTGCATGGTGAAATAGGACTGAGTCAGCACTGCTTCATCATGCCCGACAAATCATAGAATCATAGAATTTACAGTGCAGAAGGAGGCCATTCGGTCCATCGAGTCTGCACCGGCTCTTGGAAAGAGCACCCTACCCAAGGTCAACACCTCCACCCTATCCCCATAACCCAGAAACCCTACCCAACACTAAGGGCAATTTTGGACACTATGGGCAATTTATCATGGCCAATCCACCTAACTTGCACATCTTTGGACTTCAGTTAGAGTTCTTTGAGGAGGTAACAAGGAAGTTGGATAAAGGAGAACCAGTGGACGTGATCTATTCGATCTCCAGAAGGCCTTTGACAAGGTGCCGTATAGGAGACAGTTAAATAAGTTCAGAGCCAATGGTGTTAAGGGTAAGATCCTGGCATGGATAGAGGATTTGCTGACTGGCAGAAGGCAGAGAGTGGGGATAATGGGGTCTTTTTCAGGATGGGAGCCGGTGACTAGTGGTGTACCTCGGGTCTGTGCTGGGACCACAACTTTTCACAATATACATTAATGATCTGGAAGAAGGAACTGAAGGCACTGTTGCTCAGTTTGCAGATGATACAAAAATAAGCAGAGGGGCAGGTAGTATTGAGAAAGCAGGGGGCTGCAAAAAGACTTGGACAGGCTAGGAGAGTGGGCAAAGATGTAGCAGCTGGAATACAATGTGGAAAAGTGTGAGGTTATGCACTTTGGGAGGAAGAATGGAGGCATAGACTATTTTCTAAATGGGAAAAAGGCTTAGGAAATCAGAAGCACAAAGGGACTTGGGAGTTCTAGTTCAAGATTCTCTTAAGGTTAATGTGCAGGTTCAGTCGGCAGTTAGGAAGGCAAATGAAATGTTAGCATTCATGTCGAGAGGGCTAGAATGGAAGAGCAGGGATGCACTGCTGAGGCTGTATCAGGTTCTGGTCAGACCCCATTTGGAGTATTGTGAGTAGCTTTTGGCCCCTTATCTAAGGAAGGATGTGCTGGCCTTGGAATGGGTCCAGAGGAGGTTCACAAGAATGATCCCTGGAATGGAGAGCGTGTCGTATGAGGAACGGTTGAGGACTCTGGGTCTGCACTCGTTGGGGTTTAGAAGGATAAGGGGAGATTTTATTGAAACTTACAGGATACTGAGAGGCCAGGATAGAGTGGACGTGGAGAGGATGTTTCCACACGTAGGATAAACTAGAACCCAAGGCTACAGCCTCAGACTAAAGGGACAAATCTTTAAAACTGAGGTGAGGAGGAATTTCTTCAGCCAGAGGGTGGTGAATCTGTGGAACTCTTTGCCGCAGAAGGCTGTGGAGGCCAAATCACTGAGTGTCTTTAAAACAGAGATAGATAGTTTTTTGATTAATAAGGGGATCAGGGATTATGGGGAGAAGGCAGGAGAATGGGGATTAGAAAAATATCAGCCATGATTGAATGGCAGAGCAGACTCGGTGGTCGAATGGTCTAATTCTGCTCCTATGTCTTATGGTCTTATCATTGTCTCAGTGTATAGAACTCGTCAATCTATAAGTCTACACAGCAGAAAGGTAAACTGCTTGTGCGCCCAGATCTTGTAATGGTTAGCTCATCTGGGAGTTTCTTGGATACTCACAGTGATCTGTGGGATTGTCATTCTTGGATATTATCCCTGGTTCATGTGGGTTAATGTCCTCAATGCAACAGGCCAGTACGGTGGTTGAGGAGCTGGAATGGATATGATTTGCCTTTGGTTGTGCCTTTTTGCTCCCTTGTATGTAATGATTTCAGAGGACCTTAACTTTGAACAAATTGTTGCTACCTTGACTGGTTGCCATTTACTTTTTGTGGGATCTGCTGTCTCAACTGTAAACTTGCCAATTCTGTACCTGTCTTTTTATTGTGCATGTTGGACATCTTCTCTTGCAGTTTTAAAACTTGCTTTCGAGCTTTGGAGGGAGTAGATTGGGTAAGAGCAGGTCAATTGGGATGCACTGTTCTGCCAAACATGAGCTCTACGAGCGATGTGCTGCTCTCGGATGTAACTGTGCAATGTGTAGAACGTGCTTGGTCCGTCTACATTTGAGAATTTGGGATTCCACTGTGTGAATCATTCATTCAGCTAAGCCTTTAGATCAGGGTAACGAGGCGAAGAAATTGTGTGACTGATATTCCACTTCTCAGACATATCCTGAAATGGCCTACCAATAATTTGCGGCCACTAACATATTGATCTCACTAGCACACCAGATAAAGTGAAAATAACATTTAGAGTGCGCGCGACAGTTGTGTTTGACATGTTGTGCAATTGCTGATTAATGGAGGACTTGGTAAAGTAGTCGAAGATGACGATGAAGTCAATAAGAAGTCTTACAACACCAGGTTAAAGTCCAACAGGTTTGTTTCGATGTCACTAGCTTTCGGAGTGCTGCTCCTTCCTCAGGTGAATGAAGAGGTATGTTCCAGAAACATATATATAGACAGAATCAAAGATGCCAGACAATGCTTGGAATACGAGCATTAGCAGGTGATTAAACCTTTACAGATCCAGAGATGGGGTAACCCCAGGTTAAAGAGATGTGAATTGTACCAAGCCAGGACAGTTGGTAGGATTTCGCAGGCCAGATGGTGGGGGATGAATGTAATGCGACATGAATCCCAGGTCCCGGTTGAGGCCGCACTCATGTGTGCGGAACTTGGCTATAAGTTTCTGCTCGGCGATTCTGCGTTGTCGCGCGTCCTGAAGGCTGCCTTGGAGAACGCTTACCCAGAGATCAGAGGCTGAATGCCCTTGACTGCTGAAGTGTTCCCTGACTGGAAGGGAACATTCCTGCCTGGTGATTGTCGCACGATGTCCATTCATTCGTTGTCGCAGCGTCTGCATGGTCTCGCCAATGTACCACGCTTCGGGACATCCTTTCCTGCAGCGTATGAGGTAGACAACGTTGGCCGAATCGCACAAGCATGTACCGCGTACCTGGTGGGTGGTGTTCTCACGTGTAATGGTGGTATCCATATCGATGATCTGGCATGTCTTGCAGAGATTGCCATGGCAGGATTGTGTGGTGTCGTGGTCACTGTTCTGAAGGCTGGGTAGTTTGCTGCAAACAATGGTTTGTTTGAGGTTGCGCGGCTGTTTGAAGGCAAGTAGTGGGGGTGTGGAGATGACCTTGGCAAGATGTGCGGTTTTTTGCTGTGGCCCGTTGAAACTGTCGATCGATGAGTCGAGCGCCATATCCCGTTCGTACGAGGGCATCTTTCAACGTCTGTAGATGTCTGCTACGCTCCTCCTCATCTGAGCAGATCCTGTGTATACGGAGGGCTTGTCCATAGGGGATGGCATCTTTAATGTGTTTAGGGTGGAAGCTGGAGAAGCGGAGCATCGTGAGGTTATCCGTGGGTTTGCGGTAAAGCGAAGTGCTGAGGTGACCGTCCTTGATGGAGACGAGTGTGTCCAAGAATGCAACTGATTTTGGAGAGCAGTCCATGGTGAGGCTGATGGTTGGATGGAACTTATTGATGTCATCGTGTAGTCGTTTCAGTGATTCTTCGCCGTGGGTCAAAAGGAAAAAAATGTCATCGATGTATCTGGTGTATAACGTCGGTTGAAGGTCCTGTGCAGTGAGTAGGTCTTGTTCAAACTTGTGCATGAAGATGTTGGCGTATTGGAGTGCGAATTTGGTCCCCATGGCTGTTCTGTGCATCTGGATGAAGAACTTGTTGTTGAAGGTGAAGACGTTGTGATCCAGAATGAAGCGGATGAGTTGCAGAATTGCGTCTGGAGACTGGCAGTTGTCGGTGTTGAGTACTGAGACTGTTGCAGCAATGCCATCGTCATGGGGGGATGCTGGTGTAGAGTGCCGAGATGTCCATTGTGACGAGGAATGTTCCTGGTTCAACTGGTCCATGGGTGCTAAGCTTCTGTAGGATGTCCGTCGTGTCGCGACAGAAGCTGGGTGTACCTTGTACGATGGGTTTCAAGATGCTCTCGATGTAGCCAGAGAGCTTCTCACGCAGGGTCCCATTGCGTGAATCGATAGGACGGCCTTGTGTACTTTCGGGAGGCAGTAGAGATCTCCAATCCGGGGAGTACTTGGGATGAGAGCATATAGGGTGCTCTGAAGATCTGGATCCAAAGTCTTGATCAGTCTGTTAAGTTGGCGGATGTGTTCCTTGGTCGGATCTGCGGGTAACTGTAGTGTTCTTGGTTGTTCAGTTGTCGGTATACTTCTTTGCAGTAGTCCGTTCTGTTCAGTATGACAGTGGCTCCTCCTTTGTCTGCTGGTTTGATGACGATGCTGTGGTTGGTTTTGAGAGCGCGGATGGCATTGCGTTGTGCTCTGGTGACGTTCGGGGCTGTCTTGTGAATGCAACTGATGAATCTGGCATTGATGCGACTCCTGACGGCTTGAGCATACATGTCGAGTCTAGGGCAGCGGCCTTCCGGAGGGGTCCAATTCAACTGCCAAGGGGCAGCACGGTAGCCTTGTGGATAGCACAATTGCTTCACAGCTCCAGCGTCCCAGGTTCGATTCTGGCTTGGGTCACTGTCTGTGCGGAGTCTGCACATCCTCCCCGTGTGTGCGTGGGTTTCCTCCGGGTGCTCCGGTTTCCTCCCACCTCGTACATCTTTGTGGAAACTTAATGTCAGTGCCTATATGCGCGATCTTCCTGGAGATCCTCTCCACTTTGAGCTGGCAGTTTGCGGTGTCGATGGTAGCCATGATGTGGAGATGCCGGCGTTGGACTGGGGTGAGCACAGTACGAAGTCTTACAACACCAGGTTAAAGTCCAACAGGTTTGTTTCGATGGACATGAAAGAAATGAATTGCAATTTTGGATCATGGATGGGTAGGAACTTCATATGGAATCAATGGTTTTCTGTGCTGATTTGGCATATGTCCTTGACGTGTCTTGTACTTTTTAACGATTTCAGTGGACGCGATTCTCTCTTTCTGAGACTAAGTGTTGATGCTGATGACTTCCACAAGAGCAAAACCGGGCAGCACCTGGACCGATTCAGCTATTAGTAAGGGGCTAGCATCAGCGCCACGTGGAACGCAATTGATTCCAATGAGAAACGGTGCAGGATTTACTGGTTTTGCGATTGACACTCAGGAGGCTGACAGGCCGCATATTCACACTGCACTCCTCACACACACCATCCTAGCCATCAAGATGGTGGTAAGATGCGCGGCCCATGTTTCGCCGACACAGAGCTCGAGTCCTTCCTGGACGCCGTGGAGGAAAGGCAGATGACCCTGCCCGGGAAGGAGGCTGCCAGCCACCGCCGTTCGCTGTGTCTGGGCACAGGTGGCAGACGCAGTCAGCATCATGGGTAACACTGTCCGGACTGGCCAGGAGTAGCGAAAAAAGTTGCATAACCTCCTCAGGGCAGCTAGGGTGAGTAGGCAGCACTGTGTCCCTGGCACCAACCCCCGTCCCACACACCCATAACTCTACAACGCATCCCTCCCCGAACCGGAGGGTGACCGAACGCTCACCCTGCACCACATGCTGGCACCCATATCGGCCGCCATGGCTGGGTGCCCTACCCACCCCCAGTGTTGCATGCATTGGACTGTCTAACACTGTCATATTCTGTTTCCCACCCTCCTCAGGAGAAGGCCGCCCACAATCAGCGGGTGCGGGAAAAGACAGGAGAGGGACTGCCGGATCTGCGGCCCCTAAACATGGCAGAGCAGAGGGCCCTAGACGTGGTCGGTGGCCTGGAGGAAAGGTTGGTTGCTGGAGTAGAGTTCAGCTGCAGGCGAGGAAGTGAGACCCCGTTTAGTTGCGGTGCCCCATGACACGTGTATCAACCTCCCCACCCAATACCATCCCCACACTACCCTCACCCCCACACCATCCCCAAACCACCCTCGCCTACACCAGCCCTACCCTCACCACCTCCTTGTCCGCAGTCTAATCATGTGTCTTGTCTTGTGTCTTGCAGGAGCTACTGGAGATGGGGTGGGTCCATCCGGTGTCCCCCGCCCCCAGCCAGTGCCACAGCCAGAGCCCCCCCCCCCCATGAGCCAAGCCGAGAAAAGCAGCTCGGATGCCAGCCCTCCGCCCGAGACTCAGGAGACAGGCATGGGGGCGGCATGGAGGCGGCATGTTGGCACAGTGGTTAGCACTACTGCATCACCGCTCCAGGGACCTGGGTTCAATTCCGGCCTCGGGTAACTGACTGTGTGGAGTTTGCATTTTCTCCCGTATCTGCGTGGGTTTCCTCCGGGTGCTCCGGTTTCCTCCCACAGTCCAAAGATGTGCAGGTTAGGTGGATTGGCCATGTTGAATTGCCCCTTAGTGTCCAAAGGTTAGGTGGGGTTACTAAATTATGGGGATAGAGTGGAGGCGTGGGCTTAAGTAGGGAGCTCCTTCCAAGGGCTGGTGCAGATTCAATGGGCCGAATGGCCTCCTTCTGCACTGTAGATTCTATGATAATTCTATGAAATGTAATACCTGAAAAGCCAAATCACTCTCTATATCCTAATGCAAATTTCTAAACCCAACCTATTTACTTATAAATCCACTTCACTATGGCCTCCGATTACAAATGCATGCATAATTATCCCTTTTGTCTCTAACTCTCCGAAACAATTTGTCTTTATTGACCTTCCCTAGATTAATTAAATAATTTACACACACACACAGAATCGCACAAACACACACACACACCCTTCTTCACAGACTATGGGCGCGATTCTCCGAGCTGCCGTACCAAAATCACGCTCAGGGTTTGGGTCCGACGCCATCCCACGATTCTCAGCAGACCGGAAAATCAGTGCCAGTCGCGCGCGCGTTCGGCGCGCCACCGTTCGGGGGCCATTGAAAGAGGCCACCATGGCGATTCCCAGCCGGCAGCTGGCCGAGTTCCCGCTGGTGTGGTTCCCTCATGGTTCCACCCAGCGGGCACTCGGAACGGCGGCTACGGACGCAGTCCGCGGCTGCCCTGGTAGTGGGACGGGGGGATCCGTCACCGCGGGCCGCCAGGACATCCAGAGTTCCGGTCAGGGGCCACCGATCGGCGGGCGCGCGCAATCTTGGGGAGCCTATATTGCTGGGGCTGGCTATCTGTGTGGGTCCACCATGTTGCGCGGGCGGCAGCCACCGCACACATGCGCGGACCCAAGGCCGGAAGTGCAGGGACCCGTATCGGCAGCCAGAGCTGCGTGAAGTACTCTTGGGGCCCTGCTAATCCCCTGCAAAATGGAGAATCACTCTGGACTTTCTCCAGGAAAGTCCAGAGTGATTCGTGCCCGTTTTCTCACAGGCGTGGGGACATAGCTCCATTTTCAGAAAATTCCGCCCTATATTTCCCAAAACGACTTTAAAAGTCCATCATCCAGGCAGTTTGACTCTGATTAATCAAGGCATGGCCTGGGAATGAAGCAGGAAATAGTTGTCACCTATTTTATTCAGTTGAAAAAAGCACAATATATTCAGGACTAGATTCTAAAACTATGGGGGTAGCGATTTTGATCAATGAGCGTGAATCTTTTGATGTAGGGAGCATAGTGGCAGACTCGGCAGGGTAGGTACGTTTTGGTGAGTGGGAAGCTGGAGGGGTTGCCGGGGGTATTCGTGAATATCTAGGCATCAAACTGGGGTGAATTTATGAGGCCGGTGTTGGGGACGATCCCGGACCTGGACTCACATTACTGATCATGGGGGGGGGACTTTAATACGGTTATAGATCCGAGGTTGGATCGGTCGAGTTCGAGGACAGGGAGAGTGCCAGCCATGGCGAAGGAGCTAAATAGATACATGTAGCAGATGGGGGGGGGAGGGGGGGGTGTAGATCCGTGGAGGTTTGGATGGCCAAGATCGAAGGAGTTTTCTTTTTCCCCCCATGTTCACAAAGTGTACTCCCGGATTGATTTTTTCATTTTGCACAGGGCTTTCCTGGCGGGGGTGGTGGATTCAGCAATTGTTGTGTTGGACCATGCCCCACAAGGTACACAATGTAACTACATAACACCGGCATCGGGTGAAGCATACAGGGGTGTACTGTTAATGAGGTCAGTCCATAAGAGGGTCATTTAGGAGTCTGGTAATAACGGGGAAGAAGCTGTTTTTGAGTCTGTTCGTACGTGTTCTCAGACTTTTTTTATCTCCTGCCCGATGGAAGAAGTTGGAAGACTGAGTAAGCCGGGTGGGAGGGGTCTTAGATTATACTGCCCACTTTCCCCAGGCAGTGGGAGGTGTAGATGGAGTCAATGGATGGGAGGCAGGTTTGTGTGATGGACTGGGCTGTGTTCACGACTCTCTTGCGGTCTTGGGCCAAGCAGTTGACATACCAGGCTGTGATGCAGCCAGATAGAATGCTTTCTATGGTGCATCTGTAAAAGTTGGTAAGCGTTAATGTGGACATGCCGATTTCCTTAGTTTCCTGAGGAAGTATAGGCGCTGTTGTGCTTTCTTGGTGGTAGCGTCGATGTGGGTGGACCAGGACAGATTTTTGCAGATGTGTACCCCTAGGAATTTGAAACTGCTAACCATCTCCACCTCGGCCCCGTTGACGCTGACAGGGGTGTGTACAGTGCTTTGCTTACTGAAGTCAATGACCAGCTCTTTAGTTTTGCTGGCATAGAATGATAGATTGTTGTCGCTGCATCACTCCACTAGGTTCTCTATCTCCCTCCTGTATTCTGACTCATTTTCGAGATCCAGCCCACTATGGTCGTATCATCAGCAAACTTGTAGATGGAGTTCGAACCAAATTTTGCCATGTAGTCGTGTGTGTACAGGGAGTATAGTAGGGGACTAAGTATGCAGCCTTGCAAGGCCTCGGTATTGAACACTTTGTCGAGGAGATGTTGTTGTTTATTCTTACTGATTGTGGTCTGTGGGTCAGAGAATTGATTGACTGAAATGAAATGAAAATCACTTATTGTCACAAGTAGGCTTCAAATGAAGTTACTGTGAAAAGCCCCTAATCGCCACATTCCGGCGCCTGTTCGGGGAGGCTGGTACGGGAATTGAACCATGCTGCTAGCCTGCCTTAGTCCTGCGATCTAGCCCTGTGCTAAACCAGCCCCATTGATTTGATGTGATTTATTGTTACGAAGTACAGTGAAATTTATTTTTCTGCGGCCGAGGGAACGTACATACTAGACAAAAAGTATAATCAACAGAGAACATTGACAAATGGTACATCGACAAACAGTGATTGGTCAAAGTGTGGAACAAGGGGTCAAACAAAGCAAATACATGAGCAAGAACAGCATAGGGTGTCGCAAATAGTGTTCTTACAGGGAACAGATCGGGCCGAGGGAGAGTCGTTGAGGAGTCTTGTAACTGTGGGGAAGAAGCTGTTCCTATGTCTGGGTGTGCGGGTCTTCAGACTTCTATGCCTTCTGCCTGATGGAAGGGTCTGGAAGGTGGCAATGCCTGGGTGGGAAGGGTCTCTGATAATGCTGTCTGCCTTCCTGAGGCAGCGGGAGGTGTATACAGAATCAATGTGGGTGTGGCAAGCTTGTGTGATGCGTTGAGCTGAGTTCACCACACTCTGCAGTTTCTTGTGATCTTGGACCGAGCAGTTGCCATACCAGGCTGTGATGCAGCCGGATAGGATGCTCTCTATCGCACATCTGTAGAAGTTTGTAAGAGCCGATGCAGGCATGCTAAAATTCTTTAGCTTCCGTAGGAAGTAGAGATGTTGTTGGGCTTGCTTGACTGTTGCATCAATGTGACTGGACCAGGACAGACTGTTGGTGATGGTGACCCCAGGAACTTAAAGCTATCGACCATCTCCACTTCGGAGCCATTGATGCAGACGGGAGTGTGTATCGGGCTACGTTTCCTGAAGTCGATGATCAGTTCCTTGGTCTTTCCGACATTTAGAGAGGTTGTTTTCAGTACACCATGCAATCAAGTGATGTATCTCCCTCCTGTAGTCTGATTCGTCGTTGTTTGAGATACGGCCCACCACAGTCGTATCATCCGCAAACTTATAGATTGAGTTGGAGTTAAATCTTGCCACACAGTCATGTGTGCATAGGGAGTACAGTAGAGGACTGAGCACACATCCCTGCGGGGCCTCGGTGTTGAGGACTATTGTGGAGGAGGTGCTGTTGCCTATCCTGACAGAATGTGGTCTATTGGTGAAGACGTCAAGGATCCTGCTGCACAGGGAGGGGTCAAGTTCAAGATTGCAGAGTTTGGTTATTAGTCATGTTGGGATAATGGTGTTGAAGGTGGAGCGCTAGTCGATGAACAGCAGTCTTACATAGGTGTCCTTGTTGTCAAGGTGTTCGAGTGTTGATTGTAGAGCCAGGGAGATAGCATCTGCTGTGGACTGGTTGCGGTGATAGGCAAACTGCAGTGGATCGAGACTGCCTGGGAGGCTGGCAGTGATCCGTCTCATGACTACCCGCTCAAAGTATTTCATGATAACAGACGTTAGGGCCACCGGTCGGTAGTCGTTGAGACAGGCTACCTTGTTCTTCTTTGGTACTGGTATTATGGTGGTCTTCTTGAAGGAGGTGGGGACCTCAGAGCGGAGGAGTGAGGTGTTGAAGATATCGCCAGCTGGTCTGCGCAGGTTCTGAGTGCTCGCCCAGGGACTCTGTCGGGACCCGTCGCTTCCGCGGGTTCACTTTCAAGAAGGCAGCTCTTACCTCTAAGGCTGTAATAGTGGGTATGGATGTGACCAGGGCTGTTGGAGCGGGTGGCACTGATGTATTGGATGACTGTTCAAAGCGGGCATGGGACTTGTTCAGATCATCAAGTAGGGATGTTCCAGCCCCAGAGATTCCACCTGGCCTTGCTTTGTAGCCTGTGATCTTGTGTAGGCGCTGCCATAGTCGTTGTGGGTTGTTAGCCTGGGACTCTGGTTTGATGTGGTATTGTCTTTTTGCATCCCTGATGGCTTTCCGTACGTCGTACCTGGATTTCTTATATTGGTCAGAGTCGTCAGACTTGAACGCCTCCGCCCGGAACTTCAGCAGGGAGTGAATCTTTTGGTTGAGACAGGGTTTCCGATTGGGGAATACCCGTATTGTCTTCTTTGGTACACAGTCCAAGACACACTTACTGATGAAGTCTGTGACGGTGGTTGCGTACTCGTCCAGGTTAGCTGCCATAGCCTCGAGGATCCAGTTGCAGACTGAGGAGCCAAGTCCTAGGTTTTGGAGCTTTGATATGAGCTTTGCTGGGATTATGGTGTTGAAGGCGGAGCTGTAGTCAATAAATAGGAGTTTGATGTAGGAGTCCTTGTTGTCGAGATGCTCTAGTGATGAGTGTAGGGCCAGGGAGATGATGTCTGCTGTGGACCAGGTGCGGCGGTATATGAATTGCAGTGGATCTAGGCGTTCTGGGAGTGTGGAGTTGATGCGCTTCATGACCAACCTCTCGAAGCACTTCATTATGACTGAAGTCAGGGCCATCGGACGGTAGTCATTGAGGGATGCTGCCTGGTTTTTCTTTAGCACCGGTATGATGGTGGTCTTCTTGAAGCAGGTGGGGACCTCGGAGCAGAGTATGGACAGGTTAAAGATGTCTGCGAACACGGATGGGTTGGTGGAGGGGCTGGGTGCCCCGATTGGGATTGTGAAAGTAGTGGCGGGATTGGAGGACATGCAGCCGGACAAGGCCCCGGAACCGGACGGATACCCAGGGAATTTTATAGGTTTTCTGGGATGCTGGGTCCGCTGCTGGTGAGGGCATTTAATGAGGCAAGGGAGCGGGGTGTTCTTCCCCCAACAATGTCACAGGCCTCGATATCATTGATCCTAAAGTGGGAGAAGGACCCAGGGGGAGCGGGGGAGCACAGGGTCTCATTGTATGCGGACGACCTACTCCTGTATATTTCTGACCCGTTAGGAGGGATGGGAGATATTATGCGGATCTTAGGGGAATTTGGCCGGTTCTCGGGGTACAAATTGAACATGGGTAAGAGTGAGGTTTTTGTGATCCAGGCGAGGGGGCAGGAGAGGAGACTGGGGAAGTTGCCGTTTAAATTGGTGGGAGGGAGCTTTTGATTCTTGGGAATTCAGGTGGCATGTGGGTGGGAGCTGTTAGATAAATTAAATCTGGCCCGGTTAGTTGAGCAAATGAAGGAGGACTTTAAGAGGTGGGACATGCTCCCGTTGTCACTGGTGGGGAGGGTGCAGACCGTAAAGATGAGATTTTTGTCTGTCTTCCAGTGTCTCCCTATTTTTATCCCAAAGGCCTTCTTTAAACCGGTTAATGCGGTGATCTCTGGGCTTGTATGGGTGGGTAAAACCCCGCGAGTGAGGAAAGTGCTGTTTGAGTGGAGCCAGGGCGGGAAGGGACAGTGGCGGAAGCATGTGGGAGTGGAGGGAGCGTCGGTATGTGCTCCAATTAGTGGAAACCACCGGTTTGTGCCGGGGAGGTGGGATGGGGGGTTTCGGAGCTGGCAAAGAGCAGGGATTGAGAGTCTGGGAATTTGTTTATCGATGGGAGCTTTCCTTGTTTGGAGGATTTGGAGGAGGAGTTTGAATTGCAGGGTGGGAATGGGTTTCACGATCTGCAGGTGAGGGACTTGGTGCGAAGGCAGGTTTCGACCTTTCCGCTTCTACCACCACAGGGGATACAGGACAAGGTAGTGTCAAAAACGGGAGTGGGGGAAGAGAAGGTCTCGGAGATTTATAAAGGACTCATGGAGTGGGAGGGAACACAGATAGGAGAGGTAAAGCGCAAGTGGGAAGATGAGCTGGTTAAGGAGCTAGAGATAGGTCTGTGGGAGGATGCTCTGAACAGAGTCAACATGTCCTCATCATGTGCCAGGCTCAGCCTGATACATTTTAAGGTGGTTCAAACATATAAGACATGGGCACACATATAAGAACATAAGAACTAGGAGCAGGAGTAGGCCACCTGGCCCCTCGAGCCTGCTCCATCATTCAATGAGATCATGGCTGATCTTTTGTGGACACAACTCCACTTTCTGGCCCGAACTCCATAACCCTTAATCCCTTTATTCTTCAAAAAAACTATCTATTTTTATCTTAAAAACATTTAATGAAGGAGCCTCTACTGCTTCACTGGGCAAGGAATTCCATAGATTCACAACCCTTTGGGTGAAGAAGTTCCTCCTAAACTCAGTCCTAAATCTACTTCCCCTTATTTTGAGGCTGTGCCCCCTAGTTCTGCTTTGACCCGCCAGTGGAAACAACCTGCCCGCATCTATCCTATCTATTCCCTTCATAATCTTATATGTTTCTATAAGATCCCCCCTCATCCTTCTAAATTCCAACGAGTACAGTCCCAGTCTACTCAACCTCTCTTCATAATCCAACCGCTTCAGCTCTGGGATTAACCGAGTGAATCTCCTCTGCACACCCTCCAGTGCCAGTACATCCTTTCTCAAGTAAGGAGACCAAAACTGAACACAATACTCCAGGTGTGGCCTCACTAACACCTTATACAATTGTAGCATAACCTCCCTCGTCTTAAACTCCATCCCTCTAGCAATGAAGGACAAAATTACATTTGCCTTCTTAATCACCTGTTGCACCTGTAAACCAACTTTTTGCGACTTATGCACTAGCACACGCAGTTCTCTCTGCACAGCAGCATGTTTTAATATTTTATCATTTAAATAATAATCCCTTTTGCTGTTATTCCTACCAAAATGGATAACCTCACATTTGTCAATATTGTATTCCATCTGCCAGACCCTAGCCCATTCACTTAGCCTATCCAAATCCCTCTACAGACTTCCAGTATCCTCTGCACCTTTTGCTTTACCACTCATCTTAATGTCATCTGCAAACTTGGACACATTGCCCTTGGTCCCCAACTCCAAATCATCTCTGTAAATTGTGAACAATTGTGGGCCCAACACTGATCCCTGAGGGACACCACTAGCTACTGATTGCCAACCAGAGAAACACCCATTAAGCCCCACTCTTTGCTTTCTATTATTAACCAATTCTCTATCCATGTTACTACTTTCCCCTTAATGCCATGCATCTTTATCTTATGCAGCAACCTTTTGTGTGGCACCTTGTCAAAGGCTTTCTGGAAATCCAGATGTACCACATCCATTGGCTCCCCATTATCTACCGCACTGGTAATATTCTCAAAAAATTCCACTAAATTAGTTAGGCACGACCTGCCCTTTATGAAACCATGCTGCGTCTGCCCAATGGGACAATTTCCATCCAGATGCCTCGCTATTTCTTCCTTGATGATAGATTCCAGCATCTTCCCTACTACCGAAGTTAAACTCACTGGCCTATAATTACCCGCTTTCTGCCTACCTCCTTTTTTAAACAGTGGTGTCACGTTTGCTAATTTCCAATCCGCCGGGACCACCCCAGAGTCTCGTGAAATTTGGTCAATTATCACTGGTGCATTTGCAATTTCCCTAGCCATCTCTTTTAGCACTCTGGGATGCATTCCATCAGGTCCAGGAGACTTGTCTACCTTTAGCCCCATTAGCTTGCCCATCACTACCTCCTTAGTGATAACAATCCTCTCAAGGTCCTCACCTGTCATAGCCTCATTTCCACCAGTCACTGGCATGTTATTTGTGTCTTCCACTGTGAAGACCGACCCAAAAAACCTGTTCAGTTCCTCAGCCATTTCCTCATCTCCCATTATTAAATCTCCCTTCTCATCCTCTAAAGGACCAATATATACCTTAGCCACTCTTTTTTGTTTTATATATTTGTAGAAACTTTTACTATCTGTTTTTATATTCTGAGCAATTTTACTCTCATAATCTATCTTACTCTTCTTTATAGCTTTTTTAGTAGCTTTATGTTGCCCCCTAAAGATTTCCCAGTCCTCTCGTCTCCCACTAATCTTTGCTACTTTGTATGCTTTTTCCTTCAATTTGATACTCTCCCTTATTTCCTTAGATATCCACGGTCGATTTTCCCTCTTTCTACCGTCCTTCCTTTTTGTTGGTTAAACCTTTGCTGAGCACTGTGAAAAATTGCTTGGAAGGTTCTCCACTGTTCCTCAACTGTTTCACCATAAAGTCTTTGCTCCCAGTCTACCTTAGCTAGTTCTTCTCTCATCCCATTGTAATCTCCTTTGTTTAAGCACAAAACACTAGTGTTTGATTTTACCTTCTCACCCTCCATCTGTATTTTAAATTCCACCATATTGTGATCGCTCCTTCCGAGACGGTGGCCCGGATGAGCAGGCTTTGTGGGATAGAGGATAGGGTTGTGAGGTGTGCGGGAGGGCCCGCAAACCATGTCCACATGTTTTGGTCAAGTCCGAAGCTTAGGGAATTCTGGCAGGGATTTGCCAATGTCATGTCCACGGTATTAAAGGCAAGGGTGGCACCGAGTCCAGAGGTGGTGATTTTTGGAGTGTATGAAGACCCAGGAATCCAGGGGGCAAGAGAGGCTGACGTTTTGGCCTTTGCCTCCTTGGTAGCCCGGAGACGGATCCTATTATCCTGGAAGGACTCAAAGCCCCCAAAATCGGAGGTATGGGTTAGTGACATGGCTGGATTTCTCAGGCTTGAGAAAATTAAGTTCGTCCTGAGAGGATCAATGTTCAGGTTCGTTCGGAGGTGGCAGCCGTTTATCGACTTCTTTGGGGAAAACTAAAAACTAAAAGCAGATACGATAGGAGGGAGGAGTTTGGGAAGGTGGGGTGGGTATAGGAGAGTTAGTTTAATTTAGTTCAGGCGGGATCAGTGAGTGGAGATGGAGGGATTGGGGAAATGTGTGTATAAGCCATGTTGGCTGGGTATGGTTTAGGCTGAGGGAGGTTGTTATGTACTGAATTATGTTTACATTTGTTCTTGTATTTTCTGTTGTTATAAAATCATAAATGCCTGAATAAAATGTTTCTAAAAAAAAAGAGAAAGGCACAATGTGTGTACTGACTTCTTCTGTCTGCAAAGGACAGAGCCTTGTGTAATAATGCATGTAGCTTCCAGCACGCATAAGAGAGCCACAGTGAGGGCCCAACAGACTATGTTAAATTGGTCGTCAGTGTAATTCGTAGCACAATCAGGATTGTATCACAGCATCACTTCCAACGTTGGACACTTGGGGCGCTATTCTCCCCCCCCCCCCCCATGCTGGGTGGGAGAATCGCCGGGGCGCCGCGTGAATCGCGCCACGCCGCACCAAGCCCCGCACACGATTCTCCCACCCCCCAGAAACCAGCGGCGCGCGATTCGCACCGGGCCGCTCGGAGAACCGGCGAGCGGCGACTCTCCGGCCCGGATGGGCCAAGCGGCCACTACGGCACGACAGGTTCCCGCCGGCGCCGTCCACCCCTGGTCGCTGCCGGCAGGAACTCTGCGGGAACGCTGGGGGGGGGCCGCCTGTGAGGGAGGGAGGGGGGCTCCTTCACTGGGGTGGCCTCCGATGGGGTTTGGCCCGCGATCGGGAACCACCGATCGGCGGGCCGGCCTCTCTCCCCCCCCGGGCCTACCTCCTTCCGCGCTCAGCCCCAGAACACCGGCGCCATGTTGGTGAGGGACCGGCGTGTGTAAGACGTTCCCTGCGCATGCGCAAGATGGCGCGGCCCAACTGCGCATGCGCAGGATTGGGCTGCCCCAACTGCGCATGCACGGGTTGGCGTGGCGCCCATTTGGTGCCGCGTAAGGACACTGGAGCGGCGTGAACCGCTCCAGCGCCGTGCTGGCCCCTGTGGGGGCCAGAATAGGTCATGCCCAGAATAGGGCGTTCACGGCGGCGCGAACACTTGGCCTCCATGTCGGAGAATCGCCCCCTATGTTTTGAATTTTACAAGTGTGGGCTTGTTGGGGCAGTCAGTACTTTGCCTGTTGTGAACAGCCAAAGGAGCATGGTGTTTTATACAATCCACCAGTTATTTAATTTTTAAAAAATAAAAATTTAGAGTACCCAATTATTTGTTTTCCAATTAAGGGGCAATTTAGCGTGGCCAATCCATCTAACCTGCACATCTTGGGTTGTGGGGGTGAAATCCACACAGACACAGGGAGAATGTTCAAACTCCACACGACAGTGACCCAGGCCCGGGATTCGGACGCGGGTCCTCAGCGCCGTAGTCCCAGTGCTAACCACTGCGCCACATGCCGCCCTACAATCCACCAGTTATTGAGACGTACAGCCTCCATACCTACCATCACACCCCAGCACTGAAATTAATATACCACATTAAACATTTGTGTGATAGACAGAACATCTTTTTGGTTTGACAGCAGCATCACATTAGTGGAAAATACCACTTGCATTGCTATTGCATGACAAGACTTGCTTCACCAGTTGCTCACATTTGTGACATACCTCCGAGATAAATCTGAGGTAGAGTGGGTACTTTTCAGAGCTGAAAGTGGAGGTCTTAGGCCCATTCATAAGTTTGCGCATGCAGTGCTCAAAGTTAGATGTGATTTTGTGATTGGTCAACATTTCCTAAATAATCCTCAGTGAGCGAAGAATTATGCTGACAACCAATTTAAGATTATCAGTTGGGCTCGCAATGTAGTGCATGTATGCATACTGGAAGCCACATATGTTCTCCCACAGGGTCTAGTCTTTGCAGGCAGAAGGAACATGTACACATATTGCAGCAAAATTGGTGATAGGATTGCCTTGTTCATTCTCCAGGGCAACACATTGACCAATCAGAGTCAACCTTCCTGGTTTGAATTTCAACAACACTTGGCAGTTTATAGTTAGTTAAGTTTCTCCTCATTTTCAGAATACAAAAAAAGTGATGATCAGTGCGACATGATTTCCCTCTGGGACTTGGCTTATTCAGCAAATAACACTGTGATTGCAATAACAGAGCTTGGCAGTTAACTGTCAGTTATCAGTTAACTGGTAAATTCTCCATGGCAACACCTCTTCCTATCAGATTTGACTTTCCAGCCAATCAGCACTCTCTTCTCATGCAGTATAAGATTTTTCCTTTACAATTTGGTATTCTTTCAAATTGTCCTGATGAGTGCAAGATGAAAAGTTTGGCAGCATGTGTCTCTTTCAGCAATAAACATTATTGTCATAGACAACATAGGCTCCAAACCACAATACTGAGCATTCCCTTTTTTCTTTCTTTGTAGAGATAAAATCCCATCTTCATGTTGTGCTTTCCCTCCATTTTGTTGTGGAGTAATACCAACCTGCTGAATGGGATATATTTTGTACAGGTCTAGAACCACAACACTGGGAATCCATGAGGTGCTGTGAGTCACCAACAGCAGCATTTGCATCCACCTTCAGCCAGAATTTTCTTCTATCACCTATGCACAGTGTGTCCAATCTACAAGATGCACTGCAGCGACTCACCAAAGCTCCTTTGACAGTACCTTCAGAACCCACAGACTCCACACCTAGAAGAAAAAGGGTAGCAAATTCATCGGAACATCACCAGCTGTAAGTTCTAACACACCATCCTGACTGTCTCATTGTTCCTTCCATTGCCGCTGGGTCAAAATCCTGGAACTCCGTCCCTAACAGCACTGTGGGTGTATCTGTTCCACATGGGCTGCAGTGGTTCAGCAAGGCAAATAATTACCACTTTCTCAAGGAAAAATACAGATCGGCAATAAATATTGGTCTTGCTGTTGACACCCTCATCCCGTGAAAGAATAAATTAGAATTCACCCAAAAATTGTCTGAGAAGTTATATGAAAGAATGATTATTTGGGTAAAAATGGATTTAGATCCATAATGATTCATACAGATTGAAGTGTTGCCAGAACAACAATTGGTTGGAAAACAATTTCTGAACTGCTGGAGCTTTGGAACTTCATACCAATGAAGGCAACAAGTTTATTCTGGAGTAAGTCCTGATTCAGCTTAAAATGGCAAGCAAAGTCTGATAGATTTCTTCTGGAACAAAAATGGTATAAAACATTATCCATGACAGAGTAAATTGTGTTGAAGGAACACGTTTGGTAAACCGAATGACCGTCTATCATTAGCGTATTAGGTTGTTGATTCAGTTGAACCAAGCTTCTATGCAAACCATAACTAGAATTGGGTTTGGTCCCATTCCATCAATGGGAGTAGTGATTGAACAGATGACTGAGGCACTGCTCCTGGCCCAGTGATCAGGCAGTAAAATTGCCACTGGTCAAGATTGTTTTCGAAAATCTGCCCCATTGGATTCCTTCATAAGGGGACTGAAGTGATTAAAGATGCCATCTGCCTTGTATATTGGCCAAATTGTATTAACACCTAAATAAAAGCAAAATACTGTGGATGTTGGAGATCTCAAATAATGACAAAGAGCTGGAAAAACCTAGCAGCACCGTCCCAGAATCCATCCTGTCAAGTCCACTCAGGATTTTTCAGGTTTCAATAAGATCACTTCTCATTTTTCTAAATTCCAATGAATGCAGACCCAACCTACCCAACCTTTCCTCATAATAGAGCTCCATCATCCTAGGGATGAACTGTTTAAGTTTAAGGGTGGCATGGTGGTGCAATAGCTAGCACAGCTGCCTCACAGCTGTGAGACCTGTAAAAACTTAATTACCTGCAAAGACTCACTTTCAAAGTATCATCTTGCATCATTGGCATTGTCTATATATGCTGTGTTTGCGTAACTTACCTCTTCACTCACCTGATGAAGGAGCTACGCTCCGAAAGCTTGTGATTCCAAATAAACTTTGGACTTTAAACTGGTGTTGTAAGATTTCTTACTGTGCCCACCCCAATCCAACGCCGGCATCTCCACATAATTCGAGGAAATGACAGACATCGTGTGTCACAGGAGACTACAGGCTGGATGCTCCAATTTGCGGACTAAGTGCTGATGCTGGCATGGGAACAGCAGCCCTTTGTGCCAGAAAAAACGGCGCAAAAGCTGCACCGAACCTCCATCTGGTGGGGGACTAGCAGTCACACAGCGTAAAGCCCCCGACTATACCTATGGATACGGCCGGAGAATTGCCAGGACCCTGGCCACGCATGCGCTCGCCGGCGGCCTGCAGCGGCCATGCCATGCAACATGGTGCGGCCGGGCACGGACCCGACATGCCAAAAACTGCCCCTCCATGATCAGCCTTGCCTCCCCCAGAACCCCCCCACCAATGCCCCCAGCCCCCGCCAAAGCTCCCTACTGAACTCAATCCGCAGCCACCCCGCCGGGTTCATGAAAATAAAAAGGATAACTATTCCACGCCATCGGGAACTCGGCCCATCGGGGGAAGGCCTCAGGTGGCACCCTGAGGCCGTCCCAACGGCGTGTGGCGTACTTTTTGAGTCCGCTGTTTTCGAGGGAACGGAGCATTGCAAAAGCGGCGACACCCCTGTTTTTGGCACAAATGGGGTTTCTCCGGCCCAACATGATTTCGCCGTCAGCGACCGGAGAATCTCGCCCTACATCTCAACAAGGGGGCAGTGCAGCATTTGTGCCACGTCCTATGGGTCCTGCCACCCCGTGGAGGAGGAGGACACCTGCTCCTGGTGGCCGTGAAGGTCACTGTAGCCTGAACTTTTATGCAACAAGTTCATTCCAGGGCTCAAGCAGGGACATGTGCAGCATTTCTCAATCCACAACCCACTAGTGTGTCCGTGAAGTCAGGGGTGCCCTGTATGCACGGGCAGCTGACTATATTAACTTTGAGCTGCACCAAGCCCATCAAGATGCCCAGGCAGCAGCATGTAAATTGAAGGATAAAACTGTCCACCCCCATCCACACATTCACACACATATGTCTCTGGAACACTCACACAACAGAAACATTTTTAAAAAGCTGGATAAGGGATTGGAATGGCAGAACAATGATTGGATATTCCATGGAATATGAGAGCTCCTACACTGCAGGGATTGAAGAGTTGTCACGTGTGAACCATGGAAAGCCTCTGACTGAGCCTGGATAATGGAAGTTGTGAAGTTTGATGGATAGTCTGGAGTTTTGCTCAATTACCTGTCCAGGGTCAAATATCAGAAATCATCATGTGAGTGAGATACTGCAGGGCAACTCAGTCTGTGAACCCATGATGCAGTAATGGGTTTTCAGTCTTCAGGAGAGGAGAGCCGGGGCATGTTTTGGCATTTTAAAAAATGAAGTGATTTCTGCTGAACTTAGCAATTAATATATTGGTCTGAACTGTTCTAAGTCTGTCTCAGTGTTCCAACATCACCCTATCCCTGTTCCCTCATGCCAGGCACAAGGAAGACTCTTGCAAAGATTTCTGCCATCAAGAGAGATTCTACAGAAATCAAATCTGGCAGATCTTTTTCTTTCTAAAGCAATGGACGTATTCTTATTGCCACGAAGTGGAGGTAGAAATTTGTTTGCATAGCTCTGCTTCTAATGGCTCCAACTAGACTGGAATTGATTCACTGTGGCCGACAGTGTTATGAAGCACTGCCTAGGCAGCCTGTGCATCACTCTTCAATGATATCAATGAAGGAAGTTGCACAGGTAGCATGCTGCTGCAGTCAACATAAGCCTGCAAGAGCAGCGCTACCAAATACACTTCTCCCTCAATATGCTTTTCTCAGTTACTGAGTCTTTAATTTTGCAGCAGACAAGCTCCATCTCACAGTGTAATAGCTGACACTGGAATTCTCATATGGTCATAGTTATGCTGATGATTAAACTTGGGTTCTATTTTCTTCAGCTCAGATGGTTGAGGAATAGTCTATTCAAGATCTCTAAAATGCTAAATAATACCGATAGGATAGAAACATTAAAACTATTTCTTCGGGTGGAGCAATCCAAAACGAGCAAGCACAATCTTTAACCTTTGGCTAGGCAACTTCTAATTGATATCAGGAAGAATTCATGAATGCAAAGGATTGTGGAACTCCAGAATTCTTCACAGTGTCTCAAGTCACATACAAGCCACTGAGTTGTATCAAAACCACCACAAAGCTTAAAAGGAATGAAACCAGATAGATCACCAGCCAACTTCATTGCAGTGTTAATGTAAGCCTACTTGTGACATAAAAAATTATTATTATTATCAACCTGGGCACCAGAAATAGCAATGGCAAACCTAGCCTGTCAACCCTGAAAAGTCCTCCTTAGTAAGATCTGAGGCTTGTGCCAAAATTGGGAGAGCTGTCTCACAAACTAGTCAAGCCTGACTTACCTTACGGATAATGTCCCAGACACCACCATCACCATCCTGGGTATATCCTGTCTCACTAGCAAGACAGGCCCAACAGAGGTGGCAGAACAGTGTTATGCAGTTGAGAGGGAGTTGTTCTGGGAATCCCCTCCATCAAAACTGAATACCATAAAGTCGCTGTTGTGTTGGGTGCTCTGGATCCGTGGAACACATACAGGTCACCAACACTTGAAATAGTGCAACATTATTTTATTGAATCATTAACTGTTTAACATACTCTCACTGTGGGTTAACACGATACTAGCTTTAACTAAAGACCTTTGCCTAGTCCTAACCAGTCAATGCACTCAGCACATGGTGAATGTCTGTGCTGCAGGCTGTGAGCTCTGTCCTAATATCTAATTGCAGCTCGAATGAGTGGGAACTCTGATGCCCCCTGTCTTTATAGTGCATGTGCTCTAAATGGTGATTGGCTGCGGTGTTGTGTGTGTTGATTGGTCCCACTGTGTGTCCATCAGTGTGTGTCTGCACCATGATATACTGGTGTATATTATGACATCCCCCTTTTATAAAAGAATGTACATGTGTGGCAATGAATAGTGTATGGTGAGAATGTCCCTGGATACGTGTGTGCGAAAGACATATTTACAGGACTATGTACATGAGAACTAAGCTATTTACATGGGAAGGTGCCTGGTGCAGAAAAACAGTATGCAACAAGAATAACGAGATGAACACTATATACAAACCATGTAAATGATCAAACGGAAGAGCAGAACAATTCAGAAAGTTTATAAGTCCACAAAGTTCACAAATTAAGTCTCTGAGGTAGGCTACGAATTCTGGTTGACCGTCAGGGTGGCACACCACTCATCATCTGGATCGATACTGTATACCGACAGCGGCTGGTGTTTTTGCTTCGGGGACACCCTGTTTTTGTGCAACGATACCGACTCGAAAAGGTGCCTTCAGGTCCTCGGTGTCACTGCTGTGTGGGAGGTCCGCATCGGACTCGGTGACCGTGGGTTGAATTGCCCGAACATTCCTGCGAGGCTGGCTGAAGCGATATGAATTGGCAGGCTGAGCTGCTCGGCAGAAGGTAGCATACTGGCCAAGTCTGCCACATCTTAGGCATTGTCGAGATTTGGCAGGGCATTGCTGTTTTAAATGGGCGGAGCCACAGTTGCTGCACGTCGTAGCGTCAGCACGTTCGCTGCGCCACCGCGCATGCGTGGTGCGGTCGTGCATGGTGCAACACTGCGCATTACATTCTTCGACATCGCCGTCCCCTCGTTTGGTGCGCACAAGCGCGGGAGTCCGCAAAAAGTGTGCGAAATGGCCGCCCTCATCCAGGCTGAGGCCCTGGAGTTGCTCAACTGCTTGGACCCGTTCCGCCTCGTGGGGACCTTGCCGCGCCGTTTCAGCCACTTGGATGTGGGAATACCGACTTGTGACGTTTTCGTGTAGGACACAGGTCTCAATGGCGGTCGCTAGGGTGAGCTGCTTTACTTTGAGGAGCTGCTGTCGTAGGGGGTCCGACTGAACACCGTAAACGATCTGGTCGCATATCATGGAGTTGGAGGTGGGCCCGTAGCTGCAAGACTGCGCAAGGATGCGGAGGGGCATGAGAAAGGATTGGAAAGGCTTATCCTTACCCTGCAAACGCTGCTGGAACACGTAGCGCTCGAAACTTTCATTCACCTCTACACTGCAGTGAGTGTCAAACTTGAGGAGGACCGTCTTGAACTTTTTTTTATCTTCATCATCCGCAAAGGTGAGAGAATTGAAAATGTGGATGGCATGGTCCCCGGCCGTGGATAGGAGGAGAGCAATCTTCCTGGTATCTGAGGCGTCCTCCCTGTCTGTGGCCTCAAGGAAGAGCTGGAAGCGCTGTTTGAATATCTTCCAGTTGGCCCCTAGGAGCGGCGGCGGCGGGCAGATGTTGCCCATGTTGCAGGATGATGGAATGCTGGCGGAAGGCAAATCACTTGCAGGTAGGTCTAAGAAGTGCTAATATCCCTCAACTCCTGGTATCATGTTGTGTCGGGCGCTCTGGGTCATTAACTGTTTAACACACTCTGACTGTGGGTTAACACGATACTACCTTTAATTAAAGACCTTTGCCTTGTCCTAACCAGTTGATGCACTCAGCACATGGTGAATGTCTGTGTTGCAGGCTGTGAGCTCTGTCCTCCTAGCTAGCTGCTACTCGAATGAGCGGGAACTCTGATGCCCCCTGTCTTTATAGTGCGTGTGCTCTCACTGGTGATTTGCTGCGGTGTCGTGTATGTTGATTGGTCCCACTGTGTGTCCATCAGTGTGTGTCTGCACCATGATATACTGGTGTATATTATGACAGTCGCATGGCACCAGAGGCATGGTGGCACAAGGTTAGCACTGTTGCCTCAAAGCCCCAGGGACTGGGTTCAATTCCGTCCTTGTTTTCTGTGTGGAGGTTGTACTTTCTCCCACTGTCTGCATGAGTTTCTGAAGGCATCTTCAAGATAGTGCACACTGCTGCTACTGTGCATCAGGGTGGAAAGACTGAACAGTTGTGGATGTGCTAATCAGGCTGGTTGTTTTGTCCTTGATGGTGTTCAGCTTCCTGAGCTTTATTGGAGCTCTGCTCATCCAGACAAATGGAGAGTATTCCATCACATTTCTGACTTGTGTTTTGTAGATGGAGGACAGGATTTGGTCGGTCAGGAGATGAGTTACTCCTTGCAGAATCCCCTACCTCTGCCTGCTCTTGTAGCTACAGTATTTATATGTCTAGTCCAGTTATAAAAGTTCAGGAGGCCTGAGAAGGTAAATCAAAAAGAAGTTTAATAACAACAACAGTAAAGGCCGCAGTGCAGCTTCCAGTCCCAAGGTCCTGATTAGCGTTCGGCTCTCGGTGGTCCCAGTCGAAATTGTGTTTTATGAAGGGATTTTTATGAGCCCCAGTTGATGGGTATCCACCCATTAAGTGAGGAGGCCGTATTCCATGGGGAGATCAATTGGGGTGCCCCCGTGAGTTTTGGGAGGGATTCCACCAGTTCAGTATGTGTGTGAAAGTGTATGAGTTTGTGAGTGAGTGTGTGTGAATATGTGAATGCATTTTTCAGATCTCTTTCCCTTTGTCCACTTTGTCAATGTAATTTATCTGAAATATCCACCCAGGATATACCCAGGATGGTTTTAATGATAGATCCACAAGTGCACATTTTACTCATTTGTTCTCTCCACAGATGTTAACTGACCTGTTGGGCGGAATCTTCCTTTCAGGGGTCTAGGTTCAGTGGTGGACACAATTCCCGTTGGGGAGATGGGATCTCAGACAAGTTATCTCAATATCAATGCATCCATGTGAAGCACGGCGAATCTAACGGCGGGTCTGGCCCACAGTTACCTGATGGGGTCAAAGAGCCGGGCCCCATATTTAAAGGGAACTCAGACAGCCTTCCGCATTTTGCCCGACTCCTGTGTCAAGATTTCACTTTATCCCTGATATGAGTCAGGTTGTGAGCAGCCAACAAGAAGACAAAAGCATAGTCTTACTTACCTCACTGAGTCAGAAGAAGTCAGGCTCGCCAGGTGCACGTCACTTATATATCATCATAAAAATTAACTTTGTCCAGTTCAAGATGTAATCATGAAATCAGACATGACTGGGGCAGCACAGTGGCACTGTGGTTAGCACAGCTGCCTCGCGGCGCCGAGGTCCCAGGTTCGATCCCGGCTCTGGGTCACTGTCCATGTGGAGTTTGCACATTCTCCCTGTATTTGCGTGGGTTTCGCCCCCTGCAACCCAAAGATGTGTAGGGTATGTGGATTGGCCACGCTAAATTGCCCCTTAATTGGAAAAAATGAATTGGGTATTCTAAATTTATATTAAAAATTAATCAGACATGGCTGCTCTTTGCATTGCACAGTTGAGTACAATTGGAGGTGAAACAAATTTCTAGACACATTAAATGTTGTCATTCTGTTTGGGTATCGTAACAGAGAAGTGAGACTAAACCAGTTTCCCAGTATATATCACTTCATTATTGCATGACCTTTTTATTTTTCTCACATTCTTCTTGCCAATCAGGAGTGACATTGACAGAGTACTGGGACAGGGTTATGGTTTTGAAAATGGTGGAGAGACTTAGGAATGAAGAAAATGCAAAATTGAGTAAATATCTTTCCTATCAATGTCTTTCTGCAGTTCTGCAGGATGTCAAATCTATCCATGGTGGAAAGGACAGAGTTATTTACAACAAATCAAGTCATAGAATGGCAAATGTAAAATGGTATTTTTTAAATGTCACTACAACAATTTTAGCTTGTTAACTCCAATAACACAAGGCATTCTACCAAAGGCACTACACTGAGGTATAAATTTTAAATCCAAAAGTCAAGAAGGGCCTGTAAAGATTTTTGTGTCTTTTCCATTTGGATTTGGGTTTTCTTTTAACAATGCATAGCACTATTAATAATAGATGTGTCTGGAAATGGGCCTGGAATTGCCTTTGGCTGGTTATTAACTGCATTCAAATAGCCGACAATGTGTATAAACCTGCTAAAAGTAAATATTCACACAGCATTGTTTGCTGCAGCAGTTTGCAATATAAACTATATATTTATTTTCCTAAGGGCAGCATGGTGGCCTAGTGGTTAGCACAGCTGCCTCATGGCGCTGAGGTCCCAGGTTCGATCCCGGCTCTGGGTCACTGTCCGTGTGGAGTTTGCACATTCTCGCCGTGTCTGCGTGGGTTTCACCCCCACAACCCAAAAATGTGCCGAGTAGGTGGATTGGCCACGCTAAATTGCCCCTTAATTGGAAAAAATAATTGGGTTATCTGAATTTTTAAAAAAAAATATTTGTTTTCCGACTAAACTCCATACTATGGGCCGATTCTCCAGAAAGATACCCTTCAGCCGCACGGCCAGAGGCATCCGCTGGCCGCTTGTATCACAAACGGTTTGGCACCCGGCTGTTCACAGGCCTTGTCTCACCCAAGCAAGAGTGTAACGAAGCAGGAAAATTGCGCCCAAAGTATTATGCTTGGGCTGCAATGAATATAATAGAGCATAATAGTTGTCCCTGAATGCAATCAAACCCTACACATGTTGATTATATGCGGATATTTCTTCGACTGTTTTCAGATCTTGTTCTGACCTTGTATTTAAAAATTTGTCTGACAGTTGCTCAGTTTCAAGTACAAGGGTTCTGTTATAACCTGCCTACTGACGATTGGCTGGGGACTAATGACTATCCCACAATCCTATGGGAGTATGAACTTCCCCAATGAGGGGGGCGGAGAAACTCCTACTATAAATAAGCTGGCCAGTCCAGGAACCAGGAGGAAGGAGAAGGTAGCAAGGGAAGTTACTGCTACGTATATATTGTTATAGTAAATAAACTTTATTATTTTGTATCCTTAAAACTCGTGCTGGATTCTTCGGGGCCCTTACAAAACTGGCGACGAAGGTAAAAGTGAATAGCTGTCTACACTGCTGAAGCCACCTCCCTGGATTTTTGTTGGATACAGGTTGGAAGTTGTTTTCTATTATACCATGCCTCTGTACGGACGTTTGGATGTTTTTGATGCTGCGCTGGAAAGCTGGAACCAGTACACGCAACGGATGCGTTACTATTTCCGGGCAAACAATATCACTGAAAACGAGCGCCAGGTGGTCATATTGCTCACCGCCTGCGGGCCGCATACGTTTGGGGTGATTAGGAGCCTTACGTACCCAGCTGCGCCGGACACCAAAACGTTTGACGAACTTGTGAATATAGTGGGGCAACATTTTAACCCAACCCCGTCCACGATAGTCCAGCGTTACCGGTTTAATACCGCTGAGAGGACCCCTGGAGAATCCCTTGCCGATTTTTTTATCCAGGCTACGCGGGATTGTGGAATACTGTGACTATGGTGAGACCTTGTCAGAAATGTTACGCAACCGTTTGGTTTGCGGTATTAACAATGCGGCCACCCAGAGAAAGTTGTTAGCGGAGCCAACATTGACTTTTCAACAGGCAATACAAATAGTCTTGTCCCGAGAGAGCGCAGAGCGAGGAGTACAGGAGCTACAGGGAATGGAAGTGCATGCCTTGGGGCGAAACCCTTTCCGCCCAAAAACGTCCCCCCGCACTCCTGTGGTACCTTGGGCGAGGCAACGACCAGACCGACGCCAGTGGCCATCGGACATTCCTCCCCGAAGGGAGCCTTCTCCAGAGCCAATGGATGAGGAGCCATGTCCGTGTCAGACTTGTAGGCGCCGACCCCGTCGCGGACGGCAGTCCTGGGGACGCCAGAGGCGCCGTCGTTCCGACCGAAACTGGGACCAGCCCAGGGGCCGTAACTGGGACCAGCCCAGAGGCCGTACCTTCCATGTGATGAACCTGCGGCGACCACTCCTGAGGACGTGGAGACGGAGGACGACTGCCTGCAGCTGCATTGTGTGGCAGCTCCCCGTGTGGCCCCCATTAAGGTGACAGTACGGGTCAATGGCCACCCGCTGGAGATGGAGTTGGATACTGGCGCAGCAGTCTCCGTGATCGCCCAGAGGACATTCGACCGCATCAAGCAGGGTATACAGACCCTTACACTAACTGACTCACAGGCCAGGTTGGCCACCTACACGGGGGAACCACTGGACATTGCAGGAACTACAATGACCCCTGTTGTCTATGGACGCCAGGAGGGGCGTTTCCCACTTATCGTAGTGCGTGGCCATGTGCCCAGCCTGTTGGGTCGGGACTGGTTGCGCCATTTGCGGTTGCAATGGCAGCACATCCTCCAAACAGTTTCTGGAGGGTTGACTGAGGTGCTAGGACGATACCCAGAGGTATTCCAGCCTGGTCTGGGGAAAATAAAAGGGGCCGTAGCCCGTATCCAAGTTGAACCAGGAGCCACACCGCGCTATTTCCGGGCGCGCCCAGTGCCTTACGCTTTGCTCGAGAAGGTAGAAGGGGAGCTCACTCGTTTGGAGAGTTTGGGTATTATCAGGCCCGTCCGTTTTGCTGACTGGGCAGCACCAATTGTGCCAGTAATGAAGCCAGATGCCACAGTTCGCTTGTGTGGCGACTATAAACTTACAGTGAATACGGCTTCCCGACTCGACCAATATCCAATGCCTCGCATAGAGGATCTCTACGCGAAACTTGCAGGCGGACTCTCATTCACAAAATTAGATATGAGTCACGCCTACCTGCAGTTGGAGCTGGACCCTGCCTCCCGACCATATGTAACAATTAACACACACCGGGGCCTGTATGAATATACACGGTTGCCCTTTGGAGTATCCTCTGCCTGCGCAATTTTTCAACGTGTTATGGAGGGCATTTTGAGAGGCTTACCACGTGTGGCTGTCTACCTAGATGACGTGTTGATTACAGGGACATCGGAGCAAGAGCATTTGGAAAATCTGGAGGCTGTCCTTAAACGCCTTTCGGAGGCTGGAGTCCGTTTACGTCACACAGTGCGTATTTCAGGCAAAAGAAGTAGTCTACCTAGGTTATCGGGTGGACCGCGAGGGTCTGCACCCCGTCACAGAGAAGGTGCGTGCAATTCAACATGCCCCCACCCCGACTGACACTTCGCATCTTCGTTCTTTTCTCGGTCTCGTAAACTATTACGGGAAGTTCCTCCCCAATCTGGCAACTACGCTGGCCCCCTTACACCTGCTGCTAAAGAAAAATCACACCTGGGTTTGGGGTCAGCCGCAAGAAACCGCTTTCCGGCGGGTAAAGCAACAATTGTCGTCGTCTGGGTTACTAACCCACTATGATCCGGGAAAGCCTTTGCTCGTCACGTGATGCATCCCCGTATGGTATTGCGGCTGTCCTGTCCCACAAGATGGAGAACGGGGCCGAGCGACCGATAGCTTTCGCCTCCCGCACATTGACTGCAGCGGAGAAGAAGTACGCGCAGATCGAGAAGGAGGGCCTGGCAGTGGTTTTCGCGGTGAAACGCTTCCACCAGTATGTGTACGGCCGCCATTTCACTATCGTGACTGATCATAAGCCTCTGCTGGGACTCTTCAGAGAGGATAAGCCGATACCGCCCATTGCTTCTGCACGGATCCAGCGCTGGGCTTTGTTGGTTGCTGCATATGAGTATTCTCTGGAGCACAAACCAGGTACGTAGATAGCAAATGCCGACGCACTGAGCCGATTGCCTTTATCGATCGGCCCCATGTCGACCCCCACGACCGGTGAGGTGGTCGCAACCCTAAATTTTATGGACACCTTGCCTGTCAAGGCATCACAGATCCGTGAGTGGACCCAGACGGAGCCAGTCCTGTCAAAGGTTCGGCACATAGTCCTGTATGGTGGGCAGCATAGACAGCTCCCAGGCGAGTTACGGGCATTTTCCTCCAAGCTGTCAGAGTTCAGCGTGGAAGACGGCATCCTCTTGTGGGGGACGCGTGTGGTTGTCCCGGAAAAAGGCCAGGAGCTGATATTATCAGACTTGCACAATGGGCATCCGGGCGTGACCAAGATGAAAATGTTGGCCCGGAGTTATGTCTGGTGGCCAGGCCTCGACACCGACATTGAGAAGGTGGCCCAAAACTGCTCCATTTGCCAGGAGCATCAGAAGCTTCCGCCGGCCACGCCCCTACATCACTGGGAATGGCCAGGGCGGCCTTGGGCACGCTTACATGCAGATTTCGCAGGCCCTTTTCAGGGATCCATGTTCCTTCTACTAATTGACGCCCAGTCCAAATGGCTGGAGGTGCATAAGATGCAGGGGACAATGTCCTGCGCAACAATTGGAAAAAATGCGTTTATCATTTAGCACGCATGGCCTCCCCGAGGTGCTGGTCACGGATAATGGCACTCCATTCACGAGTGAGGAGTTTGCTAGGTTTACAAAGATGACCGGCATCCGCCATATCCGCACTGCCCCTTACCACCCGGCTTCAAATGGGTTGGCAGAGCGTGCAGTGCAAACATTCAAAAGAGGCCTAAAGAAGCAGTCTTCCGGATCAATGGACACGAGACTGGCTCGGTTTTTGTTTACGTACAGGACCACCCCCCATACAGTGACTGGGGTAGCTCCCACAGAACTCCTAATGGGCCGGAGACTTCGCACCCGCCTTAGTATGGTCTTCCCGGACATTGGCGCAAAAGTACGCCGCACACAAGAACGGCAGGGACCGGGATTGTCTCAGCATCGTCCGATTCGGCAGTTTGCGCCCGGTGACCCAGTATTCGTGTGGAATTTTGCTGGTGGTGCCCAATGGGTTCCTGGGGTAACCTTTCGCCAAACGGGCCCTATATCGTACCAAGTGCAAGCCCAGGGTCGTCTCCAGCGAAAACATGTAGACCACGTCCGGTCCAGAAGATCATCCCCGCAAAAGATTCCCCGCCCCCGGAGCTCAGTTCAACAGCGGCAAAGACCAGAAACAAGGGAAGGTAGTCCTCCAAATCTTCCACTGGTGCCTCACTCAAAGCCTGCGCAGGTCATGACGGGACCGAATGGGGACAGAGACGCTGACATGACGGAGGCAGCAGACTCTGACTCCGAGATGGAGACACAGGATGAATCAGAGGGGGAATCCTCGGGTCCACAGGCCGTGGATGTACAACCGCGCCGTTCATCACGGAAGCGCCGGTCTCCGTCTCGTTATACGCCGCCTGATCCAGCGCCGCGTGCAAATGGCGTCCGGCCTGCGGCCAAACGAGTTCGACGCCTTCCTTCGCCAGGGCCTACGGTGGATTCCTTGGACTTTGGGGGGGAGGGATGTTATAACCTGCCTACTGACGATTGGCTGGGGACTAATGACTATCCCACAATCCTATGGGAGTATGAACTTCCCCAATGAGGGGGGCGGAGAAACTCCTACTATAAATAAGCTGGCCAGTCCAGGAACCAGGAGGAAGGAGAAGGTAGCAAGGGAAGTTACTGCTACTGCTATGTATATATTGTTATAGTAAATAAACTTTATTATTTTGTATCCTTAAAACTCGTGCTGGATTCTTCGGGGCCCTTACAAGAGGTTCAAAGTGTATGCGATGCAGATTTATTTTATTCAATCATATTATGGCAGTGGCAAGTTTTGATGTTGGGCAATTCTGTATATATGACCGGGACAGAGTCAAGGACAGAAGAATGCAGGGGAGATAAAGTTTTAAAAGGGGTAGCGGTGAGGGAATAGGGGCGAAGGGTATAGGCTGGACACAGTTGGTTGGTAATCAACTGAAAAATGGAAGTTGAAAATGCGTTACCACATCTTGGATGTTCCAATTGGCTGGAGGTTTTGACATCTTAGCCAGTTGGTGTTTGGCTCTAAAGTTTCAGACTTCGTTCTATTGATCCCCTCAATATTAAAATCATATAAAATAGGCAAACACAGAGTGAGAGATGCGATATTCACTATTGACACAATGGGCATGATTTAACCGGAAAAATATCTATGCCAAGTTTAGTGGGTACTTTCTCGGCAACTACAATGCCGAGATGCACCCCGCTATTCTATGGCACTATGCCATTTGTTTTGGCCTTGAGGAGTTTCTCTCTGCCGAGGCTGCAGCATGGTAGCACAGTGGTTAGCACAGTTGCTTCACAGCGCCAGGGTCCCAGGTTTGATTCCCGGCTTGGGTCACTGTCTGTGCGGTATCTGCACGTTCTCTGTGTGTCTGCGTGGGTTTTTCGTCCAGGTGCTCCGGTTTCCTCCCACAAGTCCCGAAAGACATGCTGTTAGGTGATTTGGACATTCTGAATTCTCCCTCTGTGACCCGAACAGGCGCCGGAATGTGGCAACCAGGGGCTTTTTACAGTAACTTCATTGCAGTGTTAATGTAAGCCTACTTGTGACAATAAAGATTATTATTATACTTAGAGTCATTTCCTGCTGGCGAGCCCAGCAGAAAAGGCTCCTTGCAGATTGGCGTGCCAATTTATCTGGCTGCCTCGATCTTTCCCCCCCCCCCCCCCCCTATCAACTGTCCCCTCAGTTTTCAATCACCCGATTTCCCCCCACACATCCTCGTGAGGCCTCCGGGAACATCCCCTCACCACCCTCCACTAGGCCAGATTCCTGGCGGTGCCAACCAAGCACCTGGACACTTTTGCAATACAACCCTGGCACCCTGGCAGAGTCACCTGGGCACCCTGGAAATGCGAGGGTGCCAGAGGGAGTGCAAGACCTCTCCCAGATATCATTAGAACTGGTCCACGTTTGTGGAAACCAGTACTAAACTGCGCCGTGGCAAGGTCTCCCAGGGCTCAGCCGTTAAGTCCCAGGCACCGGGAGAATCCCGCAAACACATATTTAAATGTGTCTAATTGATCATTTAAATAAGCTGATCCGGATCACACCCAGTGAGGGCAAGGTCCAGAACGCGACGTCTCGTGAGACTCTATTAAATCTCATGAGGCATTTGTTGTAAGTCTCGCGAGAGGCCTCTCACGAGATCAACAGCCTGGTACCGGCACCAAGTTGGGCCCAACGAGGTTGTTAAATTGCGCACATTTACTGAGTGAGAATTATTTTTTCAGAAGTGAAATAGGCAAAAACAGGATCAAAATCAGGTTGCAATCCTGAATGACCTACGAAAGTACGGTCAGCACAAAATTACCTTCGGTGACTTTGATAATAATAATCTTTATTGTCACAAGCAATAACCTTTATTAACACTGCAATGAAGTTACTGTGAAAAGCCCCTAGTCGCCACATTGCGGTGCCTGTTTGGGTACACGGAGGGAGAATTCAGAATGTCCAATTCACCTAACAACACTGTTCGGGACTTGTGGGAGGAAACCGGAGCACCTGGAGGAAACCCATGCAGACACTGGGAGAACGTGCAGATTCCGCACAGACAGTGACCCAAGCCAGGAATCGAACCCGTCATCCTGGAACTGTGAAGCAACAGTGCTACCCACTGTGCTACCGCGCTGCCCCTAGAATGTAGGTGCTGGGTGGTGATAATGAAGGGGAAGAGGCAGTGAACACATTTGTACTTTGTAGGGAGGAGAAGCATTCCTGCTGCTCCTGGCTCAGCACAAGATACATTTTAAAATACTCAATTGTTGGCAGCTTCAATCGTCCCTTTAAACACTGCTGGTGAGACTGCTGAGGAACCGAAACACCTGGATCACCTGAACATTTAGCCACATAGAAAACCAATACAGGGGCAGCAAGCTGGTTTGGTTATGGAAAACCAGGGTCCTCTATCAGCTGTGAAATTAGGCGTACTTGCACTACAAAGGCACTGGCTCGTTTGTCTGGGCCTAGAGAAGTTACACAACGATACTGTGGAAATCTGCTAAGAAAAGGTCCAAAAATATTGTAACATATTTGTCTTCTGTGAAGTTGGAAGGAGCACACCCACTATATCATGGTGCAGACACACACTGATGGACACACAGTGGGACCAATCAACATACACAACACCGCAGCCAATCACCAGTGAGAGCACACGCACTATAAAGACGGGGCATCAGAGTTCCCGCTCATTCGAGTAGCAGCTAGCTAGGATCAAAGCTCACAGCCTGCAACACAGACATTCACCATGTGCTGAGTGCATCAACTGGTTAGGACAAGGCAAAGGTCTTTAGTTAAAGCTGGTATCGTATTTACCCACAGTTCAAGTATGATTAAATAGTTAACCTTTTGATAAAATAGTGTTGCACTACTTCAAGTGTTGGTGACCTGTATGTGATCCAGAACACCCAACACATCAATTTTGACTTGGATTGTATTCAGGCATCCCTGACGGGTGCTTTAAAAAACATGAAACGGATGCTAATGAGGATTCTAATATTAGTGTAAAGGTCCAGGTGTTTAGGTTCTTCAGCGGTCTCACCAGCAGTGTTTAAAGGGACGATTGAAGCTGCCAACAATTGAGAATTGAGTATTTTAAAATTTATCTTGTGTTGAGCCAGGAGGAGCAGAAATGCTCCTCCTCCCTACAAAGTACAAATGTGTTCCCGCCCCCTCTCCTCCAGCACCTACCCGAGGGCTGCTGGTGGCATCGCAGCTGGCCCCATTTGACCCCCTCCAAACTGGCAAACTGCCTCCAGAGGCCGCAGCCGCCTGATGACACCAGGCCCAATTTTGAACGAGCTCCGGGCCTCAGATTTCCGATGTCCTCCCTAGTTCAAGCCTGAGACACCATCCCAACCTCTGAGTCCAAAATGGAGATTTGACGACACTACACAATATAATGACATGTGGGATCCGGGGAGAAAAGCAGAAAAATACAGTCAGCTTAGGAATTGGAAGCTGCTGCAACAGAATGTCTTGGTGTAATTATAACATAAACATAGGAATAAACCAATTTTCATTTCTATAGTGCCGATGACATCAAAAAGCATTCCAAGGTGCTGCACAGAAACTTAATTTGGTAAAGATTGGAAATGAAGAGACTTTAGAGATCATGATCAAAATCTTTTCGAAAATGCAGGTTTTTAAAAGAGCATCTTAAAGGAGGAGAGGGAGATGGAGAGTTATAAGGGAAGCGCATTCTAGGACTTGGGGGGGGGGGGGGGGGGGGGGGAAACAACTTAAGGCGCAGGATAGGATGAAAGAAGTTGCCAGAGTTGCAAAAGGTACCAGAGGTGGAAGAACACACAATTCCCAGAAAGGTGTTTAGAGGTAGGCCAAGTCCAGATCATGGGGAGGTATCTGAACACAAGGATCAGAATTTTAATTTCATGGTTTGGTGAATTAGGAAGCAACATAAGTCAGCAAACACACAGTTGAGGGCTGAATGGCATTTCATATGTTAGGATATGGACAGCAGAGTTTTGGACACTGCATTATTAATTGTAGTTTCTATGTCATGTGCAAAAAATGAAATGTACTTACTGCATGATATCTCTAAAGAAACATTTAGAGACACGCCCAGATTCAGCATTATGAACTGGGTGCTGGCCTCGTCAGCAATGCTAAGAGCTTTGTGCGATTAGAAAGGAGGAAGTGAAAGGACTTTGGGTGGGACTCTCCGCTTGCTGACAGTGAAATCGCAAAACGCAATTGGGTGGAGAACAGCTTCCGACGTCAAAATCGGGGTAGGTGCCGGTTTGACGACAAATCGGAAGACTCCGGCACCCAGAAAATGGGGTAAAAGCGTGGCTCGCCGCGCGGGATGGGAGTACAGTAGGCATATCATTAGCAGGCCTGACACCTATGCTCCGGGGCCCTCGCGATTCACCGCCTCCGATGGGCCGAGTTCCCAACGGCGCGGTTCACTTGTGGTTTCAAAAATCGTGAACCTGGCGTCGTGGCTGCTGAGGGAGTGAGATGAGGTAGGAAATGGCGTTGAGTGACTGCGGGCTGCTGGCCCGGACACCGGCCATGTTGGCTGTGGCAGAGGGAGCCCTGCCAGGGCCGGGAGAGGGGAGGAGGAGGGGGAGGGAAGATGGATTGGGGCGAGGGGGAGGGCAGGCCAAGCAGCCGGAGTGCCCCCCCATGGACTGGAGCAGTGCCCAGGCAGCGACCGCCATCTTGCTGAACATCTACTGACCACCCGCCCCGACCCCTGGTTCTACACAGTGGCAAAGACCATCTGGGTGCGCCAACTCACGCACCCCACCCCCCCACCACAGCACCCCCCCCCCCCCCCACTCCCCCCACCCCCCCCGCCCTGAATACCCGCCCAACACACAGTCATCCATCGGGGGACGAACCAGGGCCACACCTAAGGCAGCCCCCAGTGAGGGCAGTGCCTGCCAATGGCAGCAGGGAGGGCACCAGTATCGGGGGCACCGACGGGGCCAGATGCAAATGGGGCAGGGGTGCAGCGGTGGGGGGTGAGGGGGGACATGCGTGGTCAAGGCCCGCAGTGCCAACTGGGGCCACTGTGTAGCCCATGGAACCAGGCAGGGCACGGGAGTATACACCATGCTAACATGTTGGCCTTCCACCCCCTGCAGACAATTGCATTCGGATATCAACCCGCGATGCTGGCTGGTGTGTTGATAGCCGCAGCCCTGCAAGATATCCTGTGGCTGCATGAGCAGGGACAGCCCAGAGAGGAGAGAGAAGCTGCAGCAGAGGAACAGGATGCAGAGGGGCAGATGGCAGCTGCACAGGCTAGAAGGCCAGCCGCCCAACGGACCGAGGGGGAGGTGGTTGTGGTAAACCACTGTTAGTATATTATATGTATTGTGGTAAACTGTTACTGTACTACATGTATTGTGGTAAACCACTGCCTAATGGCTCCGCCTCCCCTCGAGCTCGGTATAATGGTGGCTGACCTCCTGCCCTGCCTCAGTTCAGGATCAGAGGCCAGGAGACTTTCTGTTTAGCTTATTAAAGCCTCAGTTTCGTTCACTACTCGTCTCGTGATTAATTGATGGCACATCAACTTAATAAGCTAAACTTCTAAGATGATTTTATCGCTCAAGCCTGATCGCCTGGAGCTGGACCCACAAGCAGCCGATGCCACTGCAACATTCGAGCACTGGCTAAGCTGCTTCGAAGCTTACCTCGGATCCTCCATCGAAGACGTCACTGACCTCCAAAAGCAGGGGTGTGCCCGCAAGTTTTCCTCCTTATCAGAGACGCCCCCTCGTACACGGAGGCGATAATGCTGCTGATGGGGCAATACGTGAAGTCAGTAAACGAGGTGTATGCTAGGCACCTTCTTGCCATGAGGCGACAACGCCCCGGAGAATCACAAGTCGAATTCCTGCGTGCCTTGCAGGTACTCAGCACATCACCCACCTCGAATGCGGTGCAAGCCTGTGCCACGCAGCAGCCCGCCAACGCCGGAAGCCCGAAGTACTACTTTTGCGGCCAGGTTAAGCACCCCAGACAACGCTGCCCTGCACAGAACGCGATTTGTAATGGGTGTGGGAGGAAGGGCCACTTCGCCAAAGCCTGCCAGGCCCGACCTGACCCTAAAGTTCCTAGGCCCAGCAGCGCTGCCTGTTGCCTGTCGGGGCCGCCCCCAGCTGCCGCGCCACTCGCCATGTGCGACTCGTGGGGGCCGCCATCTTCGCTGCCACTCGCCATGCGTGACCCATGGGGTCCACCATCTTGGGACCACTCCGCAGCCTCCCGGGGCCCCTGCTCACCTGATCGTACACTGGCCACCGCTACCTCCGACCGGCCCTCCCATCACCTTCTGAAACTCTCCTCCATCACACTCGACCAGTCCCGACCTCATCACCTCACGAAATCCACGATGACCGTCCGGATCAACGGGCACGAGACGGCCTGCCTCTTCGACTCCGGGAGCACAGACAGCTTTATCCACCCAAATACGGTAAGGCGCTGCTCCCTCCCAATTTTACCCGCGACCCAGGAAATCTCCCTGGCTTCAGGATCACATTTCGGAGAAATCCGGGGGTACTGTGTCGCGACCCTTTCAGTACAAGGCGTAGAGTACACTAACTTTAAGCTCTACGTCCTCCCCCATCTCTGCGCTGCCCTATTACCCGACTTCCAGTGCCACCTGCAAAACCTTACCCTAAAGTTCAGTGGACCCCTGCCCCCGCTCACCGTCTGTAGCCTCGCGACTCTTAAGGTCGCCCCACCCTCGCACTTCGCTAACCTCAACCTGGACTGTAAGCCCGTCGCCACTAGGAGCAGACGATACAGTGCCCGGGACAGGGCCTTTATCAGGTTGGAGGTCCAGCTACTGCTACGAGAGGGGGCATTGAGGCTAGTACCAGCCCCTGGAGAGACAAAGTGGTGGTCGTCAAGACTGGGGAGAAGCACCGGATGGTCATCGACTACAGTCAGACCATCAACCGGTACACACAGCTCGATGCGTACCCCCTCCCCCGCATATCTGAAATGGTCAATCAGATTGCGCAGAATCGAGTCTTCTCCACAGTTGACTTGAAGTCTGCGTACCACCAGCTCCCTATCCGCCCGGAGGACCGCCAATACACTGCCTTCAAGGCAGATGGCCGCCTCTACCACTTCCTCAGGGTCCCCTTCGGCGTCACCAATGAGGTCTCAGTCTTTTAGCGAGAAATGGACCGAATGATTGACCAGTAGGGGCTACGGGCCACGTTCCTGTACCTAGATAATGTCACCATCTGCGGCCATGACCAGCAGGACCATGAGGAAAACCTCCGGCATTTCCTCCACACCGCTAAACTCCTTAACCTCACCTACAAAAAGGAGAAATGTGTTTTCCGCACAACCTGCCTAGCCATCCTTGGCTACATTGTGGAAAACGGAGTCCTAGGGCCCGATACCGACCGCATGCGCCCCCTCCTGGAACTTCCCCTCCCCCACTGCCGCAAGGCCCTGAAGAGATGCCTGGGGTTCTTCTCCTACTATGCCCAGTGGGTCCCCAATTATGCGGACAAGGCCCGTCCACTTATTAAATCCACCATTTTTCCCCTGACGGCTGAGGCCCGCCTGGCCTTCAACCGCATCAAGGCAGATATTGCCAAAGCCGCAATGCACGCTGTGGACGAGTCCATTCCATTCCAGGTGGAGAGCGATGCGTCGGACTTTGGTCTGGCCGCTATCCTCAACCAGGTGGGCAGGCCCGTGGCTTTCTTCTCCCGTACCCTCCATGCCTCTGAAATTCGACACTCCTCCGTCGAAAAGGAAGCCCAAGCCATCGTAGAAGCTGTGCGACATTGGAGGCATTACCTGGCCGGCAGGCGATTCACTCTCCTCACTGACCAACAGTCGGTTGCCTCCATATTTAATAATACACAGCGGGGCAAAATCAAGAATGATAAGATTCTGAGGTGGAGGATCGAACTCTCCACCTACAACTACGAGATCTTGTACCGACCTGGGAAGCTCAATGAGCCCCCAGATGTTCTATCCCGCAGTATATGTGCCAACGCACAAGTAGACTGACTTCGGGCGCTCCACAATGACCTCTGTCACCCGGGGGTCACCCGTTTTTTTCATTCTATCAAGGCTCGCAACCTGCCCTACTCCATCGAGGAGGTCAGGGCCGTGACCAGGGACTGCCAGGTCTGCGCGGAGTGCAAACCGCACTTCTATCGGCCAGACAGAGCGCATCTGGCAAAGGCCCCTCACCCCTTTGAGCGCCTCAGCATCGACTTCAAAGGGCCCCTCCCCTCCACTGACCGTAATGTGTACTTCCTCAACGTTGTTGACGAGTACTCAAGATTCCCCTTTGCCATCCCATGCTCTGACATGACCTCCGCCACCGTCATCAAGGCCCTGCACAGCCTCTTCACCTTGTTCGGTTTGCCCACCTACATCCATAGCGATCGGGGTTCCTCATTTATGAGCGATGAGTTGTGTCCGTTCCTGCTTAGCAAGGGCATCGCCTCAAACAGGACGACCAGCTACAACCCCCGGGGCAACGGACAGGTGGAGACGGAGAACGCGACGTCTGGAAGGCCGTCCTTCTGGCCCTACGGTCTAAACGTCTCCCAGTCTCCCGCTGGCAGGAGGTCCTCCCCGATGCACTCCACTCCATCCGGTCGCTCCTGTGCACTGACACCAATGAGACCCCTCACGAACGTATGTTTGCCTTCCCTAGGAAGTCCACCACCGGGGTCTCGCTCCCGACCTGGCTGACAGTCCCAGGGCCCGTCCTCCTCCGGAAGTATGCGAGGAGTCATAAATCGGATCCCCTCGTTGAGAAGGTCCTGCTCCTCTATGCCAATCCACAATATGCCTACGTGGCACATCATGACGGGCGGCAGGTCACAGTCTCCCTCCGGGATTTGGCACCCGCAGGTTCCCCAGCGACCATCACCACCACCCCCGACCCTACACCGTCTCCCTCCACCACTACCCAGCTACTTCAGGATTTGGCACCTGCAGGCCCACCGGTGACCATCACCACCACCCCCGCCCCTACACAGCCCCCCCTCCACCGACTCAACAATTGGGTGAAGAAGAGGACAACACGCTCCCGGACTAGCAGGTCTCGACACCAGTGCCCACACCACAGCCGGGACTGAGGCGATCACGGCGGTAAGTCAAGGCCCCCGACAGACTTGACCTTTAAGTCCACTTCACCCCCGCTGGACTCTTTTGTTAACAGGGGGTGAATGTGGTAAACCACTGTTAGTATATTATATGTATTGTGGTAAACTGTTATTGTACTACAGGTATTGTGGTAAACCACTGCCTGATGGCTCCGCCTCCTCGTGGGCTCGGTATAAAGGTGGCTGATCTCCGACCCTGCCTCAGTTCAGGATCAGAGGCCAGGAAGCTTTCTGTTTAGCTTATTAAAGCCTCAGTTTCATTCACTACTCATCTCGTGATTAATTGATGGCACATCAGTGGTGTCAAGGAGGTGCCGCATGAGGCCCCGCATGTACCGCAACCGCATGTCATTTAACGACCTGCCAGCCCGGGAATACCATCAGAGACTGCGGGTGAGCTGAGGGACTGTGTGACACATCTGCCAGATGATGGCACAACATGCACCGCAGTGACGGTCGCCCTGAACGTTTATGCGATGGGGTCCTTCCAGTCGCCGAGTGGGGGCTTGTCCGGGATCTCACAGACCTCAGTGCACAGGTGCATCCGTGCCATCACGGACGCCCTATATTCCCAGGCGGACCAGTACATCCAGTGCCATGTGGACTGAGCCCACCAGGATGCCCGGGCAGCGGGTTTCGCTCCATCGCCTGGATGCCACGGGTCCTGAGGTCAACAGACGGGATGCATGTCGTCCTAAGGGCACCAGCGGATAACAGGCAAGTGGTGAGGAGGCTGAAGGGGTAAGGGCGAGGGGGGGTGAGGGGTGTGAGCAGCTAATATGGTCACCCGCACAGATCGATGGGAATTGTCCAGCACAGAGAGGCTGCAGCTTGCAAATATACAAAGGCTGCAGCCCGGAACTTACAGAAACTGACAAGGGAAAAGGTCATTGAAAGGCCATCATTGAAAGGGACAATTTGCTCTAGGTTGAAAGTAACAATATGTGGCAGATTTAGTGGCATTGGTTTCTGATTGTTATGTTGTAGGTGTAACATAAGCGGCTTCCTTGTGGTGCACTTGGCAAAGGAAGGTTCAGACGTGGAGATAACTTCAACACGTTTATTAAACTATTTACACTTCTATTACTCGGGTTCGACACTACTGCTAATCCTACTATAGCTACTCAGACTGACTAACCAGCTGCTGCAATCCACGTGGTGGGTGTAATATTGAATCAACCCTGTGTCTGTACTCACTGACTGTCTCCACTGGAAAGAGGCAGATCATGTGTGTGGTGTCCTTTATATATGGGTTGGTGTCATGCCCCCCTGTGGTCGTGTCACCTCCGTGTGTATCGTGAATGTCCATTGGTCGTATCCTATCTAACTGATCTATTGGTTGAGTGTGTGTGTGTGATGTCACTAGTGCTCCCTCTAGTGTCTAGCTAGCCTACATGTATTTGCATTGATGCACATCACCACAGCTTATTTGGGAAGGCCTACGTGCCTACTAAGGGCCATGGCCGACTGCGACCCGCCCCACCATCAAGTTGTCCACCTGGTTGGGATCGATCAGTGATTGAGCCCTGATCGAGCAATTGGGACATCTACCTGGGACCGCCCAAAAGTACGCAAAACCTGCAAGGGATAAAAGGTTCTGCGCAGCCCACCACTCTCTCTCAATCACCGACGACAACAACAGTGATACCTTCACCAGCCGAGGAGAGAACCATCCACACCATCCACAGAGGGGCCAGAGCCGGGGACACAGATGACCAGCAACAGACATCCAGCACTGCCAGATAACGGATTACAGATGAGGCCATATCTGCTCTGCACATGACAGTCACCTGGACGTGAAGTTAGGGTCGTTCTTGTGTGTTAGTTTAGAGTGCAACTTGTATGTGTGTGTTCACTTTGTGTGTGTGTGTAATAAATTATTGTATTAAACAACTTGTGTGGTCATGTGCCCAGCGTATAGGGGTTAAAGACACACTGGTTTAGAAGCTACAGCAGGGGGGATGGGGGTGCGCGCTGAGTGGGGTGTGGGTTGAGGGGGGTATGGGGGTGTCCACACATGTGTCATGGGGATCTGCAACTACGCAGGGTCTCACTTTCTCACCCGCCGCTGACCTCCACCTCGGTGACCTCCCTTTCCTCCGAGCCACTGACCATGTCCAGTGCCCTCTGCTCAGGCATGGTGAGGGGCCGCAGGTCTGGTGGTCCCCCTCTGGTCTTCTCCCACTCCCAGCAGTTGTGTGCAGCCTTCTCCTGGGGGGAAGTGGGGGTGGCAACAGTGGCCAGGGCACCCGGCCATGGTGGCTGGCATGGGTGCTGACATGTGGGGCAGGGTGGGGCTTCGGCTGTCCCCCGGGAGGGAGGGTTACAGCTGTGTGGGACGGGTGTGTGGCAACTCACTCTGGCCGCCCTGAGGAGGTCGTGGAATTTCTTCCGGCACTGCTGGCCAGTCCACACGCTGACCACCTCTGCCACCTGCGCCCAGGCTCGGCGAATGGTGGCGCCTTGCGGCCTTCCTCCCAGGCCGGGGTACAGGGTCATCCTTCTCTCCTCCACGGCATCCAGGAGGGTCTCCAGCTCAGTGTCCCTGAACTGTTGCGCTGCCTCCTTCCAGCCATCCCCAACGGGGGATGGTTCGTTTAAGTGCGGTTGCGGCGTGTGAGCCTCGTGTGCGCCAATCACGGATCTGGCGAATCCGGCGCCGTTTTGCAGGGAACTGGTTGTGTTCCACATGGCGATGGTGCTAGCCTATTTAGAGTTGCTGAATAGGTGCAGCTGTTGTGCCATTTTTCCTGTCGTAAAACACTGTTCCCACGCCGGCCTCAGCACTTAGTATCAGAAACAGAGAATCCAGCCCATAATGTTTTTGAAGTGGCCTGCATCTGTCAATCAGAACAAGAATGCTTAGAAACATTGCCATTAGGATCAATGGAGAGTTCTTCTGATACATTCAAACCTGTAGGGAAAGATAAATAAACAGAATTCCTGGCATCTGAGTTGAAACCATTAAGCTGTCAATCAAAGGCTAGTTAAAGGTACTGCACTGTGAAATTGAATGAATGGTAGACATTTCCAAGGACCTCAGGGGATTTCAAGTCTTTTCAGTGATGTCGGCTTTCTCGGAAGGCTCTGACACTTCAAAAACCAGCAGTTTTAAAAGCATAGAGCTGAGGGAGCAGATATGAGGAAAGGACAAGTCTTCTTGGCTTGAATCTTCAATGAAATATCTGATCGGTTCATCAGCTGTCAGGTAGAGCAGTTCAGACTGAGAAGGCCACTTCAGGTTGCACATGCAGGGGGCCCTGAAGGTAGAGGGGGGCTGGAAGGGGTGAGCCTAAAGGGGAGAGCTCCACTCCCCTAGAGACCAATCAAAACCCATCTGCCTGCATCTCCCTTACATCCCACCCTGCACCAAACTCCAATACCTGTATTGTCCCCTTTGGCCAGGTGCCTTGCACACACATGCCACCAGGGACAGACCCTTCTGCAGAACTCGCCTCCATGCCCTTTATGTGTCCCCTATGAAAAGGCAGCACACAATCGCTGGGAGGGAGTGAAGACTGGACAGGGCGCCCCAGACCTCAGAGCTCTCACCCCCGTGCAGCAGAGGGCACTGGAGTTAGCCAGTGAGGTACAGGAGAGGGCCATCTCGGGCGTGGAGGTCGGCATGCGACAACCAAGTGAGCTCCTAATGCAAAATGATGTCCCTATAGAAAGTGAGTCACCCCTTTCCCACAGACCACTCTTCCCAAGATTTCACCATGTTTCCTTGTCTTTTGTCTTGCAGAATCACCACCAGACCAGGCTGGCATGTTTGGGGTACCTCGCCCCAGGCCATTATCCAAGCACACTCCCGAGCCCCACTCCAGGGAAGGCACCGACTTCTCATCACTGCTGTCACCTGCACCCTCCACCATCGCAGAGGATATCACCTCAGTGGGGCATTTTAGTGACGATACTCCTGGGTCACCAACTGGTGTGCATGCCACACTTGCTGCAGCGCATAAGGTAGAAGTAGGGACACCCGAGTGAGCTGTCAGTCGTGGGCTGCCTGATCCCAGGAAGCAGCTGCAGCCCGGACAGGTATTGCGTTTCTGGAAAGTATAATCCCATCACTGGTGGAGATGCAGACACAGAATCAGCATTTACAGGAGGGGGGTGTCAGCAACAACCTTCCAGCACCTGGTGCAGCTGGAGGAGTCCGACCACCTTCAGGTGCAGGAGATCATATCGACAATGTTGATACCCAGGCCAACGCTGAATGGGTGGTAACACCTGGAAGAAATGGGTGAAAGGCCTGGGACAAGACATCAGAGCCATGGCTTGGAGCAAACTGTGGGGTCGATGGCTGAGGTTTAAGGACAGGGGATCCAGTCATTGGGAGACATGTACCAGACCCACATGGACATTGTTGCGGTGCTCCACAGTTTGGCCCATTCACAAAGCATCATGGCTGAGGGCATAGAGAACATTGACCAGGCACTGACCTACCCGGGCCAGTCACAGAGCAGCGTGGCACTGTCCCAGAGGGATATGGCACAGTGTCAAAGGTACATGAGGCACTGAGGGACATGACTTACTTGCTGAGACGTGGTCCAGTCTCAGCGCTCCATGGTTGAGGGCATGGAGACCCTGGTTCAGATGCGGGCGGGCCTCCAGGACTGGCAGTGGCAGGTAATAGTGGAGTTGCCGGGACTCACTCCTACCTCACCTCCATCCCATGGACTAGCCTGGGGCCATTGAACACCCTGAGTGAGGGATGAAGGAAAATGATGATGACTCGCTGTGAGATGAGTTCTGCTTCTCCTCATTGCCTGACAAAATCTGACTCCTGCCTTTAGGATAAATACCACTGTCCGGCTGGATGATCCCTGCATGTGTGCTGACGATTCTTTCTCACGGGCTGAAAAATGTTGGGGGGGGTTGGCGGTTTACGGGAGATGGTGAATGGTTAGGGCTCTCTCACAGGGGATGCTGTCATACAAGATGGGCTCACATTGCCCCATGCCCTGATACTTCTCAGTGAGGGCGTAACCATGTGGGAAATTTGTGTTTCACCTTGCCCCCTCCCCACCTCACCCCTCCTCACCCTCCCCCACCCCTGCCCATCCTCCACACCCGTTAGACTGAGGTTAAAGGCAGATCAAACTTGTGGTGCAAAAGTGTTTAAAGATGAGTATTTACGATGAGTGTGCCCTTCCCCCTTATTCTCAATTACACACCTTCCAACTTAAGTGTCGTCTATCTGTTCACTCTTTCGTGGCCTCCCACTTCTTCCAGGTGTTACCCCAGATAGCAAATCAGAAGTGGAGGCGGCCGGCTGCTTGTCTCGCCTTCTGTCCTGTGATGCACTTGACGGCCATCCTCTGGAGGTCCTGGGCCTCGATGGGCCTGGCTGACTTTTGGCTGTCACGGGTGATGACTTGTCTGTCTGTTCTGCCCATTGCCCATGAGATGCACCAGTGCCAGGTGGGGGGAGCGGTTCAGAAGGGCTGAGGTGATCCAAGATGAGCACTATAATTTCTCCTCCCTCAGGGTGCACACTGGCCCCCGGGCTACTCCATGGGATCGACGATAGGCCGGAGTGAGCTCTGGAGGCCCCACTGTCACCTGGCATTATCAGTCCTGGAAGCCCTCTTCTGAACCATGGTCTTGATGCCCTCAGCCATGGAGCACTGCGGCTGGATCACGTCCCTCAGCGAGTGAGCCATGCCCCTCACTGCCTTAGTCATGTCCCACTGTGCCTGTGTCATGTCACTCTGTGACTGGTTAAGGTCAATCAGCACCCGGCCAATGCTCTCGATGCCCTCAGCCATGATCCTTTGTGAATGGCCCAAGCTCTTGAGCGCCACAGCAATGTCCATCTATGCCTGGGACATGTCCGCCTGTGACTGGGCTCTCCTGTCCTGCACCTCAGCCATGGACAGCACAGTGTGGCCCACGCCAGGAAGTCCTGGCACTAGACTCCGATGTCTTGCCTAGGCCCCCACTGCGGCCGCCACCCTTTCAGTGTTGGTCTGGGTGCCGCACATTTTCGGCATCATCTCCTGTTCCTGAAGGCGGCTGAACTTCTCCAGCTGGATTTACAGGAGCTGAAAAGTTGCTGATTCCCCCTCCTGTAAATTGTGCCTGTGATTTTGCATCTGCACCAGTGATGGGATACCCTTTTCCAGAACCACATTTGTCTGGACGACAGCTGTTCCCTGGGATCGAGCAGCCCTCCAAACATCCGCTCCCTCGAGAGTCACTGCCTCCACCTGATGTGCTGAAACATGTGTGTGGTGCTCTCGGGTGTTCTGAGGGACTGGATGGGGAGCAGAGACCCCGGAAAACTTAACCTCATCTGATGGTGATCCTACAAGACAAAAGACAGGGGGCGAGATTCTCCACTCCCGCGCCGGTTGAGAGAATCGCCTGGGCCGCCAAAATTTCCCGGGACGCCGGTCCGGCGCCCTCCCGCAATTCTCCCAAGCGGCGGGAACGGCCCCGTCGCGTTCCGCGGGCAGGCCGGAGAATCGCCGGAGACACCCAAAATGGCGATTCTCCGGCACCCCCGCTATTCTCAGGCCCGGATGGGCCGAGCGGCCAGGGCAAAACGGCGGGTTCCCCCCGGCGCCGTCCACACCTGGTCGCTGCCGTCGTGAACGGTGCGTGAACGCTGGGGGGGCGGCCTGCGGGGGGTGGGAGGGGGGATCCTGCACCGGGGGGTACCTTAAATGTGGCATGGCCCGTGATCGGTGCCCACCGATCATCTGGCCGTCCTCCCTGAAGGAGGACCTCCTTCCTTCCGCGGCCCCGCAAGATCCGTCCGCCATCTTCTTGTGGGGCGGACTTAGAGAGGACGGCAACCACGCATGCGCAGGTTGGCGCCGGCCAACCCGCGCATGTGCGGATGACGGCAGTTATGCGGCGCCGGCCGCGTCATCTATGCGGCGTCGCCTTTACGCGGGCGACAACGCCTGGCGCGTGTAAATGACGTGGCCCCGATCCTAGCCCGGGCCTGAATCAGTCCGGATCGGGGCCGTTTCGCGCCGTCGTGAACCTCGACGGCGTTCACGACGGCGCGGCTACTTCGGCGCGGGAGTGGAGAATCCCGCCCATGGAGTGAGATTCTGGGAAGGACTGATCTATAGGAGAACATCTGCATTGCATTAGGCTCTCACTTGTTTAGTGCATGCCAAACTCCATCGCAGTCACTGCCCTCTCCTCGGCCTCCCCCGCAATTTGCAGTGCCCTTTCCTCTAAGGGGATGTGGTCCACAATATCTGAGATGACCCCTCCTGTCTTCTGGAGCTCCTGGCGATTATAGGCTGCTTTATCCTTGGGGACGCAGAAAGGACATAGTGAGACACCAGGAGGCAAGTTTTAGGGAGGTGTGTAGCTGGTGGCATGTGTGTGCAAGGCTCCAAGGAAGACAATACAGGTGTTTGGGTATGGTGGAGGGTGGTTTATAAGGGATGCGGGCAGGTGGTGTGTTGTTGACCTCTCGGGGGTGGGGGTCTGATGTGAGGAGTGAGGGACAAGAGTGATGCCTCTGACAGCCTCTGCCATCTCATCCCAAGCATTGTTGAAAATGAAGCCCCACCCTGGGGAAGAGAGTGTCACTCCTCTCAGTGGCATCAGCATTCTGTCGATCTCTCACTCCCGTAAAATTGAGCAGATCTTTATGCAGCTATCTTGTTGGCTGGAATGAGTGGAGGGCTTTAAAGCTGCTCCAGCTTGTCAGGTTGTGAACCCGAATCCCGACCCCAGCGAATCCGACCCCAGCGTGTCCGGGACTCAGTCGGGCAGCACGTGGGCTGCATGCTGGCGCATTTGCCTGACCTGAATTCATCCTAGTCACGCTCTTGGCAGGAGCGCTCAGTTCTCGCGGCTCTGCTCCGGCGGCAGCACTTCATCTCCGGAATGGAGAATTCAACCTGTGATTTTTGTGGATGAGTAAACTAAACTTAGAATTGAATGGAATGCTTGAGAGAGCAACCACTACGCTTGATGGAATTTGAAGCAGAGCCAAATAGGTGCTCTGGCAGCCAAAAATTGTGGGTTTTGCTTTGCTGACACTGAACTGGAGGAATTTCAATTCAACCAAGAGATATGGTCAGGCAAAGAGTTGGGAAATACAACAATGGCTTTGGGTAATTGGATGTCATTGGTTAACATGTGGATGTGAACCCCATGCTTGCAGATGATAGAAACTACAGTTGGAATATTGGCTACATTTTCTGGAATGTTAACAAGATTAAGGGAATGCAATTATGAAAGAGATTAAAGAAGGTAGGGATTTTTAAAATTAGATCTGAGAAGATCACGGTGTGACCTGGTGGATGTCTTCAAGATTAGTATGTGTTCCATTGGTGAACATGACCATAATAAGAGGCCATGAATCACAAGATTGATTGACGTGGAATTTAGAAAAATAATCTTTACATAGCATGTTAGAACACCTATCTATTTATGACTAAATGTTTAATCTAATCCTCATAATCAATGGGCAGAACAGACAGACAAATCATCACCCATGACAAAAAGGATGTGCAGGTTAGGTGGATTGGCCATGATAAATTGCCCTTTGTGTCCAAAAAGGTTGGGTGGTGTTCCTGGGTTATGGGGATAGGGTGGATAGGCTTAAGTGGGGTGCTCTTTCCAAGGGCCGGTGCAGACTTGATGGGCCGAATGGCCTCCTTCTGCACTGTAAATTCTATGATTCTATAATTCTATGGTTCTATGAAATGGATTAGCAGAGCACTGACTGAGACCTATCACAGGTTTCCATTTGTGTGATACGCCATTGGCTGCTTCCTGCATGGGCCGTACTTTGTGATTTAAGTGCAACGTCAGGCCTTTAAGGTGGCTTCTGCAAGTTGAGAATCATGACCCCTGTGCCCAAAAACCTGGACACATCAATTTCTGGCCCGTAATATTTATCCAAATATTTAATTATAAAGCACTTACAATCATACTGAGCAATGATGATTTGTAATCAAACATGACACAGTTCTGAGCTCAGTATTCAGAGTGATCAATCATCCGGATCCAAATTCCTGTGGCAATAATTGACCTTACATTCCTTTAACTTATCCAGTTAAAATCAATATGGCTTGCATTACAAAGGTATTCTAAAAAGTTACTAACAATTGCATATAAGGAGAAACTAATAAGGAATAGATATTTAATCATATATACCTTCCATGAGAATATAAACACAAGCAAAGATTTGGTAGGTTGTATGATTTGCATCAGCACTGTACCATTTGATTATTCTGATGATGATGAATAGGGGAGCACCAAATATTGGAGCCCTAGGGTACACATCAGGACTTACCTGAGAAGGTGTGGGGCTACCTCTGGAGTTCTGGATGGAGGCCTCCAGTGAACGTTGACCCTAGAAGATCCAGCAGTGTGTGGGGAAAGTATCTATCGGGTGGATTTAGTGTCTTCTAGGATGTCCATCTCATTTTGCTGTTCCTTCACTTTCACTGGGTCAAAGTCCCAGAACTTGCTCACTAACAGCAGTGTATGTGTACCTATATGACATGGACTGCAGCGGTTGAAGAAGGCAGCTCACCACCACCTTCTCAAGCGCAATTAGGGATGGGCAATGAATTCTGATCTAACCAGCGAGCCCCACATCGCGGGAATGAATTTTTAAAAGACAATGGTGAGTGCGAGCTAGCAAAATGAGGAGATATAATTACAGTTTTGGGACAGATTTAAACTAACAATTATGTACCTGAAACTTCCAACGTTATTTTAACCGTTAAATCTTGTATTATTTTCACTCAATGACACGGACCGAATCACATTAAGATTATTTAAATGAGACGGACATTGGAAAACAAAATATCAATCACTTAAGTTCTAATATGCACAAAATCCTAATTAACTCAAAAGTTTGAACTGCTGATTTTTTCTCAACATTTACCTGGACTTTTTTAACATCAGAAATGTGATATTCTTTGTAAATTTTCCTTCTTGATGCCAGAATTTTGTGACAAACATTTTACAGTTAATACTCTGAAGAACTCCATACCATTCTCCTTGCCGCATTAATTAGTACAATTCAGAGAGATAGGGTAATAATCAAAGAACAAGAACAAAGAACAAAGAAATGTCCAGCACAGGAACAGGCCCTTCAACCCTCCAAGCCCGTGACGACCATGCTGCCTGACTAAACTACAATCTTCTACACTTCCTGGGTCCGTATCCCTCTATTCCCATCCTATTCATGTATTTGTCAAGATGCCCCTTAAATGTCACTATCGTCCCTGCTTCCACCACCTCCTCCGGTAGCGAATTCCAGGCACCCACTACCCTCTGCGTAAAAAACTTGCCTCGTACATCTACTCTAAACCTTGCCCCTCTCACCTTAAACCCATACCCCCTAGTAATTGACCCCTCTACCCCGGGGAAAAGCCTCTGACTATCCACTCTGTATATGCCCCTCATAATTTTGTAGACGTCTATCAGGTCGCCCCTCAACCTCGGTCGTTCCAGTGAGAACAAACCGAGTTTATTCAACCGCTCCTCATAGCTAATGCCCTCCATACCAGGAACATTCTGGTAAATCTCTTCTGCACCCTCTCGAAAGCCTCCACATCCTTCTGGTAGTGTGGCGACCAGAATTGAACACTATACTCCAAGTGTGGCCTAACTAAGGTTCTAACATTCCGTGGGCTTGCGGTAAAGCAAAGTTCTGAGGCGACCATCCTTGATGGAGATGTGTGTATCCAAGAATGCAACCGATCCTGGAGAGTAGTCCATGGTGAGTCTGATGGTCGGATGGAACTTATTGATATCATCATGTAGTCGTTTCAGTGATTCTTCGCCGTGGGTCCAAGGAAAAAAATGTTATCGATGTATCTAGTGTATAGCGTTGGTTGAAGGTCCTGTGTGGTGAAGAGGTCTCATTCGAACTTGTGCATGAAGATGTTGGCGTATTGAGGTGCAAATTTGGACCCCATGGATGTTCCGTGTGTCTGGATGAAGAACCTGTTGTCGAAGGTGAAGATGTTGTGATCCAGAATGAAGTGGATGAGTTGTAGAATTTCTTCTGAGACGGGCAGTTGTCGGTGTTGAGTACTGTTGCAGCAATGCCATTGTCATGGGGGATGCTGGTATAGAGTGCCAAGATGTTCATTGTGATGAGGAATGTTCTTGGTTCAACTGGTTCATGCTCCTCAGTTTCTGTAAGAAGTCCGTAGTGTCGCGACAGAAACTGGGGGTTCCTTGTACGATGGGTTTCAAGATGACCTCGATGTAGCCAGAGGGTTATCAGCACAGTTGATTAATTGTGCCTCAAGGACACATTTTTTGTCATCATGATTTCCAGTGAAGACAAGGAGACTCAAGTCATGCCAAACGACAATATGTTCTTAACAACTTGCAGCAATAGTGAATTAAAGGCAAATAATCAAAAAGATAAATGGACAGTGCCACTAAAGATAAATGACACAGTTGAAACAGTCAAACTCAACACATGTGCGAGGGCCAACCTCATCAATTTGTCCAATGTAAAAAAGCTGCGAATTGAACCGCAGGTATTAAACAAAACAGCATTGTTAAGAGATTACAATGGTAATGGAATCATGACGTTAGGAGCATGTGAGCTCTATGTCAATGTAAAAAGCAGAATTCACAAGTTGAAATTTTCCGTTGTGGTGGCGGGACGCAAATCTTTGATTGGAGTAGAAGTGTGTGAGGAGCTGCAGCTAGTTAAACAGGTCTACAGTGCAGACAGCTCTGCAACAAGTCCACATGCCTCAGCAGACTCCATATTAAATGAGTTACCTGAGATTTTCCAAGGCTTTGGTACTCCACCATACATGTACAAAATCCATTTAAAGGAGAACGCAAAGCCAGTGATTCATGCACCAAGATGTGTACCATCTCAATTGAGAGATAAATTGAAGGCTGAGCTAGAGAGGATGACAGCTTTAGGCATAATTAAGCACTTAGAAGAACCTACAGACTGGATAACCTGTATCGGTTGTGTCGGAATAAAAGAAGAAACCACCAAGGACGCAACCTTGTAGATGTCTCCATGAAGGATGGCCCAGAGGATCCTGCTCAAGTTTTTACAATGTAAGAGCAGAGTTAAGTGATGAAGATGGATTTTTGCTGCGAAAAAAGAGAATAATAATTCTGAAATCTTGAAGATCGGTGTAATAGTTAGTTAGTGTTAGAAGTGTGTTATTTATTTATTCTAGTTATCTTTGCCACGCAGTTGTCTCATAATAAATTGTTTAAACTCAATGTTCTGTAGTGTATCATTCATATCTATCAGTCTACAGAACATGATTGGAGGCATTACACAGAAATAAACCAGCATCTGCAAAAATTCAAGTGTAATCTGAAGCTCTATAAATGCTTGAAAACAGAATTTTAACCGTCAGTAGGGAAGTTTGATCTTTCCAGTTAATTACCTTGGGCTGGATTCTCCACCGGTAGGATTCTCTAGCGCCGTCAGTGCACCCACGCCTCGGGGTTTCCTGACGGCGTGGGCTGGCCACAATGGGAAACCCCATTGGCCGGCTGGCGGGACAGAGAATCCCACTACCAGCGGTGGCGTGGCGCACCAGAAAACAGGTGCAGCAGGGCGGAAATCCCACCCCTGCTGTTTCCTCTACAGCATGTTTCAGCCATGTATCAGAAATTAGGGGGGTCATAATTAGTTTTACATTCAGACTGAGATGGAGAAAAGAAGAGTAAAAGAAAGCGAACAGGGACCCAGCAGTATGAAGTGAGGAATTGTGATGGTAAAGTAACATAACACGGAAAGGGAAGATCAAGGATCTCAAGGACTGAAGTGGTTTGAGAAGGCAACTCACCACCACCTTCTGTAGGTCATCTGGGAATGGGCAATAAATGATGGCCTAATCAGTGACACCCACATCCTGTAAATGAATAAAATAATGCAGATCCTGTCTGCTGGTACTATTTGTTATAGCCATGGAATTAGGTGTGTGATATCGAACAGTTTAAAAAAAAATTTATAGAGTACCCAATTCATTTTTTCCAATTAAGGGGCAATTTAGCATGGCCTGTCCACCTACCCTGCATATCTTTGGGTTGTGGGGGCGAAACCCACGCAAACACGGGGAGAATGTGCAAACTCCTCACGGTCAGTGACCCGGAGCTGGGATTGAACCTGGGACCACGGCACCGTGAGGCAGCAGTGCTAACTACTGTGCCACCGGGCTGCCCTATATCAAACAGTTTAGCTGTTCTTTTCCTGTATCCCATACACCAGGGTTTTCCAAACTGCGTGTCGCAACCAGCGGGTGGGTACACCAGTTGGCAAAAGAGGGTCCCAGGAAAAAAGTTTGAAAAACAATGTCATACACTACTTGACCTGTAAGTACTTTATTTCGACAGAGTGTAAAATGTTGAAATATGTTCCATTCTATGAGCACCGACTTCCATGAATATAAAATATTCTGCACATTAGTCTCTCCCAAAAAGAAGGAAAAAGTTGCTTATTATTTGACGTCCAGAATGTAGCTTCCTTTGTGTACACTTAACAATTGCGATTTTAGCATTCAAACACTTGCATTTGTTCCTCGTTGCTATTTTAATAGTGTTAATCGGAAATATGTTCATGCCTCTCTTAAAATAGCAGGAATAGGAATATGACACACATGTTGTAAAATAATGTTGCCAACGGTGATTTTTAAAAATGTTTTCATGGGTTGTGAGCATCGTTGTTCATCCCTAATTCCCCTGATCAGGCCAGCTGCCTGACCTGGTCAAACATTGCAGCCCATTTGGTCCAGGTGCAGTCATGGTGCAATTAGGAAGGGAGTTTCTGGTTTTTGATCCAGTGACAGTGAAGGAATTTTGGACTTCCAAGGAGTGACAATCATCATCGAATTGCCGCTCTGCCAGACTTGTCTCAGCCGCGATGTTGCTCAGCATTTTTAACTGGGTTTTGCAAGCCCAGTTTAACAGGAATGTGGAACAGTAGCATCAAGGGAAGTCAGGACCCCCCCCACCCTTTTTTTTTTACAGCACTGGCTGTCGTAGGGTAAGGCTAAATGTTCAGTGTGGATGTTGGTAAATGGATGGGTGGGAGAAGGGGGGGGGGGGGGTAGATGGGTGAAGTAAGTGGGTAGGATGAGTGAGGTGGCAGGTGTGTGAAATGTAGGGGCGTAGGGTGGCAGCTGGGTGAGGTGGTAGGTGGGTGAAATTGGTAGGAAGGTAGGGCGGCAGGATGGTCAGGTGATAGATGGATAGTGTGGCAAGTGAGTAGGATGACACGTAAGTGAGATGGAAGGTAGATGGGGGTACGGTCGGTAGATGATAAGGGTGGCAGATGGATAGGTAGGTGGGTGAGATGGATCGGGATGGTCAGGTCAGGTTGGAAGGTGTAGTCAGGCCGTGGGATAGGCAGGATTGGTTATGCGGTTGTGGGGGTCGTTGTAATTGGGGGTGCAGTTGTAGAATTAACCAAGGGTTAGACAATGTTTTCATTTGTCTAGCATTTCTTGGGTAACTATGCAGCTGAGTACTGTGGAACTGTTTAAATTCTCTGACTGTAACCCAGGGTCAGATAATTTGTTGAGGATCCCAGCGAGCAGAGGAATTGCCCATTAGAAGTTCAAACAGCCCAGACAATTTCCACATCAGTACATCGGCGCATCAGAAATTCTGCAGGGTCCCGATGCGCATCTTGGGTCTTACATCCAGTCACAAGCGATTTTGGCCATAGTTCCAAGTCAGGATAGTTTGTGGCTTTGAGGCGAACTTGCAAGTGGTGGTGTTCCCATACATCTGCTGCCTTTGTCCTTCTAGGTGGTAGAGGGTTACTTAGGTGCTGGCAAAGTACGTTTGACACCTTTTTGCAGTGCATCTTGTAGGTGGTGCACTGCTGCAACTGTGTGCTGGTGCTGGAAGGAATTACTTTTTAAGATGATAATTGAGTGTCAATCAAGTTTTGTCCTGGATGGTATCAATCTTCTTGAATGTTGTTGACGCTGCACTCATCCAGGCAAATGGAGAGGACACTTGGATCTTGTAGATGCTGGATTGGTTTTGGGGAGTCAGGAGGTAAGTAACTTGCCCTGCTTCAGCCCTCGAATTTAACATTTTCATTGGCTGGCTTCCACAACTGGTCCATAAGTAATCATAAATTCTCACAGTAAATATCGGATTCTAATAGTGGCCTGCTATTTAAATTCTCTTCCCACACCTAGTGATGCACTAAGGCAGACTTTCATCTCTTTTCATAGCTAGTTATTCCTGGAACAGGTTGCTAGCCTGTCACCAGATACTTATAGCTCCACATCAAGCATGATGCTGACCAGGTGTCTCTTCCACTCTCAGCACCAGCCACTAGCGTGTTGGAAGGAGTCGAAGGTTTGATACTCAACCTGTTTGCCCACGTTATGAATGTACCTTTCTTGGCCATAAAGTCCTGGGGTGATACTCGAGCAGAGATTCTGATTCAGGGGCAGGGACGCTATCCACTGCGCCACAGGACCGCTGTATTCCGGTATGTGTATTAGTAAAAACAAACAAATAAAGTCAGCAGTCTCTCATCCAGTTAAACGTGTTTACTACCACAATAAAAGCAAATTATTGCGGATTCTGAAATCTAAAACCAAAGACAAAATGCTGGAAAATCTCAGCAGGTTTGGCAGCATCTGTAGTGAGAGAAAAGAGCTAACCTTTCGAGTCCAGATGACCCTTTGTCAAAAGCTGTGTGCTACCATGAGCCTTGTACCAGAGCAGTATTATTAGACAAGCCAACATCCCAGAACAGAGGTCAACACAGCTCAAAGAGAAACTATAGTACTGTGATGGGCACCTATCTGTTAATTATGAAAGGAACCAGGTGGCACGGTGGCACAGTGGTTAGCATAGATGTCTCACAATGCCAGAGACTATGGGGTGGGACTCGGTTCAATTGATTGGCTGGTGGCCAATGAGTCGGCCAGAGGGCTGTATTCTGCCCGATAACATTTTCACTGTAACATTACTTTACTCAAAGCAGTTCTGATTGTTACCGTGTTCCTGGTATGTTTTATTTGCAATCTAAATTGATTTGCTATTGCGACAAGTCTTTGTTGAATATACTTTTATGACCTCTATATTTATTTCAGATTTTAGTTTATTTCTCACGTTATGAATTTCCAAATATCTATTGTTTAAGAGCAAATATTATAGTTTCAGGTACCAGTTCTTGCACTACGAGTCTGGCACAATATGAGTTTTGCATTGCCTGAAATAAAAATGAAATAAAAATTTGCATCAAATTTTCTGGGGTTGTCCCCAATTGGATATTTATTTTGAGCATTGCCTTGGGATGAAGGCCTCTGACATTTACGAAAAGGGTAGGGCAGGATTACAAATGCAACTGCTATTTAAAGGGGAGAGTATAATTTTTAATCAGCAACAGGAAAATTAGAGAAATCATTGCAAAGAAATAGAGCTAAATTCACAGGAACTTCACTTATTGATGCAATTACGAAGCTGCTACTTCCCAGAGTAACCATAAAAAATATGTTCTTTGAAAGAAATCGAAAGAATATATTAATAAAAGTGAAAGGATAAGGATCTTTGATGTACTGGGATGACATCCAGTCAATATCTTTCTGAAGTTCAGGCTTTTGCTTTGGTACTTCTCCCTTCTCGGCTTGAGATGGTTTTCTCTGGCAAGGTTGTCTACTTTCTCTGCAGACTCAGCATCATTTCAGGTCTACAGCAAAGGATGTGCAAGGCACTCACTGCTTTCAGAATAAAAGAGCAGTTCTTTCACTTCAGCTAGTAGGAGAGAGAGTTCCATTTACTTCCAAGGTCAAAAAACTTCTGCTAAGTTCTTTCAGAAAGCATCACGCAGGAACCAATCACTGACCGTGTCTGAAGGAACATTGTCCCTGGCCAACCCACTGGTTGTCAGTTAACCAATCAAACTGATTCCCTCCAAAGCAGAGTCCTAAGATCCACTCTGCCGAGGAATCTGATTTCTCCCTCTCCAAAATACAAAACCTGGGAAACACGGTGTCCTGGCAAGCAGACTGTTTAATTTTGAGTCTTTTGTTTAAAGGCACATCCCGATTTTGGGTCCATGATCCAAAATAACACAAACAAAAGAAATCAGAACAATGTTAATAACGGAAAGGCTCTTTCAGTGCTAAAGGCCTGAATCTTGCATAATTGAGGATCGTTACCTGAGGGCAGCATTTCCTGTCATTGAATTGGAGGCTGTGATAGCCTGGGCAGCAGTGGGGGCACTTGCTCACCATTCACCACAACTGACATAGAGAGCACAGTCTCATTGTCTCTGAAAATTTCATTCGGGTCCAATGTATATCGACTTTGTTACGACATCCTGGGCTAGTACGCGGCAATTGCAGCCCCTCTTGAGCCGGAGTCGCAACCCAATTGAAATAACCAATAATTCCTTTATTAAAAAAAGTTTGAGTAGCCCCTTAGTCCCTTAAAATAGTTATGGGTTTAGCTACCTAGGTTGAGGAAAATGGGGTGACCTTCCCCTTCGGTAAAACCCCTCACATCCCTCATCTACCTCATTCATCACACCTGCTCCCACAGCAGTGTTTACCTCAGGTCTCCTAAGTCTAGTTAAGGCTGCACTCTGCCCTGCAGTATTTTCCACTTTTGTTCTCTTTTCAGAATCCTCCTTATGAACTCCAACAAGTTCCATGGGCCTTCCTTGCAACATGCTGAATTTACGTGTCCCACCTTATTACAATGGTAACACCTAGGCTTTCAAGACTCACCTTCATCCTCACGACCTTCCTTCCTATTCTGAGGAGGCGATCTTGGAGCATTCCCAGCTATCCAATCTTTACCTTGGCTACCTGCCGTCCTTTTACTCTCCCACTTCTTATCCTTTTCAAAATTATAGGGATGATGAACAAAGATTTAAATATATGGGGCAAAATTCTCCCCCAACGGCGCGATGTCCGCCGACTGGCGCCCAAAACGGTGCCAATCAGGCGGGCATCGCGCCGCCCCAAAGGTGCGGAATGCTCCGCATCTTTGGGGGCCGAGCCCCGACATTGAGGGGCTAGGTCGGCACCGGAGGGATTTCCGCCCCGCCAGCTGGCGGAAACGGCCTTTGTTGCCCCGCCAGCTGGCGCGGAAATGACATCACCGGGCGGCGCATGCGCGTGAGTGTCATGGCCGCTGACAGTTTCCTGCGCATGCGCAGTGGGGAGAGTCTCTTCTGCCTCCGCCATGGTGGAGGCTATTGCGGAGGCAGAAGGGAAAGAGTGCCCCCACGGCACAGGCCCGCCCGTGGATCGGTGGGCCCCGATCGTGGGCCAGGCCACCGTGGGGGCACCCCCCGGGGTCAGATCGCCCCGCGCCCCCCCAGGACCCCGGAGCCCGCCCACGCCGCCTTGTCCCGCCGGTAAATACCTACTTTAATTTACGCTGGCGGGACAGGCAATTTCTCGGCGGGACTTCGGCCCATTCGGGCCGGAGAATTGAGCGGGGGGGCCCGCCAACTGCCGCGGCCCGATTCCCGCCCCAGCTGAATCTCCGGTACCGGAGACTTCGGCAACCGGCGGGGGCGTGATTCACGGCGGCCAACGGCCATTCTCCGACCCGCTGGGGGGTCGGAGAATGACGTCCCTGGAGTAGCTCAATTGTCAGCCATAATTGCCGATTGTCTAGCAGCCTTCACCCTTTTGTCTTCAACATTGGTTCTAATCATAGAAGCTAGGTAATTTTAAATTCCTCTAAGAGAATAACCTCTCTCAGAGCCTCATAGATAGTTGTAACACCCAATGCTCGCATCAAAATTGTTCTGTTTAACCCTTTTGAATTCGGCAAACGTTTGTCCCGGCTGTCTCCTTAGATTCCAAAACTTTTGCCTATATGTTTCGGGAACCAATTCATATGTACCCAGAATAGCGTTTTTCTCCTCATCATCATTTTAGACACTCCCTCTGACAGGGGAGCATACATTTCCTGGTGCCCAACCCATCAATTTACTTTGCATGGGTAGTGTCCACTTTTCTTTTGGCCATTCCATTTGGGTTGCTATTTTCTCAAATGCCACAAAAAAGCTTTCTACCTCCTTGTCTTCGAATTTTGGGAGGGTCTGTATAAATTTAAACATATTACCTCTGTGCTCTGTTCTAAGATTAAGCACCCCTCTAGCTCCTGGCAGCTCCCCTCTAATTTCCAGGGCTTTAAACTGGAACTCTCTCTCTTTTGCTTATTCCTCTCTCTCTAATTCCAACCTCCTCAATTCAATCTACAGTTATTTTCCTTTTTGTTACATCTCCATTTCTCTCTCTTTTTACTGCATCTCTAATTCTTTACTTTGTAATTTGATTTTAGATAATTCTGCTGATGTTGCCATGGCCCCGGCAGTGTTTCTGGCATCACACAAGATTTAGATGTTGTGCAATCACTTCAGTTATCTCTACCTTCCTAGCTTTTGCTGGTACCTCTATTTTTAATTCACCTGCCAATTTGACTAGCTTGCCTTTCAAATCCCTTTTAACTAAACCAAAGACAAGTCGCCCACCTGAAGAAACACCTCAACAGCTTCCAGACCCATTCTGTTATATTGCTACAAACCTGGTGTATCTTCTTAATTTTTACTGTAACCCAAACTTCGCCGTCTACCATTCCAAAGATCACGAACCCGAGCCCCCAAATGATGTTACGACACCCTGGGCTAGTGTGTGGTCAATTCCAGCCCCAATTACCCAGAGTTGCCAAGCAATTGATTTAACCAGTAATTCTTAGAAAATATACAAAGTCTTTGGCACTTAGCTACCCAATAATTACAGTCACCAGGTTTGTAAATTTAAGTGCAATTACTTTTTATTTATAACAAGAACTATAAGGAAATGTGCAGCAAATACAACTGGTTAACTATTATCTAATTCCTAATCTACCACTTTAATTTGCCCCCACCCTCTACACAGACACACAACAGACAAACAAAGGGGCAGCATGGTAGCACAAATGACTAGCACTATGTTTTCACAATGCCAAGGTCCCAGGTTCGATTCCCCACTGGGTCACTGTCTGTGCAGAGTCTGCACGTTCTCCCTGAGTCTGCGTGGGTTTCCTCCGGGTGCTCTGGTTTCCTCACGCAGTCCAAAGACATGTAGGTGGATTGGACATGCTAAATTGCCCTTAGTGTCCAAAAGGTTAGGAGGGGTTATTGAGTTACGGGGATAGGGTGGAAGTGAGAGCTTAAGTGGGTTGGTGCAGACTCGATGGGCCGAATGGCCTCCTTCTACACTGTATGTTCTATGTACTAAAGAGGGGAGAAGTGAAAATCATAAGTAAAAGGAGGTGGTTGTTTCAGGTGGTTGTCTTTAGGTGCTTCTCAGGTGCCGTCTGGGTCTTGCTTTCCAAAGCTACCAGCACCATATAATATGTTGCAACTTCTTGAATTCCTCCTCCTTTCCGCTGCTTGACTTAAAGATACATGTCCATTAAGCATCCATGGATCAAAAATGATAAAAAATAAAAAATAAAGAAAGGGGAAATAAAGGAATCTGCAGGAAGGACCCTTACAATTTGCACGGACTAATGAGGGAATTCTGCCTGAATCAGTCAGGCATCTTGGTGTCTCAGTGAAAGACCACAGTAAATATGGCAGCAAAGGGGAAATGGGCAGTAATATAAACAAAAGGTGCTGGGGAAACCCAGCAGGCCTGGCAGCATCTGAGAAGAGGGAAACAGAGTTCATGTTTCTAGTCCAATTTGGGCCTTCTTCAGAGTTCTGCCACAGCTATTTTAACTATGCTACAACCTCCCATTCCATCAGTCAACATTGGTCCTATTGTTAGGAACAATGGAATTTCTAGAGTGATTATAACTGCAATGAGGAATATGAAGCAACAATCCACATTTAGACCATTGTTTTTCAGCTCTATAAATGCTTTAAAATACCAAATAAGGTAGTCAGTGAAAATCATACGAATGAAGTTCAGTGAGTTATTTAATGGGCCCCAATTGCAACTCTATGGAAGTGGGTGGGTTTTGAATTAAAATCTTGCATTTTGTCTAAACCGTGGAACTAAAGTATTGAAACCGACAATGTTCAAAATTAGGCATGAAGCAAGTTTCTGTCATTATAGGAGGGAAGAATTATTCTTTGACACCAATATCAAAATTTAGCTTGGGAATTTGAAAGGCAAGCAGAAGAAAAGGTTTTAGCCAATCCCCCATAAATCCAAGGACCTATATAGTGGCAGTATAAAGTTTATTGCTTGTTTAGAATTGTGCATTACTACAAAAGGCAATAGAAGCTAAAAACACAATTTATTGCCTATTACAGCTGCTGCACATTCTGTAATTGGTTGGACACTTGGTAACTGGTCTGTAGCTGAAATTCGTTTGAAATTTCATTTTCTTCTGGTGCTTCAATTTTTTTGTTACAATTGTTTTTGAATCCTTGATAGTTATACAAAATGACAAGACTATTGTGAATGGCAATCTAATTCTTGTTGCTTTGACCCTACCGCAGTATGAAATCGCCGTGTTGACACTGACAGAATTTCAACTGCTGTAAAATTACCAGTCACTCAAACTCGCGGCACATATTGCAAAGAAAATCCAATCGGCTACCAAATAATGCAGGCAAGCTATCTTGCAACGGCATCAAATGTGAAAGCATTTTCCCATGTGCAGTGCAATCAAGCTGTGTCTGCCAAAAGTGCTCATTGTCCCCACCAAACTATTACTTTATTTATTTACGGCTATATAGATAAGAAGCAAAGATTTCCTCAAATTATGAAACTTGAAGAGCAAATGCTTGTGAATTTCAAATCCACAGAAGAGAGTAGGAATTTGTAAAATGGAATAGAAACAGAAAATGGCGGATATACTCAGCAGGTCAAGCAGCATCTGCGGCGAGAGAAAGAGAACTAATAGGCGCGATTCAGCGACCGGATTGCTCATGGCATAGATCGGGGCGCGTTGGGTGAATAGTGGGAGGGGGCACAATCAAGATTCGCTTTGGGCACGAATCATTTTGCAATTCACCCAGCCCACTCCCGAAGGCGAGTTCCAGATCTCACCGAAAAATAGCGAGACTGTCATTAACCCTCATTTGCATTCAATTCAATCTCATGAACGAGATTGGCGTTGAATGCAGTGGCTTCCCAGAAATTACCCAACTACCCAGCAGAAAGCCACGTGGACGTTGTTCAATACTCTTTTCAAAAATGTGAAGCTGGAGCAATTGCTTCTCCAGGGAAATGAGGAAGTGAGTAGCCCTTTCCATTTACTGGCTTGCAGTTCAAGGGCAGCAAAGTTGTTGCCCCAGTGCTGGGGGGGGGGGGGGAGCTGGGTTTGGTCGGGAGGCTGAAGCATTCCAGGTTGGGGAACAACTCGCCGGCAGGGTGAGGAACTTTGCCTCTGTGAGGCCTACAAGCCATCTTTAAATATTGTGGAGACCCATAACAGGGGCAATCACAGCTTCAGCCTTTCTGTCCTACCAAACTCTCACTGGACAGAGCCCTGCTGTGGCTTCTCTCCTGAAATTTAATTTCACTCTCTTTGACTGTGAGCATCCTCTAGTTTCATGGCTGAAGGTAATTAGCCTTGTTAGTTGTGAGAGCTCTTCACGCTCCTCAACTCTTAAGTGCCTCCTCAAGGGCACACGTGCCATGTGCCTCAGAGGATGATTAGCACACTGCATGTCCAGCAAACTTTGGTGCCTGAACAGTATGCCTGAACTCTCGGAGCATCAGCATCATACAGGCAGCTGCCAACAATCAAACACTAAAGAGCAGGGATTCACCACTGAGGATCCTCTCGTGATCAAAGGGTAAGTGTGTGGATGAGCAGAGGGCAGCTGAGCACGTCTTCCCTCATGTCCCCACCAGAAGTCTGGGGGTCTGAGGGATCCTGATGTGGCCAGGGTGAGTGAGCAGAGCAAGGTTTGCCAGCGAGGGGGCCCTGGCCGACCTATCAGTATCACTGGTATCGCCATGCCAGCCTGTTCTGCCCGCTGCCCTTGAGATGCGCCGGTGTCAGGAAAGGGGGATTCAGAAGAAATGGAAACCTCCGTAGTCTCCTTCGTAGCAGACCCCGGGTTGGCCTCCAATGCTTCCTCCTCCCTGACATCCATGAAGTTGAAAGACATTAGATTGGTGAAGTTCTGGAATTATTGCTGAATAGTTATTTCTAAAGGAATAATGGAGGGAGCAGTCTTCTGCCAAAAAGTCATCAACCTATATTTAAATTCCCCAAATTAACTCACACCATCAGATTACAAACTCATTAACATAACCAAAAGGCGAACATGCCCAATGTTTAAAGGGGTTATCAAATATTTACAGGTTATCTCCTGGTTGATCCCTTCTTAATGCTGCTACGATTGTATTAGTATGTGACGCTTTCCATACTTGTTTCAAGTTGCAAGTCCACAGGGATTAGTGTGGCAGATGCTGAATGATTCTGTCCTGATTTCAGGGCTCCTGCATAAAACAGTTGCTCCTTGTCGAGGATGTACAAGTAAGCATTTCCCTTGGAATATTGCATGACTGGGAGAATGAGTGGAGGCCACGCAGAGTGGGGTAAGCTGTTAGAAGAGTGAGGAAAAGGAGAAAGGCTCTCAGCGGGAACCATATCTGCCCAAGGTGTTCAAGGATGAATTCTCCTACCTGAATCTCAGTGAGGAATAGTGTGCAACGTCTACGTGTTATGGAGAGCATTCTCACTGAAATCTTCCACTTGTTGCAGCCACAACTGCAACCTCAGAGCAGGAGAAGGGCACCAATATCCGTGGCTGAGTAAATGATAATGGTGGTGAAAAGCAATATGTCTGGATCCTTCAAGACTAGGGGATTTTCACAGTAATTTCATTGCAACATTAATATAAGCCTACTTGTGACACTAATAAAGATTATTATTATTAGCAACATCTTTGTTTGCTGTCCACTGTTGCATAAGGGAGGTTACTGATGCTCTCAATTCAAAGAGATCTAACTACATTTAATACCTCAGGGTATCAATAGTTGCATCAGTAATTGCCATACGTCAACTTTCCCATACAGCAGGCCAAAAGGGATACTGTCCCCTCAACATCCAGCTGGTGTGCTGCAATGGGCAGAGAATCATATTGATGAAAGCTGGGTAGCCTCACTGCAGTGCATTCTGCAACAGTCCACTCAGCATCTGTATCTGAGCCATGCTGGCAAATGCATGATGGTGGTTACCAAGTAACAAAAGCCATCCATTAATGACACGGCACATGGGTCCAGTGTGCAACCCACACACATGTGCACAGCATGCATATAATGAAAGCCATGCTGCCACACAAAATGTGACCAATGTCTTCATTACAACAATACTCCACTATTCCAGCACACTCCTGGCCAGGCTCCCATTTTCATTCCTCCATATAATTATGATCATCCTAAACTCTGTTGCCTACAAACAAACCAAATCCTCATTCACTCATCATCCCTGTGCTTGGTGACCTACATTCACTCCCAGAGAAGCAATGTTTTAATTTTAAAATGTTCATTCTTCTTTTCGCATCTCTCCATCACATGTCCGCTCCCTATCTCTGTGATTTCCTTCGGCCTCACAATCTTCGAAGATCTTCACTCTTCCAATTCTGGCAATTAAAAAAAATTCATTTTGGAGATGAGGGTGACACTGGCTAGACCAGTATTTATTGCCCATCTCTGGATGCCCTTGAGAAGGGAGTGTGGTAAGTTAGCTTCTTGAACCACTGCAGTCCATATGGTGTAAGTACACCCACAGTGCTGTTAAGGAGGGTGTTCCAGGATTTTGATATATTTCCAAGTCAGAATGGTGTGTGACATGGAGAGGACCTTCCAGGTGATGGTGTCCCCACATGCCTGTCCTTCTAGATGGTAGCAGTTGTAGGTTTGGAAGGGGCTGTCTCAGAAACCTTGGTGAGTTCCTGCAGTTCACCTTGTAGATGGTACACCCGGCTATCACAGTGGTGGAGGGAGTGAACATCCCCAATTCTAATCACTCCATTGGATAAAAGCAAATTACTGCGGATGATGGAATCTGAAACAAAAGTGAAAATGCTGGAAAATCTCAGCAAGTCTGGCAGCATCTGTAGGGGGAGAAAAGAGCTAACGTTTCGAGTCTTTGTCAAAGCTCCATTGTTGGTGGCTGTGCTTTTAGCTGCCAAAGCCCTAAGCTCCAGAATTCCCTACCTAAACCTTTCCACCTCCTCATCTTTCTTTCCTCTTTTAAGGTGGTCTGTAAAATCTATGGGGGCGATTCTCCAATATGGAGCCCAAGTTTTCGCGCTGTCGTGAAAGCCGTCGCGTTTAACGATGGCGCAAACCGGGCCCGGGTACGACCGATTGGGGGGCCAGCATGGCGCTGAAGCGGTTCACTGCCGCGCCAACCCGTGCATGCGCAGTTGGGCCGCGCCAACCTGCGCATGAGCGGGGGACTTCTTTAGCGCGCTGGCCCCAACCAACATGGCGTCGGTGTTCAGGGGCCGGCCGCGCCATAAAGTGGGCCCGGGGGGGGAGAGGCCGGCCCGACGATCGTGGGCCAGACCCCATCGGAGGCCCCCCCCGGTGAAGGAGCATCCCTCCCCTCCCCTACAGGCTGCCCCCCGACCGTTCGCGCAGAGTTCCCGCCGGCAGCGACCAGGGGTGAACGGCATGTTGTTTGCTTAAGCCCTTGCGAAGTGCATTACTACATTAAAGTTGCTATGTTAATGCAATTTTTGTTGTCTGGTGGAGGGAGTGAATGGGGATGATTTCAAGTTTCTTGAGTGTTTTTGAAACCAAAGCCATCTAGACAAGTGGAGAGTATTTCACCGGAGTCCTGACAGATGCATTAAAAGTGATGAATGAATTTACAAGTCAGTTGCACAGAATACTAGCTGCACACCAATTGACATCATGCCTACTCTGCCAATGTCCTGTGGACAGTGACTGTGTTTACGTCAATGCCTTCACCAATATGGATTCCAGCGTGATTAGCACCAAAAGTGTGCACATGTTTCAAAAATGTCATTTTGGACCTCTAAGTGCTCTCACAGTGCCCAAAATGCCCAGAGTTTACATGTATAATTCTAATAGCAGAAAGAAGCAAGCAATCTAAAACAATGTTTAGCTATGTGCATAATAGATAAATAATTGCACTGCTCACTCATATAAAAGCTGATTGTGACTAATTAGTGGAGCATATCAAGTCATAACAGGCAACATTTTATCAGCTTCATCCTTGCTGGAACAATGGGACACCTTGTGGGTTAGGAACCTGAATGATGAATGTCTGTTGCACGATTTGAGGGGGGCTGTGAGGTGAACTCTCCCAAGAACGGGAGGAAGAAGACGACATCTCCAACCAAGCAGCAGTGCATGGAAATGACTGAGCATAAGTGTGGACCCTCCACCCTGGGGTCAGTGCACCAAGAGGATCCAGGAGTTCAGGAGGACAGAAAAGTTAAGAGGCATAACACCTTCAGGTGCTAAGTTGCACACCCTGACTTTACCAGTATTCTCCTGCACAGCACTCCTGAAACACCTTGTAGCTCCACTCATCCCTTCCTCTTCGGGCACCTCACAACCCTGCTTGAGCAGCCAACACACACTCAGCCTGATGCCCTCTTGCATCCACAGCTCACAGTGACCTACTACAAATGTTGCCTTTCCCTCCTCTCCCCACAAGCCACTTTGACCATTCACAGCTCTCTAATTTCTCTGTTTGCAAAAGAAGACAGCAACAATTTGTCGAAAAGCAGATACTCAGAAGGAGGGGTTTCCAGTGACAGGCACCTTATCAGAAAATGGCATGCCTGCTATTCCAATTGGAATGAGGTCTTGTTCCAGAAGGCTGAAAATGTTAGCGGTGACCTTCCGTGACAGCCTAAGCCTCCAGAGGTACCGTTGCAAAGACATGTCAAGACAGCTGATTCTCTGTCAGTCAACACAGTGTTGTGGGTCTCACTTCCCTCACCTCTCTGTATCCAATGCATCAGCATGGTGGAGGAACATGTGCTTGAGTAGAAGATATTTGGTGCTGTTGGAGCTTTTCGCAGTGACCGGCCTTTTCTCCGACCCCCCAGAGGGTCAGAGAATGGCCGTTGGCCGCCGTGAATCCCGCCCCCGCCGGTTGACGAAGTCTCCAAAGGGAGAAAAGTCGGCAGGGCGTTAATGGCGCCGCTGCCGCGGAGAATGTCACGGGTCTGCGCAAGGCAGCCGATTTTCGGCGTGCCGATATTCTCCCTTCCGGATGGGCCGAAGTCCCATCGACGTGATGACCGTTCACGTCGACATGAATCAAACCTCCTTTTCATCGGCGTGACCCGGTGCTCCAGGCTCACGCCGACCAGCGTGGAGGTGAGTGACAGCCTGGGGGGTTGGCTCTGGGCAGGCAATGGCGTGGCCGCAGTCTGATTGCGTGAGGAGAGGTGTGTCTCGGCTTGTGTGTGTGTGTGCGGCGGGGGGGGGGGGGGGGGTGGTTAGAGTAGGCTGGGCTCCGGGGGAGTGCCGGGAGGGGGTCCGTGTCGGGGTGGAGGTTTGGGGGGGGTCCGTGCCGGGGTGGAGGTTGGGGGTTGGGGGGGGGAGTCCGTGCTGGGGTGGAGGTTGGGGGGGGTCCGTGCCGTGCCGGGGTGGAGGTTGGGGGGGGTCCGTGCTGGGGTGGAGGTTGGGGGGGGGTCCGTGCCGTGCCGGGGTGGAGGTTGGGGGGGGGTCCGTGCTGGGGTGGAGGTTGGAGGGGGTCCGTGCTGGGGTGGAGGTTGGGGGGGGTCCGTGCCGTGCCGGGGTGGAGGTTGGGGGGGGTCCGTGCCGGGGTGGAGGTTGGGGGGGGTCCGTGCCCTGCCGGGGTGGAGGTTGGGGGGGGGTCCGTGCTGGGGTGGAGGTTGGGGGGGGGGGTCCGTGCCGGGGTGGAGGTTGGGGGGGTACATGCCGGGGTGGAGGTTGGGGGGGGTCCGTGCCGTGCCGGGGTGGAGGTTGGGTGTTGGGGGGGGGTCCGTGCTGGGGTGGAGGTTGGGGGGGGTCTGTGCCGTGCCGGGGTGGAGGTTGGGGGGGGTCCGTGCTGGGGTGGAGGTTGGGGGGGGGTCCGTGCCGTGCCGGGGTGGAGGTTGGGGGGGGTCCGTGCTGGGGTGGAGGTTGGAGGGGGTCCGTGCTGGGGTGGAGGTTGGGGGGGGTCCGTGCCGTGCCGGGGTGGAGGTTGGGGGGGGTCCGTGCCGGGGTGGAGGTTGGGGGGGTCCGTGCCCTGCCGGGGTGGAGGTTGGGGGGGGGTCCGTGCTGGGGTGGAGGTTGGGGGGGGGGGGTCCGTGCCGGGGTGGAGGTTGGGGGGGGTACATGCCGGGGTGGAGGTTGGGTGTTGGGGGGGGGTCCGTGCTGGGGTGGAGGTTGGGGGGGGTCCGTGCCGGGGTGGAGGTTGGGGGGGGTCCGTGCTGGGGTGGAGGTTGGGGGGGGGCCCGTGCCGTGCCAGGGTGGAGGTTGGGGGTTGGGGGGGGGTCCGTGCTGGGGTGGAGGTTGGGGGGGGGGTCCGTGCTGGGGTGGAGGTTGGGGGGGGTCCGTGCCGGGGTGGAGGTTGGGGGGGGTCCGTGCCGTGCCGGGGTGGAGGTTGGGGGTTGGGGGGGGGGTCCGTGCTGGGGTGGAGGTTGGGGGGGTCCGTGCCGGGGTGGAGGTTGGGGGTTGGGGGGGGCGGTCCGTGCTGGGGTGGAGGTTGGGGGGGTGCGTGTTGGGGTGTTGGTTGGGGGGGGTCCGTGCCGTGCCGGGGTGGAGGTTGGGGGGGGGTCCGTGCTGGGGTGGAGGTTGTGGGGATCCGTGCTGGGGTGGAGGTTGGGGGGGGGTCCGTGCCGTGCCGGGGTGGAGGTTGGGGGTTGGGGGGGGGTCCGTGCTGGGGTGGAGGTTGGGGGGGGGTCCATGTCGTGCCGGGGTGGAGGTTGGGGGGGGGTCCGTGCCGGGGTGGAGGTTGGGGGTTGGGGGGGGGGTCCGTGCTGGGGTGGAGGTTGGGGGGTGGTCCGTGCCGAGGAGGGGGATGGGAGGGCAAGTGAGTTGGTCCACCTGGTCAGGTGCCAGCCTCCAACAGTTGGACCCATGCGGTCCATGCCACCTGGCTGGGGGGAGGAGGGGATATGGGCAATGATGACATGTCGTCGTTCCCCTCCCCCCCACCAGGCCTTCATGTTTTCAGATCATCCAGCGATGTTGGCCGCCGTGGTGGCAGCCGCTCATGTCTATGTTGCCCTGGATGAGGAGGAGGAGGAGCGTGCCAGAGAGGCGGCGCAGGCTGCCGCAGAGGGGCAGGCGTTAGCCGCCCAGGCTGGAGGGACACCTGACCGACAGGACGAGGAGGGGGAGGAGGACGTCGCGGCCCCACGGCAACGGAGGCACCCGAGGGCGCCCCATGTGTACCGGCCCCGGCAGTCATACCAGGACCTCACGGACCGGGAATGCAGGAGGAGACTCCGGATGAGCTGGGAAACCGTGGCACACATCTGCCACCTGCTGGCACACCTGTCACCGCGTGGCACTGGCGGGGGACACCCTCTCCCCGTGTCCGTCAAGGTTACGGTGGCCCTGAACTTTTATGCAACGGGGTCATTCCAGGCACCGAGTGGGGACCTGTCCGGCATATCGCAGACATTGGTGCACCGGTGCATCCGGGCAGTGACAGATGCCCTATATGCCATGGCGCACCGCTACATCCGCTTCCCCGTGGACCGGGCCAGCCAAGATGCCCGGGCCGTGGGCTTCTCTGCCGTTGCCGGGTTCCCATGGTCCAGGGCGCGATCGATGGGATGCACGTCGCCGTGCGGCCACCTGCAGATAACAGGGCCGTGTTCACTAATAGGAAGGGGACCTATTCGATGAACGTACAGGTGGTCTGCGACCACCGCATGATGATCCTGCACGTCTGCGCCCGTCACCCAGGCAGTGTACACGACTCATTCGTGTTGTCGCGGTCATCCATCCCCGGCATGTACGAGGGACTAGTTGCTGGGCGACAGGGGCTACCCATTGCGATCGTGGCTGATGACGCCTATACGGAGGCCACGCAATGAGGCGGAGAACCGCTACAATGATGCCCATGTAGCGACAAGGGGAGTGATCGAGAGGTGCTTTGGTGTGCTGAAGATGCGTTTCAGGTGCCTGGACCTCTCTGTATCGGTCAGATAGGGTCGGCCGCATCATTGTGGTGTGCTGCGTCCTGCACAACATAGCCCAGCAGAGGGGCGATGTGCCGCAGGCAGAGGAGGGCGGAGTGGAGGAGCAGCAGGAAGAGGCCCAGTCCTCCCCAGATGAGGGGGATGGGGGCAGTGGTCAGGGCAGACGGGGTAGACACAGGCGGGTGGCTGTCCACCGTTACCGGCTGGCCCAGCGGGCACGGGACAGACTGATAGACGCCCGCTTCACTGACTAGATGGGCGTGGGAATCGGGTAGTATGGCCACAGACCGCACACCATGACAACAGCCGACCACCCACCCCCCCCCACCCATCCACCCACCCAGCACCCTCACCCCCTCCCCAACCCCACCCACCCCACCCGCATGCACCCCCCCCCGCCCCCCATTGCCGATCCACCTGCGGCACAACGGGCCGGGCTCACACAGTTGCGGGTGGACGCGTGTCTATCGCAGGCCATGGAGGATGATGACAACCCACCCTGTGATGAGCTCCTGGCTCTACATCGTTGGACTATGTCTGACCCATGGCCACAGTACCACCATCCACCCGGACCATCCCTGCATGCGGCTGTGACACTGCAGCGCACGGTCCCGTCCTCTGCCCGGGGGATGTTGATGGCGGCCCAGGGGGAAGGGGGCAGACTCACCTGGGGCTGAGGTAAGACCACCCCTCACACACACACACTTGCGCTCAACGTACATGACACCCCCGCACACTTTGGACAGAGCACAAAGGCAGCTTCGGTAGGTGTAACATTGACTTTAATAACCAAAGGAGTTCATGCACGTGCCCTAGCCCCTAAAACTCATCTGTGCCCTGCACCCGTGCCAACTTACTCAGTGTCTAATTGTTTGGCCTTACGGGCCCTTTGACTACATCTATGTGGTTCCCCAGACGGTACAGCAGAACTGGAGGTGGACTCCTGTGATTCCTGCCCTCTGACACTGGATCCCTTTGGCGGCCGTTTCCTGGGGCGTCCTGGTCTAGATGGGCCAGGCTGCGGCCCGGGCGACTGGGATGGCGAGCTGCCAGCCTGTCCTGCCCGTTGCCCACCCGATGCACCTGGGACGGAAGGGGGGGAGTCCGAGGTGTCGCGGTGTACCGGGACCTCCCCTACAGAGGGAGCCGGGACGGACCACACCTCCTCCTCCTCCCTCGGGGTGCCCGATGGCCCCCAGGCCTCTACATGGGTGGGGGATGCGAACGGACTGGCCATCCGACGCGCCCCCGACATCTGGCGCTGCCAGTCCTGGAGGCCCGTGCTGGTATCGACAGGGGTCTGCAGGTTTGCAGCCATGGAGCCCAGGGGGTTGGCAAACCCTGTCTGTGACAGTGCGACGCCGGCTCGCACATGGCCACTGGCGCCGATGCCCTCAGCGATGGCCTGCAGAGACTGGGCCATGGCCTGCTGAGACTGGGCCATGGCCTGCAGAGACTGGGCTATGGCGTTGAGCGCCTCTGCCATCTGGCGCTGGCTCATGGCCTCCTGTGAGAGGGCAGCCATTTCCTGGGCCACAGATGCCGCCTGCACGGAAGGCCCCAGGCCTCGCAAACTGTTCCCCATGTCTGACACCGTTGCACCCATTGCCTCCACCGCGGACGCCACCCGTGCGGTGTCAGCCTGGGTGGCACGCATGACCGGCACCACTCCCAGCTCCTGGACGCGGGTGGACTCCTCCACCTGCGACCGCAGCCGCCGCAAGCCGCCCGTCACCCTCTTCGCTCGTCTCCGGGTCGGTGGTTGCATCGGATCTATGTGTGGGTGTGGTAACTGCAGGAACCCAGGATTCTTCTGGGCGGCAGATGTTCGCTTGGGCTGGGCTGCCCTCCGACCGCCCGGTCCCTCTGCTGCTCCTACCTCCACCTGCTGTACCGGGACGGCTGTGTTGTGCGCACCAGTGAGTGTATCAGACGCCTCATCACTAAAGTGCCCAACCGTGGTGAGTGTTTCTGCGATGGTGGAGGGTGTTGGTGACAGCAGTGGCGTTGTGTCGTGCTCTTCGTCCCACTCTGAGTCCATGGCACTTTGGGGTGGGGGTTCGTCTCCACCCATCCACTCTGAGTCACTGTCCGGTATTTTGTCTTCCTGGGTAGTGCTGTCCCGGGTAGGGGTGTCCTGGGTAGTGCTGTCCCGGGTAGGGGTGTCCTGGGTAGTGGTGTCCTGGGTAGTGGTGTCCTGGGTAGTGGTGTCCTGGCTCGAATGTGACGGGGGCCTGTGGCTGCCCCCCTCGTCGCTGGGTGGTCGCTCCCGCACGTGACGGGGGTGTCGTCTCCCTGTTGCTCCAGGTCTCTCCGTCTCCCGTGGTGTGCGAGGGGCATCCTGCGGGCGTCGCATGCTGGAGGGCCCGGGTCTCTCCGTCTCCCGTGGTGTGCGAGGGGCATCCTGCGGGCGTCGCATGCTGGAGGGTCCGGGTCTCTCCGTCTCCCGTGGTCTCCGAGGGGCATCCTGCGGGCGTCGCATGCTGGAGGGTGTGGGTCTCTCCGTCTCCCGTGGTCTCCGAGGGGCATCCTGCGGGCGTCGCATGCTGGAGGGTGCGGGTCTCTCCGTCTCCTGTGATCTCCGAGGGGCATCCTGCGGGCGGTCTGCATCTGCGGGGATGGGTGCCTGGACGTTTGGTCCTGCGATACACAATGAAGCATGCATGGTTAGACATCAGGCAGTGATCAGGTGATACGGGGAGGGGGATAAATGGGAGGGGGGATATGGGGACGGGCTGTCGGTGGCTCACTCGCTAGTACGCCCCCGACCTCTGCATCAGCAACCTCCCGGTCCTCAGGTCCGCCAGCCAGTTCCAGGGCCCTTTCCTCGTGTACGGTCAGTGGCCTCTCATCAGCGGGCCCTCCTCCAGTCCTCACATGCTCCCTATTGTTGTGTGCGCGCTTCTCCTGTGGGGGGGGGGGGCAGGGGTAAAAGGCAACAGTGTTAGGCAGGTATATGAATGCACGCCATCGGTTGCGCGTGCATTGCAGAGGTTAAGGTTAGGGCTGGATTCACTTGGGGATATGGGGGAGGGGGGATATGGGGGAGGGGGGGATATGGGGGAGGGGGGATATGGGGGAGGGGGGGATATGGGGGATATTGGGGAGGGGGGATATGGGGATATGGTGGAGGGGGGATATGGGGGAGGGGGGATATGGGGGATGGGGGATATGGGGAGGGGGGATATGGGGAGGGGGATATGGGGGAGGGGGATATGGGGATATGGGGGAGGGGGGATATGGGGATATGGGGGAGGGGGTATATGGGGGAGGGGGGATATGAGGGAGGGGTGTTATGGGGATATGGGGAGGGGGGATATGGGAGATATGGGGGAAGGGGGGATATGGGAGATATGGGGGAAGGGGGGATATGGGGGAGGGGGGATATGGGGGAGGGGGGATATGGGGGAGGGGGGATATGGGGAGGGGGATATGGGGGAGGGTGGATATGGGGGAGGGGGGATATGGGGGAGGGGGGATATTGGGGATATGGGGGAGGGGGGATATGGGGGAGGGGGGATATGGGGATATGGGGAGGGGGATATGGGGGATATGGGGAGGGGGGATATGGGGGATATGGGGGAGGGGGGATATGGGGGAGGGGGATATGGGGGAGAGGGGATATGGGGGAGGGGGGATATGGGGGATATGGGGGAGGGGGGATATGGGGGAGGGGGGATATGGGGGAGGGGGATATGGGGGATATGGGGAGGGGGGATATGGGGGATATGGGGGAGGGGGTATATGGGGGAGGGGGGATATGGGGGAGGGGGGGATATGGGGGATATGGGGGAGGGGGGCATATGGGGGATGGGGGAGGGGGGGATATGGGGGAGGGGGGATATGGGGAGGGGGGATATGGGGGATATGGGGGAGGCTCACCCTGCCTGCTCTGACGAGGTCGTTCATCTTCTTGTGGCACTGGGTGCCTGTCCGTGGTGTCAGGGCCACAGCGGTGACGGCCTCTGCCACTTCCCTCCACAGACGCCGGCTGTGGCGTGGGGCAACTCTGCGGCCGTGCCCGGGATACAGGGCATCCCTCCTCTGCTCCACCGCATCCAGGAGCGCCTCCACATCGCGTGACTCAAACCTCGGGGCTGAGCGACGGCCAGCCATCCAGTCGGGTGTTGCGGTCGGGTGTTCCGGTCGGTTGGGGGGAGCAGCGCGGCCTTATGAGCCGTCACGCCATGCAGTGCGTATGACACTGCACGGCGTGAACCACTGCGCAAGCGCGGATCCCGTTACGTCGCTGTTAGCCCATTTCGGGCCGGAGACTATCGACCCATTTTTCCGACGTGACGCAAGTCGGATTTGCGCCGTTTTTTGCGCCGATCAGCGGACTTTCCGCCGATAACGGAGAATTTCGCCCAAGTTGTTTCTGCTGTTGTTCCTCAGCAGAGGTGGAAGGTGAAGCTGTATAATCTGTTCTATGCCCATAGTTTTTTAAATTAATTTACAGGATGATTAAGGCACATCTTTGGATTGTGGGAGGAAACCGGAGCATCTGGAGGAAACCCACGCACACACAGGAGCATGTGCAAACACCAGTCACCCAAGGTCTGAATTGAACCCGGGTCCCTGGCTCTGTGAGGCAGCAATGCTAACCACTGTGCCACCGTGCAAGTGCTTTGGGCATCAATCTCGTAGTGGTCTTGGCTAAAACTCTTCAGACTCATTGAGCAAAGTCTTTTCAACTTATCAGTTTCACTAGAGAGGTTTGGCCGACTGTGCACCTCACCTCAGTGATCCGAGCAAGTTGACGACAGGTCAGAAAACAGTCCTGACTGTTGAAGCAAGAATTGAGGGATAAAACAGTTCCTCATTCATTTTTTAAGTATCTCAGTGTTATGTATCAGAGAATACATCCTTGTTGGTGAAGTGTCTTGACCGGCCGTGACGCCAGAGTGTTTGCACTGGTTTCAGTTCTCCATCAAAGTTTGTATGAGCAACATCCCTAATAAAACCTCTCATCATGTGTGTAAGAATCCAGAATGTAGGGCAGCATGGTGGCGCAGTGGTTAACACTGGGACTACAGCGCTGAGGTCGTAGGTTCGAATTCCGGCCCTGGGTCACTGTCCATGTGGAGTTTGCACATTGTTCCTGTGTCTGCATGGGTTTCATCCCCACAACCCAAAGATGTGCTGGTTAGGTGGATTGGTCATGCTAAATTCCCCCTTAATTGGAAAAAAAAATTGGGTATTCTAAATTTATTTAAGAAAATGAATCCAGAGTGTGAGCACCTTCTTACCTTTTCTATTAGTGGAAAACTGAAAGATACAACAGCTTTAACCCCCACGCAGACCATAGAGGGATCGTCGATTGATCTCCCCGTAGGGTTCGTGGAGTATGAGTTTGTGAAGTACGAGTTCGCGGAGTACGAGCCCATATTGGGTGGGTATTGGGGTTCACAGGCGGGAGCTTAATTACTGTGATACTGACCCCGACCAGCAGTTCCTGGGGGTCCCGGGCTAGGATAAGAGTTTATGTACGCCGCAGCTGTGGCTTGATTTCTATCGAGAATTAAACCTTTGTTTTGCCGAGCCTGGCCTCCGCTGGAGTTATTACATTGGTGGCAAGGAGCAAGAACAGGATTCCGAGCAGCCTTTAAAGGAAGAAAGAAAAAACCCGGAAAATGCCCTTCTTTGGAAAATTAGAGCCGTACGATGCAAACATAGAAGACTGGACCCAGTATGCTGAGCGCTGGCGCTATTCATTTCATGCCAACAGCATCGAAGATGGCGATAAGAAGCAGAGAGTAATCCTCCTGGCTGCGTGCAGGGACCCAATGTTTAGCATCATAAAAAGCCTCACTTTCCCAGCGACCCCGACTCCAAGTCTTTAGACAAGCTCGTGGAATTGGTGTGAAATTATTACGACCCCAAGCTGCCAATCATCCTTCAGCTTAACAATTTTAATATGGCAGGGTGAACCCCAGGGGAGTCCATTATAGAATTCCTTAGTAGGCTGCGGAAATTGGCCGAGGACTGCGAGTCTGATTTGCTACGCGATAGACTTGTGTGCGGAATTAATAACGCCACAGCCTAGTGGCTAACCTAGACCTGAAAAGGGTAATTGAGATAGCCTGGTCTAAGAGCTAGTGGTCTAAGAAGCAGCAAGGTGACCCCAGATATATCCAAGAAATTTCTCCAGAGGAATGCAAGTGTTCGCCGCTGGACTGCTGGAAGTGTTGCAGAAGCACATGACCTAGGCAAGGCTGCTGGTATTGGAAAATCGCATCCCACCAAGCAAGAAGCCAAAGCCAACTCAGGCTCATACCTTACAGCTGTGTCAGCCTCCAGATGAAGGGATGATGCAGCGCCCTACTGCCATCAGACTTTTGAATGGACCAACTCGTATTAAGTTGATCTTTTCTCTACACCTTGCTATAACTGTAACATTATATTCTGCAGTCTCTCCTTCCTTCCCTATGTACGGTATGCATTGTTTGTACGGCATGCAAGAAACAATACTTTTCACTGTATACTAACACATGTGAAAATAATAAATCAAATCAAATCAAATCAATAATGAGCAGTCATTCCTTAGAGGTGGAGGTAGATACAGCAGTTGCAGTCATTGGTGAGCACACATCAAATCGCCTCCCAACAGGTATCCTGCCCTTAAACCTAAGAAATACCAGAGCCAGTCCAGCCATGTAAAGGGGGAATTCTCTGCCAATTATTTGGACCATCATGACCCCGGAAACCTATAGACAGCAGTCAGGCCGTCTCTCTCATAGTCATGCGAGGATCAGGACCAAATCTCATGGGAATGGACTGGATCCAGAAGACCCGACTGGACTGGCTAGAAATTGTTACACTGGGTATTGGAGGATTATTTGAGATTATTACTAAATACCCAGAAGTCTTCTGAGAGGGCCCTGGTAAAGTAAAAGGACAAAGGGCCAGGATCTATATTGACCCCAAAGTCATGCCGAAATACTTTCGAGCACAGCCAGACCCATTCTCATTACTCGATAAGGTGGAGACTGAGCCTGGGCAGTTGGAAAAACCTTGGGATAATATGACCAGTGCAGCTCATGGAGTGGGCCACAGCCGTTGCTGCCGTCCTCACGCCTGACCAGTCAATCTGCCTTTGCAGGGATTATAAATTCACAAATTTGATGGGGAATGTGGAGTAAAAACAGGAGAGTCAGAACAGAAATGATGATGCCAGGAAGACTGAGAGAGCCTTTAAGGCAGGAGACGCCTGTCATACCTGTGTGAAACTTCAGGGACGGCTTCAGTTGGGTCCCTGGAGTCATATTAGAGAAGATGGGACCCATTTCTTACTAAATTAAGACCCAAGGAAAAGTCCTTAAAACGCACCAGGGCCATTTTAGGGGTAGGGACCCTGTTCCTTTCTAAAAAAAAATTTAGTGTATCCAATTATATATTTTTCCAATTAAGGGGCAATTTAGGTTGGCCAATCCACCTAACCTGCACATCTTTGGGTTGTGGGGCTGAAACCCACGCAGGGGAGGATGTGCAAACTCCACACGGACAGATGACCCAGGGCCAAGGATTCGAACCCGGGTCCTCAGCTCCGCAGGCCCAGTGCTATCCACTGCGCCACATACCGTCCTCAGGGACCCTGTTCCAGTGGAATCCACATCTCCGCCTCAAGTCGCAGCCGTCTCTGGCGCAGGATTACTGCCCATGGGGGAATCACAGGTCTCCCTCTTCCGAAAGTGAAGACTCAGAGTCTGAGATGAAGGCCGAAGGAACTGGTCTACCCCCTGGTGACCAGTGCAGTTGGTGAACCTGCAGCAGTGACCCTCAGGCACTCCTTGAGGAAGTGAAGGTCACCTATCCGCTTCACACCCCCGATCCGGATTCGAGACTGAGCGCAAAAAGGTGGAAGAGGGCTCATCGTCGCAGGTGTGACAGGGATGAAACAGATAATAATAATTTTTAATATTGTCACAAGTAGGCTTACCTTAACACTGCAGTGAAGTTACTGTGAAAAGGGATAAGGGGGGAGGGATGTTATACTCCCCACAAACACCATGGGGGATCATTGATTGATCGCCCGTGAGGTTGATGGAGTATGAGGCCCGTCCAATAGCGGCTCATTAGCAGGAGTTTAAATATTGTGGCCCAGACCCGGACCAGCAGTTCCTGGGCTGGGACAAGAGTGGTGTTCGCCATGGCTATGGCTTAATTTCTGTTGAGAATTAAACCTTTGTTTTGCCTAGACTGGCCTCCGCTGGAGTTAATACAATAACACTTAGTTACCTCTCTGACAAAGCAAAAGGGGGTTTCCTGCTTGTCTTCAATTCCACCCTGGAAGATGACAGGATGGTTTGGGATCCCAATCCAATGTTGATTTTGGGAGATTCAACTCCCCACCATCCCCCAAATGCATTTCCACTTGCCTGTAAAACATCTGCACAAAATGGGAGAGAAATAGCAGACTAACGGAGGAAGGCAATAAAGCCAATAGTTCGAATATACAGCTCAGCAAAGACAGCCACTCTCAGCATTCTCTGAAAAGTTTCACTCAGACTTCCTGCCTCAAGAATTCCAACAGCTAGGCCTCCGCTGCCAAAAATGATTTATGGAATTGAAAGTAAAAACTGACTTCCCTGACAGCCTTACTGCTCCAGCAGGTTACAAAGCTGTCATGTACTGAAATATATGTCAGGCATGCTCTCTTTTGAGATATAATAGAGTTAGCTGAACTACATGCTTAACACTTTCAATCCCATAAAAGCATGAGGCAACAATTTGATCCTTTAAAATGGAGTGGCTATCGGTCAAGTACAAAAGTGCTTTCTGCAGCTTTCGCTAAGTGAAAATATTTGAATGTTCCATTATTGGCAAATGGCTTTAAAGTCCTTTTCAATAGTCACTGAAAGGATATAGGATAGAAATTCTGTGGAAGATTGTTCGGAAAGCCCTGAAGAAACAATTTAATCTTCTAGCTCCTGCTCCAGTTATGACAGGAGAATCCCTGAGGAAATTCCAGGCTGGCCACATTAAGACTTGGAATTCTCATAACCACGACCATCTATTTGCAGGCAGCATCAAGGCAGTCAGCCTGGCAAGTAAAATTGAGCAAAGAGGCTTTACACCAAAAGTCTCACCCTATAAATGGTGCAGCGATGACTTTCCCATGACCACCCCTATCCCGTTTAAATGAAGCGTGAATGCACCGAGGGATTTTCCGGATTTCAGTGCTTTACCGCCCATATGAATCACTGCTACTGTAAAGGTAGAGTCACCAATCACATAGGGTGATCCATAATCAGGGAGAGATCAGGAAGATGAAAGGTTGCAGAGGATTGCAATCCCATGATGCTATTTTGGCTGGAAGACACTACCACTACTTGAGGATCTATACTTCAGATCGGTAAATATATTTTGAAGAATGCACCCTTGAGATCTTGATCCCTGGGTTTCTACAGCTGCTAGCCACTATTTCATAGAAACATAGAAACCAAGAGGAGAAGGCGATTCGGCCCTTTGAGCCTACTCTGCCATTCAACAAGATCATGGCTGATCCTCTATCTCAATGCCATATACCCATATTCCCAGGATGCCATTAAAGTCTAAAAAAAAAAAAAATCTCTTTCTTGAATATATTTAATGACTTGGCCTCCACAGCCTTCTGTGGTGGGGAATTCCATAGATTCGCTACCCCTTGTGAAGCAATCTTTCCTCATCTCAGTCCTAAATGTTCTAACCCGTATCCTGAGACTGTGTCCTCTGGTTCCAGGCTCCCTAACCATGGAAAACATCCTCCCTGCATCTAATCTATCCAGCCCTGTTAGAATGTTATACATTTCAATCAGATCTCCTCCCATCTTTCTGAACTCTAGTGAATGAAGGCTCAGTCGAACCAATCTCTCCTCATATAACAGTGTCATGGGTTAACACTGGACTTACGGGAAGGATGTGAAAGGAGGTGATTTTCCCTGTATCATCAGTGTACCAGATGATACGCTGTGGCTACCAGAGCAGGTCAAAGGCTAGAAATCCTGCAGCAAGTAACTCACCTCCTGACCCCCGAGAGTCTGTCCACCATCTACAAAGCTCAAGTCAGGAGTGTAATGGAATACTCTCCACTTGCCTGGGTGAGAGCAGCTCCAACAATACTCAACAATCTCGACACCATCCAGGACAAAGCAGCCTGTTTGATTGCTCCGCCTTCCACAAACCTTCACACACCCACTACCACCAATGAATAGTGGCAGCCGTGTTCCATCTACAAGATGCACAGTGGTAACTCACCAAGGTCCCTCAGGCAGCACCTTCCAAACCCACGACCATCACCATCTAGAAGGGCAAGTACAGCAGATACCTGGGAACCCCAACACCTGGAGGTTCCCCTTCAAGTCATTCATGACCCTGACTTGGAAATATATCGCCATTCCTTCACTGTCGCTGGGGCAAAATACTGGAACTCCCTCGCTAACAGCACAGTGGATGTACCTACGCCTCAGGGACTGCAGCGGTTCAAAGAACAAAGAAAAGTACAGCATAGGAACAGGGCCTTCAGCCCTTATTGTCACAAGTAGACTTCAATGAAGTTACTGTGAAAAGCCTCTCGTCGCCACATTCCGGTGCCTGTTCCCGTACAGGCCTCCCCGAACAGGCGCCGGAATGTGGCGACTAGGGTCTTTTCACAGTAACTTCATTGAAGCCTACTTGTGACAATAAGCAATTATTATTATTGTCCAAGCCTTTGCCGATCATGATGTCCTAACAAAAAAAAACCTTCTGCCCTTACTTGGTCCGTATCCCTCTATTTCCTCCCTATTCATGTACCCATCTAGATGCCTCTTAAATGTTGCTAATGTGCCTGCTTCCATCACATCCTCTGACAGCGCATTCCAGGCACCCACCACTCTGAAAAACCTGCCCCGCACATCTCCCTTAAACTTTCCCCCTCTCACCTTGAACCTGTGCCCCCTTGTAATTGACACTTGCACCCTTGGAAAAAGCCTCTGACTATCCACCCAGTCTATGCCTCTCGTAATTTTGTAGAAAAGGCAACTCACCACCAACTTCTGAAGGGCAACAAGGGAAATCAATAAATGCTGGCCTAACTTGCGACGTTTGTTAAATTCCTTGGCCGGGATTATCTCCTACCCGGCGGGGCGGGGGAATCCGGCGTAATGGAGTGGCGGGAACCACTCCAGCGTCGCGCCGCCCCAAAGGTGCGTAATCCTCCACACCTTGAGGGGCTAGGCCCGCTCTGGAGTGATTTCCGCCCCGCCGGCTGGCGGGAAAGGCCTTTGGTGCCCCGCCAGCCGGCATTGAAAGGACTTCGTCGGGCGACGCATGCGCGGGAGCGTCAACGGCCGCTCACGGCATCCCCACGCATGCGCAGTGGAGGGGGTCTCTTCCGCCTCCGCCATAGTGGAGACCATGGCGAAGGCGGAAGAAAAAGAGTACCCCCACGGCAGAGGCCTGCCCGCCGATCGGTAGGCCCCGATCGTGGGCCAGGCCACCGTGGGGGCACCCCCCAGGGCCAGACCCCCCACGCCCCCCCCCCCCCCCAGGACCCCGGAGCCCGCCCGCCATGTCTGCTCCCGCCGGTGCGGTAGGTGTTTCAATCCACGTCGGCTGGCAAGGGTTGACAGCGGCGGGACTTCAGCCCATCGCGGGCCGGAGAATCGCCGGGGGGAGCCCGCCGACTGGCGCGCCGCGATTCCCGCCCCCGCCAATTCTCTGGTGCCGGAGAATTCGGGACACGGCGGGGGCGGGATTCACGCCAGCCCCCGGCGATTCTCTGACCCGGCGGGGGGTCGGAGATTCACGCCCCTGTACTCTCCCTGACTTGTGCCTTGTAGGTGGCGGGTAGACTTTGGGAAGTCGGCATTGAGGTTGGTTACTCACTGCAGAATTCCCTGCCTCGGAACTGCTCTTGAAGCCGTAGTATTGTATCTTTCCAGTTAAGTTTCTGGACCCCACTATGCTGATAATGGAGGATAAATTAGGGCAATTGCCGTTGAATGTCAAGAGGAGACGATTAGATTCTCTGTTGGATTTGATAATCGCCTGGCATTTGTGCAGCACAAATGTTGATGCCTATACGTCAGTCCTAGTTTGAATGCTGTCCGAGTCTTGCTGCATACTGGCACAGACTGCTTTATTTTCTGATACTTCAGAGTATGGTTTTGAAACTTACAGTTCACAATAAATCAACCGCAACAGGAAAACCAAGACAAATTAAAAAAACAAAACAGTTTCGTGAAAAAGCCGAGGGGCAGGCTTTTGGTTGAAAGTGTCGTAGTATTCATCATTTCACGGGGACATAAGTGATTGTGTGCCTGAGGAGCCTCATTGAACTGCCTCTGGCCTTCTTCGTCTTTACTCAGATAACTATGAAAATTACTGACCAGTGTGCATCAACTTCAACAGAGACCCAGGTTTATGATCAATCAGGAAGCTGGACTCCTGAAGCAAATGAGATTGTATTATTACATAATGTGGTTTACTGGGAAACATCCAGATTGACATTTTCTATTATGGAAGGAAATTTAAATTCTTCAGCCTCACATAAAGCTTATTTATGTTGGCTTGCTCCGTGTCAGATCATCAATCAGGTGATACAAAATAAGTTAAAAAGAAATCTAGAGGTGCAAGATTGGTTTGTCACAGACCCTGAGTCAGAAAGTGAGAGAGAAAAAAAGAGTGAAATAAAAGGCAAATAGCCAACAAATCAGTAGGAACAAGATAGGACAGAACTGACACTGAACAGAAGAGATGTGCTGTGGATATTCAGGCTTGACACAGAAAGTATTAGAGAAAATAATAAAAATAGCTTGCAAACGATTTCATTACTCAGTGGCATGTCCATTAGGAATGTTGCACGATCCTGAGAAGACACATGTCAATAGAGATCAGAAAGATGGATCAAAGCCCCATCAGCCCCCAGGAAGAGTGAGATCTCTTAATTTCTCTTACGACAAATTTCACAGGCATTTTGTTACTGTAGATTTAACGAAATGAAAAATTGTAATCATAAGAACAATTTATAACATTACATAGGAGGTTTCTAACATTCTTTTTTAAATCTGAAGCCGAAACAGAAATGTAACATAGTGCCAAAGTACGCACTTCATTTTGTCTGGTGGTTGGTTCCCAGGGAAGGCTGGAATTCACACCTTACAGCTACTATGTATTAAGTTGTCACAGAGTGCAGCCAGATTTCTGGATAACATGGACATTTCAATGCAGTGAAATCCCCATAGATGAAAGTCATATTCAGCACATACTTTTCCATAAGTCTGCAGACTTAACGTGGTATTGAAATGGTTTCCTTTCCCTGGTGATATCTGGTGTCTGTAGTTCATTCAGAAGTGAAGCACGTTTTCACACAAAGGGCGCTAGAAATCTGGAATTCGCTTCCCCAAAAGGCTGTTTCTGCTGGGGCAATTGCAGCTATCAAGATTGAGATTGATAGATTTTTGTTAGGTAAGGCTCTTCCCTGCAGATTTTCCTCACAGACATGTAACTTTGCTGAAAAATTGGCATAAACCACGTTTATGCTTCCACCCATCACTGCCCACTCCCAAACAAACTGGCAGAGGGATAGGATGGGTAAACTCAGGCTAAGATTTTTAAACATTTACAGGCCGTTCTTTGATAAAGTTGAAGTAATTATATTACAAACGATCAATGTTATTGTAGTATAAAGGTAACTGGCATAGCAAGTGTTAATGTGGGACTAGGAAACAGTACCATGCACAGTGTGATATAAAAAGACATGTGATCTGAGCCTGGGGTCAGTTGTGGATTAGGAAGAGACTTGTGTAGAAGCCAGTATGGAGTTAGCCCATAGCTTGGCCAATGGTCTATATATATGGAACCAAATAATAGAACCATAGCATTCCTACAGTGCAGAAGGAGGCCATCCAGCCCATCAAGTCTGCACCAATTCTCTGAAAGAGGAGGGTGAGACCTTCCTATTCTGGTTACACATTACGTAACCCTTGATGGCTTATCCTCCATGGGGGGGGCGCTGAACCTGGCCCATCACCAACCTCAGATTCATGTAGTGTAGAGCGTGGTCGGAGATTACTATTGTGGAATATTCCACCTCTACTATCCCTGGAAGCATCAATTTCCCCACTACAAAGAAGCGATGCTGGAATATACCTTGTGGATTTGGGAGAAGAAGAAATCTTTCTCCCTCAGGTGACCATGGGTCACCCTGGTCAGTTTCAGCTCTCTCCAGTTCCTGCACCATCTCTTTCTGGGCTTCCAACCGTCTCTCCCTCTTTTCCAGGGCCTCTTTGAAGGGGGCCAAATGATTGCAATAGCCGCCTTCACGGTCTCCATGAGGTCCTCTTTGATGGAGTTCCTCAGCTTTAAGCGCACCTGTTCCAGGCGTTCAGTCCATTGCCCCATGGGTGGCTGGGTTGGTGCCGGTAGTCATGTTGGCGTTCCCTCTTGGTCTGCCGTGCTCTGTTTGCCTTCACTCCTCAGGTCCGCTGTCTGTCTCCTTCCCTCCTGGTTCTTACCACTCCCGATGTCATTTCTATTTCTTGGTAGATTTTATGGCATTTTTCTTTTGGATGGCTGTTAGTTTTGTTTCGGGTGAGGATAGGGTTTTTTTTGGTCAGTTTGGTGTTCGGTGACTAGGTTCGAAGGGCTAAAGTTGAAGTTTCCTGAGGAGAGCCACCTTTCGTGCGACTGTTGAGCATATCGCCACCACCAGTAGTTGCAAGCAGTTCTGTTCTGTGTGTGATGGCTGTCACAGTTGGGGCAGGGCATGTTGTGTACCGCAAAAATGTCCTTCGTGCCTCGACTCTTTGTTGCTTCTTTCTGACTGCTGATTCAGCATACAGATGCTGATGGCAGATTTCAACATTAGATTTTTCTCACAAAGATGCTACTTGGGGACAACATCACCATGGATCCCATGGAAACACAAGTGTATTGATGAGGGTGCCAAGCACGCATTTCTCTGTTTGGATTTTTAGAGTCACTCTGTAGAATTGAATAAAATCATCAAGTTTTCGGTTGGTAGCATTGAACTCGAGTCTACCCAATATTCTTCACTGTCCTAGGGGGGTTGTTTGCTAATGCTGATGGGGAGGGTTTAAACTAATGTGGCAGGGGTATAGGAACCAATGCAGGAAATCAGAGGGTAGTAAAGAGGGAATAGAAATAAAAGCCAGTAAGGAGAAAAGTGGAAGGCAGAGAAACTTCTTGAACTGCATTTATTTCAATGCAAGAGGGCAAGGCAGATGAACTCAGGGCATGGATAGGTACATGGGACTAGGATATTATAGCTATTACTGAAACATGGCTAAAGGAGGGACAGAACTGGCAGCTCAACGTTCCGGGGTACAGATGCTATAGGAAAGATAGACCAGGAGATAGGAGGGGAAGGGGAGTTGCGTTTTGATTAGGGACAGTATCACGGCAGTACAGAGAGAGGATATATCCAAGAGTTCGCCCACTGAGTCGATATGGTTGAACTGAAAAATAAGAAGGATGAGATTAGGCCCCCAAATAGTCAGCGGGAAATTGAGAAGCAAATATGTAAGGAGATTACAGATAGCTGCCGGAAAAATAGGGTTGCAATAATTGGGGACTTTAACTTTCCCAACAGTAACTGGGACAGCCATAGCACTGGCAGTTTGGATGGAGAGAAAATTGTTGAGTGTATTCAGGAAGAATTCCTCATTCAATATGTGGATGGCCTGACTAGAGAGGGGGCAAAATTTGACCTCCTCTTGGAGAATAAGGAAGGGCAGGTGATGAAGTGTTCGAGAGGGATTACTTTGGGACCAGTGACCATAATTCCATTAGTTTTAAGATAGCAATGGAGAATGATAGTTCTGGCTCAAAAGTTAAAATTTTAAATTGGGGCAAGGCCAATTTCGATGGGATTAGGCGGGAACTTTCACAAGTTGATTGGGGGAGCCTGTTTACAGGCAAGGGGACAGTTGGTAAGGGTATTAATTAGGGTTCAGGGTGAGCACATTCCTCTTAGAGTTAAAGGTAAGGTTGGTAGAAGCAGGGAACCCTGGATGACTTGGGATATTGAGGCCATGGTGAAAAGGAAGAAGGAGGCATATGACATGCAAAGGCAGCTGGGATCAAATGGATCCCTTGAAGAGAATAGGGCTTGTTGGAGTAGAGTTAAGAGAGAAATCAGGAGGGTAAAAAGGGGACATGAGATTGTCTTGGCAGATAAGGCAAAGGAAAATCCAAAGAGCTTTTACAGATACATAAAGGGCAAAAGAGTGACTAGGGAGAGGCCAGGGCCTCTTCAGGATAAACAATATCATCTATGTGCAGATCCACAAGGGATGGAAGAGGTCCTAAATGAATATTTCTTGTCAGTATTTACTGTTGAGAAAGGCATGAATGTTAGAGAAATTGGGGAAATAAAATGTGATGTCTTGAGGAGTGTACATAATACAGAGAAGGTGCTGGATGTATTAAAGCGGATCAAGATAGATAAATCCCCGGGACCTGATGAAATGTATCCCAGGACATTGTGGGTGGCTAGGGAGGTGTGGTGAACGTATTATGGCAACCATTCACCACTGTATTGCATTGTACCATGTTGTTGCCCTTGTGGGCTCCACCTATGGACCATTGTATTGTATTACACCGCTTGTATCATGTTGGTGCCCTTGTGGGCTCCGCCCCTGGCTCCGCCCCCTTGAGGGGAGGTATATAGAGCAGCTGCCCTGTAGGCGGCTCTCAGTGCAGAGCAGTCGCAGGCAGACACCCTTCTAGTTGATTAAAGCCACTGTTCACTTCAACTCTCTGTCTCGTGTGAATCGATGGTCGCATCAGGAGGAAATTACCGGCCCCCTAGCTGAGATATTTGAATCATCGACAGCCACAGGAGAGGTGCCTGAAGATTGGAGGGTCGCAAATGTTGTGCCCTTGTTTAAGAAGGGTTGTAGGGATAAGCATTTTAGTCGATCAAATAAGGGCAGGACCTACTCAATTAATGGTAGGGAGTTGGAGAAAGTTACAGAACAAAGAGATCTAGGAGTACAGGTTCATATCTCCTTGAATGTGGAGTCACAGGTGGACAGGGTGGTGAAGAAAGCATTCAGCATGATAGGTTTTATTGGTCAGAATATTGAATACAGGAGTTGGGACGTCTTGTTAAATACATTGGTAAGACCACACATGGAATACTGTGTTCAGTTCTGGTCACCCTATTAAAGGAAGGATATTATTAAACTAGAAAGAGTGCAGAGGTGTTTACGAGGATACTACCAGAACTTGAAGGTTTGAGTTATAAGGAGAGGCTGGATAGGTTGGGACTTTTTTCCCTGGAGCGTAGGAGGCTTAGAGGTGAACTTATAGAGATCTACAAAATAATGAGGAGCATAGATAAGGTAGATAGTTGACATCTTTTCCCAAAGGTAGAGGAGTCTCGAACTAGAGGGCATAGGTTTAAGGTGAGAGGGGAGAGATACAAAAGAGACCAGAAGGGAAATTTCTTCACACAGAGGGTGGTGAGCATCTGGAACGAGCTGCCAGAGGCAGTGGTAGAGGTGGGTACAATTTTTTCCTTTAAAAAACAGTAAGACAGTTACATGGGTATAGAGGGATATGGGCCAAATGCAGACAAGTGGGACTAGCTTCGTGATAGAAACTGGGCGGCATGGACAGTTTGGGCTGAAGAGCCTGTTTCCATGCTGTAAACATCTATGACTCTATGAATCTATGGCATGAATATGTGCTCAAACCATTTTTTCTCAATCTCTCGGGTTCCTCCTTCTCTTCCTCCATTTGAAAATAAAGTTTCAAATTTCTCGGCTGCCTTGAGGCCCGCTAGATTTAAGCGAGTGTACGCCTGTAAATCTTTTGATCTGGCTGATAGGCCGGCTGTGGATGCGATATTCCTTTTTGAATTTTGTCTAGTTGTCTACGTCATTTTCATCAAGCACGAGTGGGTCAAGGCGACAAAGTCCTTGTGCCATTCGGCCAAATCCTGACGCCATGTCGAAAGTACTGGGTTTCTCTAACACGCAACAACTATGGAAGTTTATTACTAGCACTGAACAACTCTTACATACTGTATATCTGCCCGTGTCTGGGGAGAACCCCCGCACTCATGATACACGACCCCCTTTGTACGCGCATCTCCCCATCGTCCACGTGACCGGTCCACAACCGCTAGAAAAATTTATATATTTAACAGGAATATTTTATTTTGTATACTTTGCTCAGTTCCACATTTGAATTCTAATTCGGAATATTTACTTAGAAAAAATGATTTATTCAGATGCTGTGCAACAGAAAATGTGTTCAGTGTGACACATTGTTTCATGCTGATTTCTATAGTTTGTCTTTCTTGCAAAGGTGTATTTTTGACCGAGTTGCAGTAAGGTTGTTTTCTATGATAACAAAACTGTACAGCTGAGATACAAATATATTTGGATGCTTTCCAGAGGGTGAGCGAAGAAAATGGGCTATACTGTGTCATCACAAAATGTGTTAGCATTTTCTGAAAGGGCTTCATAAGCAAAAGATTCTTCAATTACAAAGACTAAATAAGTTATGAATTTCACAAGCATGTCAACCATTTTTAGAAACGTTTGAATCAGCGTTCTTTATGTTGCAAATTTCTTTCTTTTCCATTTTGTGCCTATCTGTACACTACGCAGTAACCATGGCACTATTGCTTTCACTACTGCTTTCAAACCTTTTGACAAGCGTGATATTTGTAAAAGGGATTTCAATATGCTATTTTAAGACTTAAATTTAAACAGTGCGATTAGCTCTTTTTTGTCAGGTGTTATTTCTGCCATTCATTTTCTACAACTCATCTCAGCCAAGATTTCGTGAAATTTAAAGGTAAGCGAAGTGACTGCTATAAAGACTAAGAGCAAGATTTTTCCGGAAATTGGCAAAGGCCGACAATGGGTGGAAAAAGTGACGCTGAACGCTGACTGAAATTGCAGCTTTTCCCACCATATCATGAACCACTTAGTCACAAACATCTTTCTCCATGGGTTCCTAGTCACCAGCGGGACAGCCTCTGATGCGTCTGCCCCACCATCACCTCCGCGCTGCAATCATCGAGGCCCCACATTTAAAGGCCATCCCAGCGCACACCACCAAAACTTTGTAGGTTGTTGGGAAGTGGTGGCTGGCAAGAAATTCACCCCCAAGTTTTAAGAGCCTCCCTAGAGAGATTTCTGGATGCAGTGGAGGCCTGCTGTGATGTACTGTACTTGGTGCTCAGGAAGAAAACTAGCCAGCATGGTCACCAACCTAGCATGGGAGGCGGTGCCATCAACCTTGAGTGCCAATGCCCTGCAGAAGAGAACTGCCATCCAGTGCTGCAAGAGGACGAATGTCCTCCTCCGTTCTGCCAGTATAAGTTACCCTTCTCGTCACTTTCAACTGGCCTCAAACGCAACTCAAACAGCTGCTGATTTCAACCTTCATAGGAAAGAGTGGTCCACCCTTTATAGGTTCAGGATTTATCACAGCCCCCGATTGGCCAAACTGCACGGATGGAGCATTAGTGTCAGCCCCCTATGTGCCTGGGGGAGAGAGTAAACAATGAACCGCAGCGTAGAAGGTCCGATCCACAGACTCAACAGAGGCCGATCCACACTCAACACTGCAGGACCGGAAGAAACTTAGGGACTTTGCATTCGCTAAATAAATAAATCACTCTCAACTCACACACCCATTACACAGCCACTGTGATCTCATTCAGTGCCACCACTCGCTCTCCCACACACATCTTCACCTCCCCTGTGGGTCATGATCTCACCAGCTTGCTTGCCCACTCACCATCCACGCATGCTAGGTATCCTGATCAGCTGCCCTGCCATACCTACTGATTACACTCTGCATTTGCTTTCATGCAGGACAAGCTGGCACACAACAACAGGGAGCAATCCCAGATGGGGTAAGGGATGCCAGAACTCAAGGTCCCCATGGACTTAGAGGACAGAACCATCTACCTGCCTGGGGACCGCTCCTGTGATGATGGTGAGGTTAGCGGCAATAAACCAAGTAAAGATCCAACACTGCAACATCCATCAGACAACAACGCTGTGAGTCATGTCGCCTGTTTCTGGCGATTGGCTGAACTAATGACCTCTCCTTCCTGTCCCAGGCATATCTGGGAAGCAGCCAAGACAGTCCACCAGTCAGATCCTTGACTCCAGCCCCCACAGCAGCACAGAGGAGGGATTCGCAGATCCAAACAGCTCTCATCCAAACCCTCCAGCAGCGCAGAGACACACACCTCGGTGGGGCCTAGTTTTAGAGCAGCTTCGGAGTGACATTCTGGTGAGCACATCACATTCTCAGATCCACAGCAGTTGGAGGAAGGGACATCCCAGGGTGCCAGCACTCGGAGGACTGCTGCAGGCCAGGAATCTGCTGAGTCAGATGACCTGCCTCTGGAATCGGACATGCCTCAATTCAGCATGAGTTCCAAAGCAAACCTTGGAAAATCAGGAATGGATCTCTGATACTCTTCTTGGATTAAACGCTGCATGGAGGAGTCAGTCTGCCTTATGTCTGAGGTGATTGTGTTGAAACTCCAACATAACAAGGTCAATATAGCTAGGGAGGCGATGTCTGAACTCCATGGTACAGGCAGTTGCTGGTATCATCAGTGCCCACACCAGAGGATGGGTCAACTACTCAAGCTCACTCCAGCTGCCCCTCTATTCCAAGGAGGACATCAAGAAGCCTCAGGCAACTATAGGGAGGAGGATCAGCTGGTGCACACCTCGGGGCCATCCACCTAGGTGACTCAGGGAGTATCCCGCCCATCCGAATCCCCAATGCCGAGGAGGGGGGGGGACACTGCCTCACAGCAGGCCCCTAACGCACTCCGGGGCCCTCCAAATTTTGGCTCTCGGAGGGCGCCCATCAAGGTCATCATAGACAACAGGGCGTGGCAGATAACAGGTGACCTCCATCTCCGCTGTGAATGGTGGGATGCACCAAGTCATAGCAATGGGCTTAGAAAGGTTAAGAAGTTCCAGCTTCACAGCATGGGCACGGTTGTTAAGCGCTCGTACATAAAGTTCACCTCTGTAAATAGACCCTCACTAATTGCACACTTTCTATGGCTCCTTTAATAATAATAATCTTTATTGTCACAAGTAGGCTTACATTAACACTGCAATGAAGTTACTGTGAAAAGCCTTTAGTCACCACATTCCAGGCCCTGTTCGGGTCACAGAGGGAGAATTCAGAATGTCCAATTCACCTAACAGCACGTTTTTCGGGACTTGTGGTAGGAAACCAGAGCACCCGGAGGAAACCTATAAGACACAGGGAGAACATGCACGCTCTGCACAGTGATCCAAGCCAGGAATCGAACCTGGGACCCTGGAGCTGTGAAGCAACTATGCTACCCACTGTTCTGATGAGCTGTGTTCCTATGGTCCTGACCTGAAAATCTGATCCCTGCACCAGAAAAATGCAGGGTGCTCAGTCCAGGGCTTCTTCCATGTGCTTTATGCAAGGTTCTAAGAGTATTGCTGGCTTCCCTTCACGGTGACTGAACATATCGGTCATGCCCGTATCTCGTAGGGAATGAGGATGTCTCCCACAATGCAGAGGGCAGGTGTTACTCATTCCAGCCATTGTCAATTTGTGCTCTCTACACTTTTGAGGTGTGGTTGGACCCCCATCTCACCTGCTTCAGCCTCTGGTGATACTGAGCCTCTAGGGGTGCAGCTCATGAAGGATGCTGTAAGATCAGGAGAGGTGAAACTTTCCCCACTGCATTGCCATGGTATGACGCTAGTCATTGAGAGCAATAAAGCTGCCATCAGCCAGACAGGAGTCAGACATTCACAGGAACTCTGTGAGAATCTATGCACTGTTCCCACTGCAAGTCATCATCATCCACCTGCAATGGACAACTGCTGTGTCCCCAGGACAGGAGCCTTATCATTGATAAGGTAAGGTTACCATAGTCCCAGATGACCATAGGCTGCTTTCCCCTTTGAGGGAAGAGCTGACTGGTGGTAGTTTAACCTGAGGACCACCACACCTCAGGTGAGGGGTAAGGTTGAGAAGGCTGGGCCTTCATGAATCGCCTAAATATAGAGAGTGCATTGAAACAATGTCACAAAAGGCAAGTGAAGATAATGGATGTCCTCACTGGTTTGCCTCATCACTCTCCATGAATATAGCGGCAATGAATTCATCCAGAGCTTGTCTGCCCTGCCTCATCTGGACATCAGCATTGCCTTATTGTACCTTGTCTCAGCTGCACTGCTATCATCAATCACCTCCTCAGTTGGCAGCCCTTATCCCCGATGAGCCAACCCTGAAGCCTCTGTGGGCCCTGCAACACGTCAGGGATCAGAGAGATGCTCAGAATGTAGGAATCATGTACACTCCCTGGGAATCAAGCAGATGACTGAAGGATGCATTGGGGGGTGTCTCAGACCAGCCGAACATTCGGTGAGTGAAGGCCTTGCGGTTCACATAGTTCACGGCTGGATGCCTCAGAGATCTGAGTGCCACGTGAGTGCAGTCAATGGCACCCTGTATCTGTGAAAATCCCATAGCTCTTGCATCCTGTCTTGCCTGATCCTGATAGAAATGGATAAAGTTATGTGCCCTCACGAAGATTGCATCTATCACCTCCTGGATCCATTTGTGTGCAGAGACTTGCAAAATCTCGCAGAAGTCACCTGTGGATCCCTGGAAGGAGCCACTGGCATACAAATTCATTGCTGCTGTAACTTTCAGCGACACTGACATGGGTGCCAAATGCTGCTGAAGATGACAGATGTAACCAACCAGTTCCCCGGACATACATAGTCTTCAGTGACACTGGTTCTCAGATATCTGAAGGTATGTTAGGCGCAGTCTGTATACCCTGGGTCTAGCAAGACACCTCCAAGCAACGGTTCTCTGGGCTTCATCCTCTGCGTGCTGAGTAGACCCTCTTCACGGTTCTGTTCCTGCCTTTGGCGAGTCAGGCACCGTCTTCTTCTTTTCTCCTGCCTATGAGCAAGAAGAATGACAGCGAGATCAACAGGTTCCATGTTTCATACATTCCCCTCACAGCTGTATCAAAGAGAGAGACTTGATGGTTAGCAGTTGTCTCCTAAGGACCTCTCTTTGCCCATTCATCATCTGAAGCTGCCTCTCAAAGCCCATTGACTCATCTCCTAACCACCATCACATTGATGCCCAGTCCTTACTTTGCATTCTGCTTTGGCAACACCCCACACAACGCAATTGAGCCTTCATCTGCATCCCATTATCAGGAAACAAAATCAGTGCCTGGCAGGAATTGTGACCCACCATGACGGGCAGGAGTGGACAATCCCATTATCAGTTTATGCCAGTTGGAAATCAATTTGATTCCCACTAACTGGAGGACACCAGCCCTTAAGGAGAAGGCAACTCCAGTCAGAGGGGGATTGTGTTGGAAGTGCCACCTCACCTACCTTCCCACCCGAGATTGACCTTTCTTCATTTCAGGTTCTCGCTTCCCCTGCCTCCCAACCCCCAGCCAGCCTAAACATTGTTGGGCGAGAAGCAGCCCTTAAGTGGCCTTTAATTGGCCACTTAAGGATCTCAACTGGAGCAAGGCCAGACTTCCCTTCCGAGGACCTGCCTGCCCCAGCGTGGCATCGCTGCAAGTTCAGGGCGGGCAGGAACCTGGAGGGAATACCATCCATGCAATTTCACGCTCAACCCGCCTCATATCCCACCGAAGGGGAGTGTAAAACTTTGGCCTTAAAGCATAAAACCAGGATGCTTCCATGCATCTTTCCTTATACCCTGTGCTCAGCAGTCAAGAACCTAGAATTCTGAAGTGACAATTTAAAGGAAAACATAGTAACATTAATTTAGAATGACAACAAACCAGTTCGGGAAATTCAGCTCACTCTGATTTAAAAATCGGACCTTGTGTGCTTTTCTAACAATTTGTTCAGTAAAGTAACCTTTGCCCTATTTTTATATCACTATGGTTTTGCGACACAAACCTAATTGTGAACATATTGCAGTAGATTTTGATCTTTGGAGATTAACTGAGGAACATTCTGGCTGCCTGCCCTCTCCACCAGCGAACAGTATTTTCAGGGCCCAGCCTCAGGTGAGCTATGGGGCAGAAAACGGTGCTTCAGTGCTAGATTGAGTTGTCCACATCATTGCTGGATGGCTGCTAGCAGAACAAAATTATGAGGAGAAATCATGATTGTCCAAGATGGCTGCTCATTTCGACCAGTTCTGACCAATCTATTTATGTCATAGGATTTTAATTTCCATATTGAAAGAAAGGCTTACATTTATATAGCACCTTCAACCATCACATAATGTCCCAAGGTGCTTTGTAGCAAATTACGTACTTTTGACGTGGTCACTGTTGTAATGTTGGAACCATAACAGCTAGGCGAGGTGATGGTATACTGATAATATCACTGATGTGGAGATGCCGGCGTTGGACTGGGGGGAGCACAGTAAGAAGTCTTACAACACCAGGTTAAAGTCCACAACACCACACAACCCTGCCATGGCAATCTCTGCAAGACGTGCCAGATCATCGACATGGATACCACCATTACACGTGAGAACACCACCCACCAAGTATGCGGTACATACTCGTGCGACTCGGCCAACGTTGTCTACCTCATACGCTGCAGGAAAGGATGTCCCGAAACGTGGTACATTGGCGAGACCATGCAGACACTGCGACAACGAATGAACGGACATCGCGCGACAATCACCAGGCAGGAATGTTCCCTTCCAGTCGGGGAACACTTCAGCAGTCTAGGGCATTCAGCCTCTGATCTCCGGGTAAGCGTTCTGCAAGGTGGTTTTCAGGACGCGCGACAACGCAGAATCGCTGAGTAGAAACTTATAACCAAGTTCCGCACACATGAGTATGGCCTCAACCATGACCTTGGATTCATGTCGCATTACATTCACCCCCCACCATCTGGCCTGCGAAATCCTACCAACTGTCCTGGTTTGAGACAATTCACACCTCTTTAACCTGGGGTTATCTCTGGATCTGTAAAGGTATAATCACCTGCTAATGCTCACATTCCAAGCATTGTCTGGCATCTTTGAATTTGTCTATCTATATGTTTCTGGAACATACCTCTTCGTTCACCTGAGGAAGGAGCAGTGCTCCGAAAGCTAGTGTTTGAAACAAACCTGTTGGACTTTAACCTGGTGTTGTAAGACTTCTTACGGTAATATCACTGACTAATAATCTAGCAACTCAGGCAATGCTCTGGGGATATCAGATAAAATCCCATCTCTGGTGGAATTTAGATTCAATCAATAAAATCTGGAATTAAAAGCTAGTCTCAGTCATGGTGACCATGAAACAATTGTCTAAAAAATGTAAAGATGTCCTTTAGGGAAGGAAACCTGTGATACTTAGTTGATCTGGCCTGCATGCCCCAGGTCTGACTGTATGTGACTTCCAGACCCATGCCAATGTGGTTGACACTTAAATACCAAGCAAACTATTCAGTTATTAGAAACTACTACAGATTTGAAAATAAATGAAACTGATTGTCCACCCTGCATTGATCTAGACGCCACAAGGGACAATGATACAGCCAGACCTGTCAACCCTGCAATTTCCACCTTTCTTAACTATGCTGCCAAAATTGGGAGAGCTATCCCACAGATGAGCCAAACAAAAGCCTGACATAGTCACACTTCTCCAGTCATATCTTACATACAACCCTAAGTATTTGTTGAACCATCAGTGGGAAGGACCCACCAGAGGTGGCAGCATAGTGGCGTTCAGTGAGAATGGAGTTGCCCTGGGAGTCCTCAACATTGCCACCAGGACCCACAAAGCATCAGGGCATCAAGTCAAACATGGACAAGGAAACATCCTGCTGATTACATCTTCTGCCCCCTTCAACTGATGAATCAGTAGTCCTCCATGTTGAACACCAGTTCGAAAAGGTAGCAAATGTACAGAATGTACCCTATATAGGGGGTTTCAATGTTCATTTCTAAGAGTAGCTTAGTAGTACCACTACAGGTCAAGCTAGGCAAGGCCCAAACAACATAACTGCCAGACTGGGTCTGCAGCAGATGGTGAGGGAACCATCTTCATTCTGACCAATCTACCTGTTGCAGATGCAACTGCCCATGATAGTATTGGCAGGAGTGATTGCCACACAGTGCTTGCAGAGAGAAAGTCTTATTTTCTCACTGAGGATACCGTCTATCGTGTTTTGTGGTACCATCATGTTAAATGGGATAGATTTCAAACATATCCAGCAACGCAATACTGGGCACCCATGTGATGCTGTGGGTCATCATCAGCAGCAGAATTGTATTCAAACGTAATCCGTCACCACATAGCGTGGCATATCCCTTACTGTACCATTACCATCAAGCCAGGCGATCAACCGTGGCTCAAAGAAGAGTAGAGGGGAGCATTCCTGGAGCAGTACCAAGCATACCTAAAAATGAGCTGTCAAGCTGGTGAAGCTGAAACACAAGGCTACCAAGCAGCAGAAGCAGCATGTGATAGACAGAGCGAAGCAATCCCACAACCAATGGGTCAGATCAAAGTGCTGCAGTACTGCCTCATTCAGTCATAAGAGTGGTGACAATTAAACAACTAATTGGAAGAGTATTCTGCACAAATATTCACATCCTCAACAATGAGGGAGCCCAGCACATCAGTGCAACAGACAAGGCTGAAGCATTTGCAACAATCTTCAACCAGAGGTGCTGATCCATCTCGACCTCCTCCCAAGGGCCCCAGCATTCCAGATACCAATCTTCACTCAATATGATTCCCTCTTCGTGATATCAAGAAATGGTTGAAGGCACTGGATACCACAAGGCTATGGGCCCTGGCAATAGTGCTGAACATTAGGGCTGGAATTCTCCATTTGGGAGACTAAAGGCGCGATCGGCCTCACCGGTCCCAACTCGGCACATGACGAGGCCAATAAATTTCGCGAGAGCCCTCTCATGAGATTTACCAGGCTCATCACGCCTCACAAGATCTAACGAGATCTCGCAATCTGAATCATACCCATTGAGATCGGGATCCAGATTTGCATATTCAGGTAAGCAGTTAATCGCACTTTAATTTGTCTACGCCGCATCTACCCAGTGCCCAGGACCTAACTGCCTTGCCTCGGAAACCCCAAGTGGGCACCATTTAGCACTGGTTTCCAAAAATGTGGACGAGGCAAACCGGTATTTGTGGGGGTCCCTCAGGCAATCGGTGTCCTTGGGTGATTGGGCTCTGCTCAGGGTAGTACTCTGACACCCCAGTGCTAACTTGGTACCCTGGCTGTGCCACCTGCATGCCATCCTGGCATGGTGACTTCCAGGGTGCCAGGCTGGCAGTGCCCAGGTGACATCGTGCCCGCTTGGTCTGACTTTGGACAATGAACAGTCAAATTGATAACAATTATTTTGGACTATGATATTCAACAAATTACATATAATTGCTCATTTACCTGCTTAAAAGTCTTGACATAAATTATTTCCATACACTAAAGAATATTATTGTATTATTTGATGTTAAGCACTCAAAAATGTGTTCCACTCCAATGCACCTGCCTTATTCCAGTTTTATAATTAATGCACACTCATAGTCCTGTTATTCAGAGCCAAGCAGAAGGAACTATTGTATTAAGGCCATGTTAACATAATAATGAAAGGAGTATTAAAACATTATCCTTCTCTTTGTGAAAGTGCTTTTTAGACCAAGTGGTTTTCTGTGTGAGATTTGATATGTATTATGCATAATGGTCGTGATATAATAAAATACATTTTTTATTTAAACATACACATGACAATGTTGTTTACAAGCTCATGAATATGACGAATTGCCTTACTACTTAAAGCTATTTTGTTGCAAGCTCTCTGTTAAACATTTAACATGTCTGCTCATAAAAGTGTGATAAATGCCTGGTATTAGCAGATCCTAATATTAAAATTAATTAATTGATTTTGTACAGTGTAAATTGCCTTTTGACTTAAGTTTTGAAATGATTAATGCAAATTCTAAACAACATTCTGCAGTGACCCAAATATTTAAAATATAGCTTTCATTAATATGCTGTAAGATATAGTTTTCTATTTCAGAGATGGCAGTGCTGGAGAATGGAACACCTAACACAAAGGAACATCATTGGTAAGCCCATAAAACAGAAGTCAATTAGCAACTACTCCTCTTTGAAAAATACTTTTAAAATATTAGATTTCATTTTTATTGGAAGTTTACTAAGCTTATTTATTTGCAGTACAATGTTTACAATTTATTATGTCGTGTCCCAACTCTTAAAAGGGATTGTGAACAAGATGAGAAAACTTTTGTTGCAATAGCTATTCATAAATCAGACGAACTATGGTGTGTACATTTGGAATGGAAATGAGACCAAGTTTCTATTTGGCCTGTTCCGCTGTTTGATAAGATTGAGACTGACCTGGATGTGATCTCAACTCCACTACCTTGTCTGCCCCCATAACCCTTGACTCCCCTGTCTACCAGAAATCTACCTAACACAGCCTTGAAGAAATTCAATGACCCAGCCTCCACGTTTTCTGTGGAAGAATACTCCATATATTAATGCCCCTCTGAGAGAAAACATTTCCCCGCATCTCTGTCTTAAAAAGGAGACCTCTTGTTCTTAAACTGTAACAAAAATTGAAAAACTTGAAAAGGAGAATTCTATTTTTCCACTTTGACAAATGGTCTGAAATGCATGACCTTAAAATACAAGACCAAATTATGCTTGAAACTTGGGATTGTGGCTGGACACAAGAAGAGATACAGTTAGGACCAACTCTCCATGTGTGAATAAATGTAATTAGTATGTATGAATTTCTTAAAAAGCAAGTTTTCTTTTCTCCCCGTGTCTGCGGGGTTTCCTCCGGGTGCTCCGTTTCCTCCCACAAGTCCCAAAAGACATGTTAGGTAATTTGGACATTCTGAATTCTCCCTCTGTGACCTAAACAGGTGCCGGAGTGTGGCGAGTAGGGGCTTTTTACAGTAACGTCATTGCAGTGTTAATGTAAGCCTACTTGTGACAATAATAAAGATTATTATTATTATTAATCCCCCCCTCCCCAGGTCCACACCCTCCCTAGACCCTCCCCTTCACTCCCACCACCATCAGGCTTCCTGTAAATGACCTTAGAGTCCACCTTCAGTGGAGTCACATTTTGGGGCGCAAAGCGGACACTGAGCGTCGAAAGGTCACTGAAGGTGTTTCTACCCCAACATTGATTTCTGGCTGCAGGTCGCTCACTTAGTTTCCATGTCAGAGCCTGCGTCTTCATCCCCCTGGGGGATGACGCTTGGGTATACTGTAGGTAGAGTCCCTTGCCTGGTGGTAATTTCCAAAGATATTGAGGGCGTCACCCTGCCCGGAGTAGTCTCTGCACTCAAGGGTTCCCTGCTCCGAAAATGGTCCAAGTGTTTTTTTATGGTTCTCTCCCTGGTCTTAACCTGTATGACATGGGCTAGTCTTCTCTACGACCACTCCCAGGATCCAAGGGGACCCATCTCCGAAATTGCGATTAAGGACTGCATTTTCCGGCCTCAAAGTCCTATTGGGTCATCGAGTGTCATAATTTTTTTTTGAGTCTCCTCTTTGACTCCACTTTCTCACTTAGATTAGGAAACAGTATACTGAGTCTGGTCTGGAGGGGTCGGCCCATTAGTCGTTCCGCTGGCGCAACCCCACATCATCACATCTGACATGGTCCTGTAATTGAAGAGGAAACGAGCCAGTTTGGTGTCGAGCGATCCGATGGTCTGTTTCTTTTTACCGTTTTTAAACATTTGGACTGTCTGCTTGGCTAAGCACTACGAATTCGCCATACGAATCTGCATCATCCCATTGGACTTTGCGAAAGCCTGGATGTCTCCACTGGTGACGTGGGTCCCGTCATCAGGCATGAGGATCTCCGGTATCCCATGAGTGCAAAACGTTTGCCGGAGTTTTACTCTAGTGGCACTAGAAGTCGTGAAGGATATCCAATGTATGTTCATCCATTTAGAACGGGTTGACCAAGATCAAAAATACTTATCCCATTAATGGCCTGATGACGTCCGCATGTACCCATACCCTAGGCCTTCCTGACCGTTCCCATGAGTGTAGAAAGGCGACGTGCAATCTTCTGATTCCTCTGACATGATCTGCAGTTTCACCAAACTTTCAATGTCGGAATCAAGCTCGGGCCACCAGCCATAGCTCATGCTCGGTGTGACCACTGTAGATCCCCTTTAAGATTGGGCGCTGGGCAAGGCGAGGGGCAACTACTTGGGCTCCGCACAGGATGATGCCACCTTCCACGTTGAAATTCATACCATTTGGATAGGAAGGGCTTCTGGTACGCCATACGGTGTCTTTGAATTCCGCTGCTTAGGAGCACATGGCTTGTTTCGCCAGTGTGAGGTCTTTCTGGGTCCATGTATGGACCTGCCTGGTGACGCAGGGTGTCCATGAAATTCAAAGCCATGGGGTGGGATTCTCTGTCACCCGCACCAGCCAGTCAATGAGATTTCCCATTGTGGGCAGCCCCACGCCATCGGAAAATCCCCAGGTGTGGGTGCGCTGCCGGCGCATAGGAGAATCCTGACAGCGGAGATTCCAGCTCATGATGTCCTCGCCCATTCTTGGTGGGCGGGAGGGATGGTGGTGAGAGGGGAGGTGAGCTTGTGGATAGCGGAAGGTGCCTCAGGGTATTAGCATTGTCTATGTGCATGTCTGGGTGGTGCTCGAAGGAATATTCATGCAGCCAGCATGAATTAGAGCTGAGGCAATGGGTGGGATCACCTTGTTCGCCTTAAAAAGGCCCAGCAGGGGTTTATGGTCCATAATTATCAGAGGGTGTCGACTGTAGATAAATGGATAGAATTTCTTCACTCCGAATATCACAGCCAGACCCTCTTTTTCGATCTGTGTGTAGCATCCCTCCACATCTCGCATGATTCGCGATGCACATGCACTTGGTCGCTCGGTGCCATCGTCCCAATAATAGGAGAGGGCTGCCGCTCCTCTCTAGGGAGAGGCATTGTATGTTAGTACCAGTGGTCTTGTGTGATTGTAGAGTGCCAAGCTATTGGACAACAGCAGGATGTTGTTTTACTTTTGTGAATGCTTCGCTTTGTGGCGCCTGCCACGACCATTTCTGGTTTTTCTTTAGCAATGCATGTACATTCATCCCCCACCATCTGGCCTGCAAAATCCTACCAACTGTCCTGGCTTGAGACAATTCACACCTCTTTAACCTGGGGTTACCCCATCTCTGGATCTGTAAAGATTTAATCACCTGCTAATGCTCGCATTCCTAGCATTGTTTGGCATCTTTGAATTTGTCTATATATGTGTTTCTGGAACAGACCTCTTCATTCACCTGAGGAAGGAGCAGCGCTCCGAAAGCTAGTGACATCGAAACAAACCTGTTGGACTTTAACCTGGTGTTGTAAGACTTCGTACTGTGCTCACCCTAGTCCAACGCCGGCATCTCCACACCATGGCTGAAATATTTAGGCAGGGCCTCTTGCCCTTGCTCCTTTAATCTTGCCAAGTACCTCAGGATATTTGCAATGACTTCATATAGGCCCCGGGTTTGCATCCTGAAGATCTGCTGCCATTCCAGTTGGATGTTTTGCAGTCAGTCTCTGCCCAAAAGACGGGTTCCTGGCCCTTACACAACTATTAGGTAAAGTCGGACCATCTGCTGCCCATGGGTAACTGGGATCACGGTGGTTTATATAATTTGCAGAGGCTCCTCCGTGTACATGGCCAACGTGGCCTGGTGGCCTGGTGTTCCCGAGGGATAGAGGCCAGCTCAGCGGCACCTGAAGGCCTGTTATCCCACAATGGAGATAGCGGTTTCCGTGTCTACTTCCATTTCCAAGAGGTGACTATTGACCCGGAGTTTAATTTTGAAAGGGGCAATTTTACGGGTGGTGATGCAGTTCAATTGCATTAGTTTGTCCTTCTCGGGCTGATTGATTTGGAGAGCCCAGGCCTGACGTGGCTTTAGCTTGCAGCCTGGGCGGTAGATGTGCTGATGATTCTAGCAGCCTTGCCTAATCTCTATCCTTCAGCCGCAGGTACAGCACTCTCGCAACTGCTCCCCAATGTCCTCTGGAAAACTTCTCTAACAGTCCTGGAGATTCACGGCCATCAGCCCATGTCCTCGTGTGGTGTGGCTGAGTAATGGCCAGGTGGTGGGCAGGACTTGGAGGTGCTGTCTATGTGGAGTCTGGTTTTCTGATGCGGGGAACATCCGACACTGAGCACGCTGCAGTCCATTGAACCTCGGAGTTCCTGGGCCCCTTTTTCTGTATTTTCCAGGGACAGAGCCAATCCCATGGCTCTTTTAAGATCCAGGGCGGGTCCTGCAACCAGTTTTCTCTGTGTCATGGCATTGTTTATCCCACATGCCAGCTGGTCCCTTATCATCTCTAGCAGGGATGGCCAATATTCACAGTACTCAGCCAGTTTCCTGAGCATGGTCAGGAACTCCATTACAGGCTCTTTCAGCTGTATTAAACCTGTAGTGCTGGAGAATAACCAATGGTCTAGGGTCACAGTAGTTGGCTACTAAGTCGACCAGCTCAGTAAAAGTTTTAAGCCCTGGGCTGCTGGGTAAGTCGGGTTCTTAAGGATGTCTAATGTCTGGGCTCCATAGACGGTCAAAAGGATTACCTTCTCTTGGTCTTCTATGCCATTTGCGCAAAATAAATAGCCCATTCTTTTGGCATACTGGGGCCAATCCGCCACACCTGCATCATACAGCTCAAGTTTCCCAAATAATGGCATTTCAGGGCTCCCAGAGGCATTTTTCTTTTAAGTAAGGCTGTCCAGAAACCTGTTTTGGTTTCACATCACCTATATAGTAACCCAGGAAACACGATGATAAAGGCTAAATCAAATATATTTTTACTCAAAAGTGAAGCCATACCCATGGCATTCAACATGAGTGTTCAGCCCCAGACTAATAGGAACTACCAGTCCAGATCTGGGCCAGTATTTAAAAGGCTGAATAAGAATCCCAGATGGATTGGCCTCCGTCTGTTACCATGGGAACCCATACTCAACCTGCCCCACCAGCAGATCAATGAGTTATTCCTCATGAAGCTCTCCAAGGCATAATTCAAGGACCTCTTCAGTTTTTCATATACATTAATGACTTTGATTTGTATAGGCAGTATTTCAATATCTGCCAAAACCTGGTACAAAATCTGAAACTATTGGAAACAGCCAGAAAGGTAGATTTCAAGAGGACATAGATAGGTTGGTCAGGCACATGGCAGATTAAATTTAACGGAGTAAAGTTTGAGGTGATACATTTTAGTAAGCAGGTTGAGCAGGGATAATACAAACTAAATGGTGCCATTTTAAAGGGAGTTCAAGGACAGAGGAGCCTAGGGATGTTTGTGTAAAATTCTTTGAAGGTGGCAGGACAAGTTAATAAAGTCAATGGAATACTGAGTTTTATAAATACAGGAATAGAGAACAAAAGTCAGAAAGTTGGTAGTAGGGAACTTGAGTATTGCTGAACGAAAATACTTTTTGTTAAAGCTTTTTGTCTTGCACTCATCAGGATAATCACAAGAATACCAATGTCAGTGAGGAAAACAACAACTTTATACTGTATGAGAAGATAGTGTTGATTGGTTAGCAAGTGGACTCTGATTGGGAGAGACATTTCCAAGAAGAATGCACCAGTTAATGGTGACTAACAGTTAACTACCAAGCATTTTTAAAAAAAATTATCCTGAGCAGATTGACTTTTATTTATCAGAGCTTTTTATTCATCCCTGAGGAATGAACTAGTGAATGGCTGTCACTTATTTTGTTAGCTGAAACAGGTGCAATAATTGCATATGTTCTTTCTGACTGTAAAAAATACAGGGCCCTGTGGATTAATATATGTAGCTTCCAGATTGTATCAAACAGCATGTCCCTTCCACTATTCAAAATGGGCAAGGTGCAAACAATACCCAACCAGCCATATTTGCAAGGCTCAAAACACAGTGTCCAAAATTAATGTGATTCTGCGATTGGACAAGATTTGCTAAACAATCCTGAGTGTGCTAAAAATTACACTGACAACCAATTTAAGATTGTCAATCGGGGTGTCAGTGTGGTGTACTGTGTACCAATACACAGGGCTCTGTTCTTTGGAGGGGGTAGAGAAGAGATTTACTATAATGGTTCCAGGGAAAGAGCGACCGCAATGCCATCAATATACTGGGAAAGCTGGGGTTGTTGCCCTTGAGGCAAAGAAGGCGAAGTTAAGGTTTGATACAGTTAAAATCATGAAAGGTTTCGCTAGAGGTAATAATGAGCAGCTGTTTCGAATCACTGAAGTGTCAACAATCAGAGGACGCAGTTTTAAGTGGACTGGCAGAAATGGCATGAGGAAAATGATTTTTATGGAGCTAATGGTTAGGATTTAGAGGCACTGCCCGATAAGGCGGTGGTTACAGATTCAATAGTGAAAAAAAGATTTGAACAACTAAAGGTTGGCGAAAAAAATGCAGAGACATGGGGAAAGAACAAGCGGGTGGGATTAACTGGATTGCTCTTCAAAGAAACAGTGCAGAACCAGTGAGCTGAATGGCCTCCTTCTGTGCTGTTGGTTTACCTATCACAAACATATTTTGTTTATCTAGCCAAATGTAGTAAAATTAAAATTGTGTGGCACATTTTTACTGGGGTCACTGAAGTTAGGCATGGTTTATATGATAAACTGGAGATTTCCATTTTTGAGGCAGGTACAAATATTTCCAGCAACACAAGATAAGAGGTCTCCATTTCTAATTCAAAAAAACTTGACTGACTGCTCATCTGTTCCAGGAGAATCGTTGCACTGGATATATTCTACCACCAGCCTTCTTCTAATAATCCTAATCATTCATTTAATTTCCCAGTCATGTTTCTGAAAATGATTGGAGCTTAATTTTATTAAAGAATTTAATTAAAATTTTATTTCTGGTGTGTTTTCACTGATAGCATGAAATCCTTCATAAAACTAATTCATTTATTGCAAAGCTTCAATAGTGGTTTCCACTTAACTTTATAATTGCTGGGGGGTTGGAGCAACGAACATTCACTGCCAATATTTAGTAGAAAATTCCAGGCAATTATCCTCAATATTGAAATCTATGCTGGGGATGTTAATGGAGTGTTGCATATTATTGGGGCGAGTCCCACCTTATTTAAGATGCTTTACTCACCCCACCACTCCTTGAGTTGTATGCACCATCTTCCAATGGGATTGGAAGTCCCAAACCAATGTTTTGGCTAATAACATTGTGAAGTTGGCCACTGGGAGGTGCTCACAGCCTTTCCTCTGAATTTCTCTGTGTTCTCACCGTAGCCTCTGGAGAAATACAACTTTAAATTGGCAAAGCAACGTGTAGAGGCTAAATGCCAGTTGACCCAGTTTTTAAATTATGTTTCTGACTTGATTTGGTTTGATTTATACATTGGAAAATAATTGGCTGACTGCGAACTGCAAAGAGATATTGGCCTGGATTTTCACCAAGTCGGGACAGCTCGGGACCCGGGACCCGATTCCAGGAGGTGTGACCCCATTCCCGGGGTTCCGATTTTCAGAGGTGACTTTTGTGGGTGTAAGCTGGATCGGATCAAAAGCCCGTACCTTGTGTCGTGTTAATCACCCTGGGGTAACACGGACTGCAACTGGATGCAGTTGTACTTGAAAATAGACTCCAAACTTTAATGTTAGTTCAATACGTTTTATTGAACTTGTTAAGCAGTGCACACAGTTCGCTGTGGGTTTGACACTCTACTAATCTTAGCGTGCTTACTATAACTAACTAGACCAGACTAGCTCTGAGCCACGTGTAGAAGGTGCTAACTGATATATACACCCTGACTGTCACTACAGTTGTCACCAGTGGAAAGAGGCAGAGTGTTGATGCCTCGTTTGTTTTATAGTGGGAGACCACCTTCTAGTGTTCTGCCTGGTGATTGGTTGTGTTCTGTCCTGTGAGTTGATTGGCTGTACTGGGTGTCTGTCACTGACTGTCTGTATCTCATTATGTGCATGAGTGCATATCATGACACCTTGCACTCCTGAAATGGTTGGCTCCATTGCGGTGACAGGCACGTCTTTAATACCTCCTCAATTTTCATGGAGTCCGGCCAGGTTTTTAATGAGTCATCCATCATAACACCTCAGAGGTATCGTGATCCTTTGTCTGAATGAGGGGACCTTTTATCAGGAAGGTCCAACTGACTTGATAGCACACTGTCACCAAGAAATTCCGGCCCCGCCAAGGCAGATTTTCCCACAGCGGATGAGGCGATCCATTCAAATCCTCATTGACTCTGGTGGGACAGAAGATCCCACCAGCGGGAGGAGCCAAAAGATCCCACGCTGTGTTTTGCTCCATTTGAGTTATTTTTGGTTTGCGTTGTTTATTAGCCTATTTATGTCTTTACTCAAAAATACACTGTTGCCCTTCATATTTGTTGTTGATTTGAGGTATGGTATTCAGTTGGTTATATTTAAGTATTCGGTGTTTTTCATGCTGTAGTAACACATTTGCAGAAGTCGGTAAAGTTTAATGAAACACATTATTCACAAAAATAATGGAACAGATGCAAAATCTTAAATATTTGAGAACACAATGGGCGGTATTCTCCATCTAGCAGCGCTGGAATCATGAAATACAATCGGGTGGAGAATTCAGCGTCAGCCGCAAATCAAGGTTGGCGCTGGGCACCAAACGGAATGCCATGCTCCGGTCTCTCGACAACATTCTGCACCGCACGTTGGCGTGGGCATGAAAATTGTACAGTAAAGGCTGTTGGCATATCATTGATGGATCCGATCCGGCTTTTTCCAGGCCTAACACGATGCTCCAACTCCACCAGGAGGAATGACCAACGACGAGGTTCACTTGTGGTATTTCAAATCGGGAAGAAGGCGCCGTGGCTGCTGAGGGTGCAGGAGGGGATACAAACAATGTCCAACATCGCTATTGATGTATTGGGTATGCCGGGTCTGCGAGGACTGCGTTTACTGCAGCAGTGAGAGAGACAGGCTTCCAACACTTGAAGAAATGCAACTCGATTTTATTGAACTCTTAACTATCATTCATACTTTAACTGTGGGTTGACACTATGCTGACTTGACTGGAGACCTGAGGCTAACCTGATCAGACTATCTTACTACCACATGGTGTATGTTCCAGTTGCTGCTCACGGGCTCTGACTGTCTCAGAGGCTGGATCAAAGAGAGCAGGAAAACTAGTGCACTCTGGCTTTATAGTGGTCGTGTCCTGTCTGGTGATTGGCTGCTGTGTTCTGTGTGTTCAGTGGTCATCCTGTGTGTCAATCACTGCCTGTCTGTGCACAATCATATACCTGTGTGTATATTATGACAGCTATAGTGCTGACAGTTGTGCCGCTGGCCGGGGGGGCAGTGCCTGCCAAGGCCGGGGGAAGTAGTGGGGGGCGGCTGGGAGGTGGGCCATGAGGTCGGGGTGGCCGGGCATGGGCCGCCATTTCCCTGGGTCTGCAAGGCAGCCATGCGGCTGTCCAAGCCGCTGACTGCCCACTCAGAACTTAGTGCCATAAGTCGTATGGGTGCCACCCAGGCCATCCCCCTAAGTGCCTTCTGGCCCCAGCCAATGCATCAACGGGATGGGTGTGCTCCAAGGCAACCAGTGCCTTCATCTCGGCTGGGATGAGCGTCGGCATTCATTGGAATTGCGCGAGTTCTACCTGGTGCCGGTGCTAGCCCATTAACAGGACCTGAATCGCTCCAGGACTGGCATCGCTTTTGTCCACATAGAACACTCGCAATTCAGTCCCGGCGTCAGCACTTAGTCTCTCAAACTGAGAATTCACCCCAATAAGCTTCAACTTAAGAATCTGTGCTTTCAAATAATGAATAATAACCACCTGAGGTTTTACATATTTTTGAACTAAACTAAAGCAAGTTTTTAAACTTATTTTGGAAGGGAGGGATGGATAGGTGGTGAATTTTCAGAATTCAGTGTCCAAAGGCAGTAGTGACAAGTTAAAAATCTATTGTTCTGGTGGAGGCTTGAGCCTGGACCTCCTCACATGCTCCAGGAGGCATGTCTGCATCTGGCTCCACATTGCACTTCTCCATTTCTGGTGCTATATCATCTTCAAAGTGAAGGGTCACTTGCAAAGAGATTCAGGGCTATGAACCCCACTGTTAAGGCAGTGTGGCATTTTGAGCTTGACATTTCACAGCGGTGTCCAATCTCTTTCTTGCTGAATTTTAATCTCCTGACACACAGCTCTCCTGCCATATGATATTCTGTCTGTGCACTCAGGTGGATAACTGATCATCTTCCTCAGCAGGTGGACATGCTGCCTGACTCCTCTGATGGTCCCTGTGCCTATGTTGAGATCTCGACATGCATAGTACGGTTCCAATAGGTAAAGCAGCAATTGTTTGGTGCCAGGGTGTATTTAACAGCACTTAATGCTGGAAATGAAGCCCCACGAGCTTCTCGCCATTACTGGCTGTCTAGCCATCTGATTCACCAGACTCGCACCTCAGTAGCTCGACGTTAACAAGGGGGAGCTGCTTTTACACCACTCACTCCCAATCAACACACAAGCCTGGCAGAGTGCAGACCTGCTCCTTGCTTTGGCGATGCTGACCTGGCCAGGCATCTGGACATAGTGGATGCGAGTTGGGACATCCAGTTCCCCCATCCTGGCCAGCAGCACGGCCAGCAATACCGCCTGGGAGGCAGTGGCAGTGGCTGTCAGTGCAGGCAGCATGATCAGGAGGACCACCGTACATGTGGGAAGAAGACCGACGAGCTCCATCGAGCTGCAAAGGTAAGTTACCACCTCTCTCCTGGCATCAGTTGCACCTGCCGCCCCCAAATTCCCGATGAGGAATGTGTGGCGATATACATCACTGTAAGTACACAAAGGGTTAATGTACATACACTACACCTAGCTAGATACTAGAGGGAGCACCAGAGTCATGACACACAGACAGTCAACCAATAGGTCAGTAAGATAGGACACGACCAATGGGCAGTCACGATACACACGGAGGTGACACTACCACAGGGGGGCATTACATCAACCCATATATAAGGACACTGCACACATGATCTTCCTCTTTCCAGTGGAGACACTCAGTGTGTACACAGGGTTGATTTGAAACACATCATACCCACCATCTGGATTGTAGCAGATTCGTTCGTCAGTCTGAGTAGCTATAGCAGGATTAACAGGAGAGTCGAATCCAAGTAGGAGAATTGTTAATAGTTTAATAAACGTGTTAAAGCTATCTCCAAATCTGAACCTTCCTTTGTCAGAGTGCACATCAAGGAAGCAGCTTATGCTACGATAAGAGCATAACAAAACAGAATGTGTCCTGGAGATCGCCGGGTTGACTGGGGAGAGAACAGTCACTGACAGCGAGGTTGGTTTGTGCCACAGAAGTGAGGATCCACTCGCCCTATGCCCAGATGACCTGTCTAAAGTGAGTTGTTCATTTCAGAAAAAATGATCCTTCCCTCTCACTGGCCACATATCCATTCTCTCGCAGGATCTCCATCTGATGGCCATCCAGAGTTGTCCCCACACCTGTTACCTAAGAGACAGCTCAGAGAAGGGCTCTGAGGAGACCACCAGCGAGGCATCAAAGTTATGACCTGCACCCTTCACCAGGGCAGAGACACACACCTCAGTGAGTGACTTTAGTGGACAGGCTTCTGGGGCACAATCTGGTGAACACCACACAGTTGCAGATGCACATCAGGTCAAGGCAGGAACATCCAAGGGAGTAGGCAGTCGGAGATCTGCTGGTTCCCAATACTCAGCTGAATCCCTGTCAGATGCCGAGCCTTTGGACAAGGAGATTCAGGACGAGATGTCGGCAACACTCTGGCATAGCCAATTGGAGGAGCCAAAAATCTCGGGTGCAAGAGATAATGCTGACAATGCGTGGCACCAAGGCCAAAATTGCTAGGGTGCTGACCGCAGTGGAAAGCCTGCAGCACTACGTCAGCATCTTCAGTGGTGGTGCCCAAGGCATGGCTCAATATGTGTTGACCATCGCTAAGGCCATCAACATCAAATCTCAGTCAATGAGGGTGGCTGCCTTGCAGGTCAAGCAATGGCGGTCCATGCCTGGACATCCCAGTCCCCGATTTTTAAAACCCACAATTGAACTTCGCCGTCGGTAATTCCTCTTGGCAGAGGTGGAGCATCGCAGGAGCTATCGAGAATACTGGAGTGGGCCCGTTAATGATATGTCAATGTGGTGTAGAATGCAGTCACACTGCTGTTGAGGAACCAGAGCATGGCATTCCATTGGGTGCCCGGCGCCGGCCTCAATTTTTGGCTTATGCCAGATTCTCCCCCCAATCGCGTCTCACAATTCCAGCGTCGCTGGATGGAGAATCCCACCCATAGGGCAGGATTCTCCGATTTTCAGGCTACGTCCTGACGCCGGCGTGGGAACGGTGGCCGTTTACGACCGAAAATCAGGCATAAAATGGCCATTAACCCTCCGTTTGTTGGGGGGCTATCAGACAGGCAGCGTCGAGCACTCCTAGCTGCCGATACAGCCGGAGAATTTCCGGGTCCGTGACTGCGCACGGCGGCGGCCTGCAGCGGCCGCTCCGTGCAACATGGCGCCGGCCGCCCGTGGACCCGGCCTGCCAAATAGTGCGCCCCCCTTTGGCCGGCTGGTGACCCCTGGACCACCCCCCAACAGTGCCCCCAGCCCCTGCGAAAGTCCTCCATGCCCGCGGATCAGCTCTCCCCCGACTGTGGCGGCGCTGGACTCAGTCCGCAGCCGCCACACCGAGTTCCTGACGAGTGATGGCATGAGAGACCCACGCCGTTGGGAACTCGGCCGATCGGGGCGGAACATCGTGGGGAGTGCTTCATGCAACGTCCTGTTTTTCTGTGATACACAGATTGTATTCCTGTATTCCTGTGATACACTGCCTTATCCCCCTCCCATTTCAGGATGCCCTGCAGCCATTCAGTGACATCCCAGAACCTGGCACCAGGGAGATAACACACCACCCTGAAGTATTTTTCACGACCATAGAAACGCCTATCTGTGCCCCTGACCATGGAGTCCCCTATGACTATTGCTCTACTGCGTTTTGGCCCTCCCTGCTGAACAACAGAGCAAGCCATGGTGCCACTGCTCTGGCCGCTGCTGTAGTTTTCCCCCGATAGGCCATCCCCCCCAATAGTAGCCAAAATGGTGTCCTTGTTAAAGGGGGGGGACAGCTACGGGGGATTCCTGTACTGACTGCCTGCTCTTTCTGGCGGTCACCCATCTGTCTGCATGCACCTTGGGTGTAACCATGTCTCTATAACTCCTGTCTATGACGCTTTCCGCCATCTGCATACTCTTAAGTGCATCTAACTGCTGCTCCAACTGAACCACATGGTCTGTGAGGAGCTGCCATTGGGTACATTTCCTGCAGATGTAGTCATCCGGAATGCTGGAAGCGTCATGGACCTCCCACATCTCACAGTTAGAGCACCACATCCCGCTAACTGACATATCTAGCACTAATTAATAAAGTCAAAATAAATAGTTATTAAATTTAGTATTTATTTATTAATAATGTTAAAATAAATACTTATTAAACATAAATTAAAATTAACTATATGGACCCTTGTGCTAGATTAAATGCTAAATTGTCATGTAAGAGTCCCTTTAAGAAATGTGTTTCTCTCAAATGGCAGCAGTGATGGCAGAGTGTGGGTGGAGCTGGGCTGTCTTTCTGTCTTTCACTTTCATTTTGAGCTAAAAAGCTGCTTTGTGGCTCTGTTTAATTTCGTTTTTGGAGAAGCTGCAGTCACAGCAAGATGTGTATGAATCTCTGCAAGCTAAAGAATGTTTATTTGGTGATTTCAAAGTGGTAACTGCTCTCAGTAGAGAATTTAAACCTGCTGTCCTTCTGTAAAAAGGGTTTTTGTCTCATGGATGTCTTATAGAGTACTGTATTCGTTGGGGGCGGTGTATTTGAATTGATGGTTGCTAAGATGTTCACTGTATGTTTATAAAATGTTAACTGGGTTCATAGAATACACATTATTTTTGTTTAAAAATACCCTTAGTTCTCTGTTGCATCACACCTGTAAGGTGGGCCCTTGTGTTCCCCATAACCAAAATGTATTTAACATTGTGGGTCAGGTGAACTCCATGATACACTTTGGGGTTCTCTAAGCCCTGGCCCATAACAAATTGGGGGCTCGTCCAGGAAAAAAGTCTATCTATTGGGTGGCTTAGTGAACTTAAAGACAGTGAGGGGGGGGGGGTCATATTTGTGGTTGCTTTCAGGTGTGGTATTTCAGTTTAAGTAGAGAGCGTGTGTGGACAATGGCTCTTTCAGAGGCTCGGAAGTTTTGGGGGGTGGATAAGGTCACGCGCAGTACCTTACGAACAGAGACTAAAAAAAGGCTCTTAGATTTGGCAAAAACATTGCAGTTAACGTTACCTGACAGCATGTGAAAAGAAGAGGTACTTACCGTGGTAGCTGAGCATTTAAAATTGCCTGAGATACAGTCTGATTCATTGGAAATGGCAAAGATTCAGTTGCAGATCAAGCAACTTGAACATGAAAAAGAATTAAAGCAGCTTGAAAACGATAGAGAGGAAAAAGAAAAAGAGAGAGAAAGAGATAGACAGGGGAAAAAAAGGAGAGAGAAGAAAGGAGAAAAGAAAGAATGGCCCTATCAGAACAAAAAGAAAGAGAAAGGGAGATACAGATCAGGGAAAAATAAAAAGAGAGAGAGTTTGAACTTCAGAAAATGGCCATGAAACATGACAGTCAGTTAAAATTGGCAGATGTAAAGGGAAACGTACAGTTGGAGGAGAGTGATGAGGATAAAGAGAAAGAGCTTCGTAGTCGAAGGCTTGGTAGGGATCTATTTAAGTATGTCCACGTATGGCCAAGGTTTGATGAGAAGAAGGTAGAAGCCTTTTTCATTTCATTTGAGAAGGTGGCTAAACAAATGAAATGGCCACAGAACATGTGGGTATTACTGATTCAAACAAAGTTGGTAGGTAGAGCTCGTTTACATCACTATCAGAGGAGGTATCTGAGACGTATGAGGAGGTGAACAAATCCATCTTAGGTGCACATGAACTAGTGCCTGAAGCATCCAGACAAAGGTTTAGAAATTTAAGGAAAGAACCTGGTCAAACATACATGGAGTTTGGAAGGATCAAACAGAGTAATTTTGATAGGTGGATAAGGGCTTTGAAAATAGACCAAATGTATGAAGCTTTCAGAGAAATTATACTTTTGGAGGAGTTTAAAAATTCAATTCCTGATGTAGTGAGAATTCATGTGGAAGAGCAGAGGGTTAAAACTGCAAGATTAGCAGCAGAAATGGCAGATGATTATGAATGAGTTCATAAATCAAAGTTTGGTTTCTGACATCAGTTTCAGCCGGTGAGGGATAGAAATTGGGGACATGAGAAATACTCAAATGGTAAAGATAAAGGTGATCTGATGGGAGATAATAAGGAGAGTGTACCTCAGCTTAAAAAGGAAATCCAGGAGGGTGGAAGAGACATGAAAAATTTAAAATGTTTTCACTATAATAAACTAGGCCACATAAAGTCCCAGTGTTGGTGGTTGAAGAAAAGCACTGGGAAGGCTGATATGGTAAAACAGGATAAGACAGTGGGGTTTGTTAAAGTGGTAAAGGAAAGCCCAAGTCAAGTGAAGGAGGTGCAAAAGATTGTACAGCCTGATCAAGAGGTGATTGATAGGAAGGTGCCATATCTCTTTATTCATGTGTAGCAGGAGGAGCAGGTCAAGAAGTCGCAATTTTAAGAGATACTGGAGCTAGTCAATCTTTGATGGTAAGAGATGAGAGGTTATGTAGTTTGGGAGGAATGTTGCCAGAAAAGGTGGTAATATGTGGAATTCAAGGTGAGAAGAGTAGTGTTCCGTTATATAAGGTGAGGTTGGAAAGTCCAGTGAAGCGTGGTGAAGTGGTAGTAGGAGCAATAGAGAAATTATCTTGTCCAGGAATAGAGTTTATCTTGGGTAATGGTATAGCTGGATCACAGGTGGGAGTGATGCCTATTGTGGCTGATAAGCCAGTGGAAAATCAGACAGCTGAAGCGTTGAAGGACAAATATCCTGGGATTTTTCCGGATTGTGTAGTAACAAGGTCACAAAGTCACAGGTTAAGACAAGAGGAGAAATCAGAGTGAAGATAAAGTTGAAGTGCAATTATCAGAAATGATTTTTGATCAGATGGTTGGAAAAGAACAGGTGGAGGATGGAGTGGATATTTTTAGTTCAGGAAAATTGGTGGAGTTACAACAGAAAGATGTAGAAATAAAATGGATGTATCAGAAAGCATACACGGAAGAAGAATCTGAGTGTATACCAGAGTGTTATTACCGTACAAGTGATGGCTTGATGAGAAAATTGAGACCTTTACATTTGCAAGCGGATGAAAAGTGGGCAGAGGTTCATCAAGTGATATTGCCGGTCGGGTATAGAAAGGAGGTGTTGCGAGGAGCCCATGAGGTACCAGTGGGAGGTCAGTTGGCAGTAAGGAAAACTCAAGCAAAAATCCAAAAACATTTTTATTGGCCTGGACGACATAAAGATGTAGTTAAATTTTGTCGATCATGCCACACATGTCAAGTGATAGGGAAACCTCAAGCAGTGATAAAACCAGTGCCCTTAATATCCATTCCAGCATTTGAGGAACGTTTTACAAGGGTCCCAATTGATTGCGTAGGACCGCCTCCTAAAACGAAAAGTGGGAATCAATATCTTTTGACTATAATGGATGTGTCTACTAGGTTCCCAGAGGCCTTTCCAGTACGTAACATTACAGCTAAAAAGATTGTGGAGGAGTTACTTAAACTATTTACTCGATATGGACTACCCACAGAAATACAATCGGATCAAGGATTAAATTTTACCTCAAGGTTATTCAAAGAAGTCATGGATAGCTTAGGAATAAAACACTTTAAATCAACTGCATACCATCCAGAATCGCAGGGAGTGTTAGAAAGGTGGCATCAGACATTAAAGGCAATGTTGAGGACTTGTTGTCAAGATTATCCAGAGGATTGGGATAAAGGAATTCCATTTGTACTGTTTGCAATTAGGGACGCACCTAATGAGTCAACTGAATTCAGTCCTTTTGAACTAATTTTTGGTCATGAGGTAAGAGGACCACTTAAATTGATTAAGGAAAAATTGGTGAGTGAGAAATCGGAAATTACATTATTGGATTACGCGTCAAATTTTAGAGAACAATTAAGTAGAGCAGGGCAATTGGCGAGACAGCATTTAAATGGTGCACAACATTTAAATGTTAAGCACGGTAGCATAGTGGTTAGCACAATTGCTTGACATCTCCATAGTCCCAGGTTCGATTCTGGCTTGGGTCACTGTCTGTGCGGAGTCTGCACATTGTCCCCGTGTGCGCGTGGGTTTCATCCGGGTGCTCCGGTTTCCTCCCACAGTCCAAAGATGTGCAGGTTAGGTGGATTGGCCATGCTAAATTGCCCTTAGTATCCAAAATTGCCCTTAGTGTTGGGTGGGGTTACTGGGTTATGGGGATAGGGTGGAGGTGTTGACCTTGGGTAGGGTGCTCTTTCCAAGAGCCGATGCAGACTCGATGGGCCGAATGGCCTCCTTCTGCACTGTAAATTCTATGATCTAAATGGGTAGCGGACGAGAAATCCAAAGTTCGTAGTTATGCCAGTGGAGATACAGTTTTAGTGTTGTTACCAGTGGTAGGTGAACCTTTAAAAGCAAGGTTTTGTGGACCTTTGCAGATTGAAATTAAATTAAGTGAGGTGAATCATGTAGTACGAACGCTGGATAGAAGGAAAACTCACCTCGTGAGTCATGTGAATATGCTTAAAAGATACTTTGAAAGGGAAGGAGAACAAACGGAGGAGGTTTTAATGATTCTAACTCAAAGTGATGAGCCAAATCCAGATGACTGTGAATTTGACATACCTCAAATTAAATTGGAAAATGAGGATGTTCTTAAAAATTGGGATAAGTTACCTCCCAGAGGAAAAATGAACTGATCTGAAATAGTTATTGATATCAGATGGGCAAGTTTGTGGAGATAAATTGGGAAGTACTAAAATGGCTATACATGATGTAGATGTTCCAATTAAACAACATCCTTATAGACTTAACCCTTTAAATTGGCACAAGTTAACAAAGAGATTGAAAGTATGCTTAAAAATGGCATAATTGAAGTGGGTTGCGGCCAATGGAGCACACTCATAGCGTTGGTACCAAAACCGGATGGTACCCAATGGTTGTGTGTGGACTTTAGAAAGGTTAATGCAGTTACAAGAACGGACTCTTATCCTATCCCACGCTTGGAGGATTGCATTGAGAAGGTGGGACATTCCACTTTTATTTCCAAACTGGATTTACTTAAAGGTTACTGGCAGGTACCTTTATCCAAATGGGCGAGGGAGATTTCAGCTTTTGTGACTCCCGATGGTATATACCAATTCAAAGTTCTGCCATTTGGCATGAAAAACGCCCCCGCCACATTTCAATAGTTAACTAACAAAGTTGTTTCCGGATTACCCAATTGTGCGGTATACATCGATGATCTGGTAATCTTTAGCCAGACATGGACAGAACATTTGAGGCATCTGATGGAGTTATTTGTTCGACTTCGGGAGGCGGGTTTGGTGATAAACCTAGCCAAAAGTGAATTTGGAAAAGCCCAAGTCACTTTCCTTGGCCATACAATCGGACAGGGCCGAATGGTCCCACGGGATGTGAAAACAAAAGTTATTGGGGAGTTTCCAATACCCTTGATACGAAGGGAAATAATGTGTTTTCTTGGTATGAGTGGATTTTACCGGAAATTTGTGCCGCACTTTAGCAGTGTGGTCGCTCCACTGACGGACTTGCTCAAGAAGCGTAGCAAATTTAAGTGGACAGCGGAGTGTCAACAGGGATTTAACAGCCTGGACGCTGTGTTAACCACTGCTCCTCTGATGGCCATCCCAAATTACACAAAACCATTCAAAGTAGCAGTGATGTGAGTGATGTGGGCGTAGGTGCGATACTTCTACAAGACGACGACGAAGGACTCAAGCTATCTATTGGTTATTTTTCAAAGAAATTGAATTCTCACCAGAGGAAGTATTCAACGATTGAGAAGGAGATTTTGAGCTTGGTGCTGGCTTTGCAACATTTTCAAATTTATGTGACCAGCAATCAGTCTGACAAGATGATATATACTGATCATAATCCATTGACGTTTTCGGAGAGATTCTGGAATAACAACGCAAGACTTTTTCAATGGAGTTTATTGTTACAGCCATTTCATTTAAAAATAATATATGTGGCAGGACGAGAAAATGTGATAGCCAATGCTTTGTCACGAATGTGATGATGAGTTACAGGAAGAAGAACTAAAATGGACTATGTTATTATAAATGTTTCCGTGTTTGTTCTGTTAAACACAAACTATCTTTACTGTCAATATTTCTTAAAGTAGAGTGAAAAGGTGAAAAATGAAACCATCTTGAAGTTGATGGTTTATTTTTTTTTCTTGGCGGGAGGTGTCATGCAAGAGTCCCTTTAAGAAATGTGTGTTTCTCAAATGGCAGCAGTGATGTCAGAGTGCGGGTGGAGTTGGGCTGTCTTTCTATCTTTCATTTTCATTTTGAGCTGAAAAGCTGCTTTGTGGCTCTGTTTAGTTTTGTTTTAGATTTGGAGAAGCTGCAGTCACAGCAAGATGTGTACGAATCTCTGCAAGCTAAAGAATGTGCATTTGGTGATTTCAAAGTGGTAACTGCTCTCAGTAGAGAATTTAACCTGCTGTCCTTCTGTAAAAAGGGATTTTGTCTTATGGATGTCTTATAGAGTACTGTATTCTTTGGGGGCGATGTATTTGAATTGATGGTTGCTAAGATGTTCACTGTATGTTTATAAAACGTTAACTGGGTTCATAGAATACACATTATTTTTGTTTAAAAATACTCTTAGTTCTCTGTTGCATCACACCTGTAAAGTGGGCCCTTGTGTTCTCCATAACCAAAATGTATTTAACGTTGTGGGTCAGGTGAACTCCATGATACACTTTGGAGTTCTCTAAACTCTGGCCCATAACAAAATGCAATAATCTTCAAGTTACACCTCTACTTAGTTCATTACTCTACTTTATCAAATTTAGAACAGATTCCCAACGAGCTAATCAGGTCACAGCCTTAATGCCACAAATTCTGTTCCATAGCCAGCAACTGCAACCCTTTCTTTAGCACTCTCTGGTCACATCCCTGAACTTAGTTACTCCACCATTTGTACCTCTGCCTCCAGCTACTTAGGTCCTGAGCTCCAGAATTCCCTCCCTAATTGTCTCTGCCTCTCTCTTGTTCTTCTTTTAAGATGCCCATTACTTCTTTGTCCAATTTTTTGGTGGCTAGTTCTAACACCTCCTTATGTGGTTCAGTGTCAAATTTTGTTTGCCCACACTCTTGGGCTGTTTTATTATGTTAATGATGTTATTTAAGAGCAAGCTCTTGTTATTGTCACAGTGTGTTCCTCCAATTATCAGTCCTGTTCTGAATCATAGAATCATAGAATTTACAGTGCAGAAGGAGGCCATTCGTCCCATCGAGTCTGCACCGGCTCTTGGAAAGAGGCACCCTAATTAAGCCCACACCTCCATCCTATCCCCGTAACCCATCTAACCTAAGGGCAATTTAATGGCCAATCCACCTAACCTGCACATCTTTGGACTGTGGGAGGAAACCGGAGCACCCGGAGGAAACCCACGCAGACACGGGGAGAGCATGCAGACTCCGCACAGACAGTGACCCAAGCCGGGAATCGAACCTGGGACCCTGGCTCTGTGAAGCCATAGTACTAACCACTATGCTACCGTGCTGCCCCCCTTTTTTTTTCTTCTTTTTTTTTTGTTTTTTGTTTAGTCCAATGTTTAGTCCAATAACTCACTCTTTAAAACCCTCTGACCCAGCCTTGGGCTGGTTCAAAATTGTCAAGTGAAAATTGGAGATCCAGCCCAATTTCTGCAACAAGACTTCACTAACATCCTTCCTGAAGCAAATAATGGCAATACAACTGTTTGAAATGGTGCTTGGCATTTCCTCCAGATTCTGAAGTTGTGCCTTTAAAAAGATAGTTGATTGTCCCTTTAAGTGGCCACAGACCTTTAAGACCAAACTCGTGGCATTTATTGAGGAAGCACTGAATGTAAATCGACAGTTTCACCTGCCTGTATCACCCAGAAAGTACAGGCAGGTTCAAGTCAACCCATGCAAACTAAATACTCAACCTATGCTGGGCCACTTGGGACAGATAAAGATTGATCCACGGGTTGGAAAATGAAGAGTGGAGGATTCCCGATTATTATGCTGAGAAAAATAACAGCAGTAATAAAACTTCTAGTTTTCATGTTTTGTGGTGCATCTCTATCTATAAGGGCAGAAAATTGAATCTTCAATCACTTAACCCAACACAAATTGAAGACTGCCTGAAAGTTGGTGCTTGTTCCCCCTGTGAACTGTTGTTTTCTGATTTCATGATCTGTTTTTGTTTTGAGTTTTTAGTTTAATATTGAAGGTAACAATTTTTGAAAGCTTAAAAATTGACATTGCCCTACCAATTGAGAGGCTCAGAAATGGAAAAGGATAGAAATGGATAATGCAAGAGTCAAATGCACAGTTAGTCTCGGCTTGTCAAATGTAATAAATGTCAAGTGACAATTAGATCCAGTTCCTTTTACACCATCTTGTTTGTGGCAAAAAGAACTAACACTGGAGGCAAAGGTGAAGGTAAACTCTATTATTCCACAAAACCAGGTTTTCCTGTTCTCAATCTTGAACAATTTATCACATTAAAGTTGGCTGGATTATTTCATGTCTGCAAGCAGATGCGTATAGTTAAACATATTCAGCTGATATAATAACTGAACGGAACAACTGTAATTTGCATTTATAACACAGCCATAGATATAGGAAGACACTAGTAGATGTGACCATAGCTCTGTCAAATGGCTGGCTGTTAGGGTGGCTTTTAAAGGGGAAGCAAGTGAAGAGATTTAGGGACACAATGCCAGAAGCCAGGTATACGCAATAGGTTAGAGAGTTACAGGGCTGGAACAGTTTATAGAGATGGGGAAGGAGGACAAGACCAAGCACGCGAATGATAAATTTATATTTGCTGCGTTGGGTGATGGGTGAGAGAGGCAAGATGCTGGATAGGATATGGAGATCAGAATTTGGGATCAGCTGAAGCTTACGGAGGGTGCCGAATGGGAGACGAACCAAGAGGCCATTGGAATGATCAACTGGACGGAACAAAGACACAGGTGAGAGTTTCATCAGGAGGTGGGCTCAAGTAAGGGCCATAGTTAGCAAAGTTACGGTTGTTATTTTTTGAAAGTGTATAGAGTCAGAGTTAAGCTAGGAGCTGGAGATTATATTGAGTTGGAGGCTCAGCTGAGGGATGAATAGGAAACCAAGCTGGAATCCACAATAAAAGGTGGATGAAAAGATGAAGAGCAGCTGACACCAGGCACAGCGGCTAAGAGCCTCATGCTTGCATTAAATATCCTTCTGCTAAATGTAGTTACTCTGAGCAGAGCAGACCTGTCGGTCCTATCAGTGTCACCTTCACCAATAAGGTAAATTTTTAAAATGTTGGCGGCAATTCTCCGGCACCATTGCACTCTTGCTCGAGCAAAACAAGGCCGGTGAATAGCAGGGGAGGCAGAAAACGAGAACTGCGCCAGTTACCAAACAAAAGAACAAAGAAAAGTACAGCACACGAACAGGCCCTTCGGCCTTCCAACCCTGTGCCGACCATGCTGCCTATGGGATTTCGCCTACGGGAGTAAGAGGGTTGCATCGCAAACAGTTTGCAATGCAACCCTCCTACCCCAGCAGGCGAAATCGGGATCCCGCTGGAGAGCGAGAAACCAATTATCGCCACTTAAGTCCTTATGGACGACACAGTAACACAGTGGTTAACACTGTTGCTTCACAACTCCAGGGTCCCAGGTTCGATTCCCCGCTGGGTCACTGTCTGTACAGAGTCTGCACATTCTCCTCGTGCCTACGTGAGTTCCCTCCGGGTGCTCCGGTTTCCTCCCACAGTCCAAATATATGCAGGTTAGGTGGATTGGCCATGCTAAATTGCTCCTTTGTGTCCATAGGTTAAAAGGATTACTGGGTTACGGGGATAGGGTGGAGGTGTGGGTTTAAGTAGGGTGCTCCTTTTGGTGCAGACTCGAAGGGTCAAATGGCCTCCTCCTGCACTGCAAATTCTATGATTTCCTCTTTCCATAAATTAACAAGGGCCACCCCATAGCCAAATTCCTCCCATCATTCATCGGCCTCCCCAGCGAGTGGTTATGCTGCCACCATTGAAAAACGTGACCTGGCAGAAGGGCTTCTGTGGGGAGCCGAGGAGGTGAGCAGCAATCTTTGCCCACAGGCAAAGACCCTGGGGTGCTGGGTTTGCTGCCCTGGTGCTTGGCGGGGGTTGTGGGACCCTTGGCAGGGAGGTGTGGGATCCACGGCTAGGGATGGGGGACAATCCACAGTGGTGGGCCGCCACGGGAGGATGGCAAGGAGGCACGGGGGAGGGGGGACAACCCCCATGCCATCCCCTGGATCATGTGTATTAATTCTGGGGGAAACACTTGTCCCTGCACATCTGCCCCACCGGCCACCCATAACCTTCACCGACTGCCGAGGCCTCTAGCCAAGTGGATGAAGGCTATTGCTAATAAGGAATTGGAAAATGAGCACATCGCACAACCCAAGTGAATTTCCTTTGGTAGGCGGGTCACTTAGCATGCGGGAGTCATTGCCTAGCAATCTAATCAGACCGTGATGCCCGGACACTGTGCCTGAACGCTAAGGGAGGGAACACCACACATGCAGCAGCCAACATCTGAACAGGGGTGTGTTACTTCACTCCAGGAGTGTGTCGGCACCGTCAGCGGGTCACTGTCGAAGGCAGGGGAGTGATGATAACCTGCAGAGAGCTGAGCGATAGTGCTCATTAATCTATGCCATAGTCTGACCCCTGCCTGTCTGCTGAGTGCTTGCACACACCCATCACCTGCACACGGTGTGCCTGGGTAGGGAAGAGTGCCTGGAAAAATGGGCCAAGGGTTCAGAGGTTGGCCCGCATTGCGGAAGTAAGTGGCAGAGGCATCATACTGGTAGTGCACAAGGGCATTTATTGTGTTTTACAATTCCCCACTCTCCTGATGGTGTCACGCCCTCCCTCCACCCCCTCACCTCCTATCTACTACCCCCACCCTCTCCTCCCTTCACCAGTGCCCTCAGTGATCCTCGATGTGCTTTGCCTTCCTAGCTCTACCGCTACGTCTGGGTGTGTCCTCAGGATGCACATCTGATATGGAGGCAGCCAGCTGCTTACCATGTCCCATGGCATTCAATGTCTCTGGTGGGCGTCCTCTGGGGCTCTGGGCCGAAGGGTGCCATCGCACCTATCGGCAACACATGCACAGCTGTGCTTCCCTCTTCCAGGTGCTGACTGTGAGATGCAGCCTCATCAAAGGGGTGGAAGTCAGGGGAGCTGATGGCCACAGTCGCCATTCCATGGGACGGATCCGGATTGGCATCAGCCACTCCCTCCTCCCGGTCGATCCTCGGGTTCCCCTTGGGATGGAGAGCTGCTGGTTTAAGCCCCGGCTGCCCCTGCATCATCTGGCTCTGCCAGTTCTGGCGGCTCCCCATGGTTTTACATAGATTACATAGATTACATAGAACATACAGTGCAGAAGGAGGCCATTCGGCCCATCGAGTCTGCACCGACCCACTTAAGCCCTCACCTTCACCCTGTACCCATAACCCAATATCCCCTCCTAAATGTTTTGGATACTAAGGCCAATTTATGATGGCCAAACCACCTAACCTGCACGTCTTTGGACTGTGGGAGGAAACCGGAGCACCCGGAGGAAACCCACGCAGACACGGGGAGAACGTGCAGACTCCGCACAGACAGTGACCCAGCGGGGAATCGAACCTGGGACCCTGGCGCTGTGAAGCCACAATGCTATCCACTGTGCTACCGTGCTGCCCAAATCTGCCCAATGGTCTGCCCCATCTTGGCAAAGCTCTTCAGTGGCTGGGACATGCTCTGCAGCGCCTCGGCAATGCCCACCTGTGACTGGGACAAGCTCTTCAGCGCCTTGGCCATTCTCATCTGAGAGCGGGACATGTCCCACGGAACCTCATCAAAGTCAGCCTGGTACTGGGCGAGGTGGACATTCTGCCGAGACCGTCAGCCATGACTGTCACTGACTGCTTGACTGCGCGACGCCTTGGACACCTTTACTAATGGTGCCAACATCGTGAACCAGGCTCTCCACTGTGGTCGGGACCCTGGCAGTGTTGGCCTCGGTGCCACACATTGCGGGCGACATCTCTTGTTCCCATAGCCTCTGGGACTCCTCCAATCAGCCATGGATCTGCTGGAGTGTCGCTGACATCTCCCTCTGAACGTCCTGACCGCTCCCTATCATCGCCATCAGCTCCAGGAATACCTCTTCCAAAGGCTCAGCATCAGGCTGGGACCCAGCTGGGTCCTATACATTAGCAGCTGTCTGATGCTCACCAGATTGTGTCCCAGAAGCCTCATCACTAATATTTCCCACCGAGGGGCGTGTAGTTGCGGTGATGGAGGGTGGGGATGACAGCTGTTATGCCTTGATCGTGTCTTCCTCAGAGCTTCCGTCCGAGGTTGTCTCATGGGAGGCTGGAGAGGGTGCGACCCGGGATGGGCCGGGGCCGTCGGCCGGAGGACCTGCGGGAGAACGGACATGTGGTCAGTGGGAGGGATGGGTCAACCAGTAAGGCAATAACAACTCACATTTGACAAGTCCTCCAGGTGGAGCCCGGTAGTTCCTCACCTTGGCATCCGCCAACCTCCGCTTGCATGACCGTCCTGTCCTTGGCCACCCCAGTCACCTCCAGGGCTGGTTCCTCAAAGGAGGTGAGGATTCTTAAGTCTGGCACCACGCCGCCAATTAGACCCCTCTCCCGGCGATTGTAGGAGAGCTTTTCCTGAGGAGACACAGAGAGGACATTGTTAGCCACGTGTGTGGTTCACGGTGTTTGGAGGGGGGGGGGGGTGAAGGAAGGGTTTTGGGGATTTAAGGGGGGGTGAAGGGAGAGGGGGATGGAGGGAGCATTGTGGGTCACATGGAAAGTTGGAGGGACGGATGCTCGTATGGAGAGCGGAAAGATCTCGGGCGGGGGTTGGGGTAGTGGGGGGTGGGGGGTGGGTTGGTGTCTGCTCACTCGTGCTGCCCGGTGTAGGTCATTGACCTTCTTCCGGCACTCCTGATCACACTCCTGGAGCTCACAGCCGCCTCCACCTCTTCCCAGGCAGCACTGGCTGCCCTGTGGCTAACTCTCCTGGACACCCACGGGAAGAGGACACCCCTCCTTGCCACCACTGCATCTAGGAGCCTCCCCAGATCTACATCCCCGAATCTTGGGACCCATCTACTGGGCGCCATTGTTGTGAGGTAGCTGGGGTTGGCTGAGCAAGTGCTGCTTAACTGCTGCTTGACCTTGTTAGCAGGGGGGTCTGGCAACTGCGGTGCCGGCGAACCAGCTGGCGATTTGCAGCGAGAAGTCAACGGGGCCTCATTAATTGACCAATTCGCGTTGAATAGCATTGCTGGCCTCGCTGGGCCTAATGCTGGAAGTTGGCGGCAGTTCCCGCTCGTTACCACACTTAGCAAGGTTTCCAGAGAATCGCGCCCCCATTATTTACAACTTGATGTGTTGCTGTCAGTGCTCCTCCCTGTTTCTCTGCACTGCTGACGGACTAGTTCCTCCCCCCCCTCCCCACCCCCACCATGCCTGTTCCAACCAGTGTTGTTGCTGACAAGACCGGCATTCCACAATTGACCCCTTGGAAATGAGGGGATGAGCAAGTTGCTTCCGGCGATGCTCAAGGCAACGGCACTTCACCCAAAGTATTCAAATGAGGCCTGAAACCTCACTTAAGCTTGAGAACCTCAGCAGCAACAAACTCAAGAACACCCTTTTTTTCTAGTAATTTTAAAATAGTAAAACAAAAGAAATAGGAGCAGGAGTCGGCCATTTCCCCTCCAGCCTATCACACCATTCATAAGATCATGGCTGATCTGATTGTGGCTTTAACTCCACTTTCTTGTCTGATCCCTAAAACCCTTACTCGCTGGTAGATCAAAAATCTGTCTACCTCAGCCTTCAATATATAAAATTGTAAGAACATAGGTCCTACGAGCAGGAGTGAACCTTTAAAATTGAGTCATTGCTTAACCAGACGCTAGTAAAGGTCAGTGAGCACAAAGATTTGGTATGAGTTAGGATATGGGCAGCAAAGCTCTGGATGAGTATAAGTTCATGGAGGGCAGAAGATGCAATGTTTTTACTGTGTGTCAAACCTAGAAATAACAAAGTAGTCAATGGAGGTTTTAAGCAGCAGTTGAGCTAAGGCAGTGGTGGGGTCAGGTACTGTTGCTGAGGTGGAAATAGGAAGCCATAGTGAAGACTGGAAGCTCATATTCCAAGAGAAGAGATGACAAGAGAATGTAATTTTTGGGATGGGGAGCTTTGCTCTCTCCAATAGTTAGGAGAAATTTTTGCTTATCCAGTATTGCATGTCAGACAAGCAATCTGACAATTTAGAAACAGTGAAAGGGGTGACAGAGGCTGTAGTGATTGCCCATAACTAATTTCTACCCCAAAAACTGCAACTCGTATTTCCAACTGAGAGTCAAGCATGTTGGAAGGGATTCTCCATCCCCCCCACCTCCCAACACCCCCCCCCCCCCCCCCCCCCCGCACACACACACTTCACCAGTGATACGTGTAATATTCAGGAGTTACCCTTTCTTTCAACTCATTAATGCTCATAACCACTTGTTTATAACTTAGAACTCAGGATGAATCATTTGTGATTTCCACTTAAGAAAGTCTTGCATTAAGTTCTAAAGGCTATTAGCAGCCTAATGGAAATTCAAAATAAATCTTTAGTCATTACTCCTTGGCACTTCTAAATTAATTAGGTTCAGACTCCATCAGCAATTTTCTGTAAGCCTTCCTGCTTCTTTCTGGCTGTTAAAAAAAAAATCAGAGAACAGCCTATTGATGTACTTCTTGGAGCAGTCTGATAATGTAAAGAGGGGATCATAGATTCTTTCATGAATTGTAAAACAGTAATCCATTCTGAGGATTCAAATTGCAACATAAATCACAGGTTATATTCCTTGTATGAACATTCACTGCAAAATTCAGTAAGGCCTGAAAATGATGTTGACAGCATGCCTGAACATGGGGCACCAAATCATGTGAGGCCAACACCACTTCGAGTGAGCCTCTATTATTTAACTGCAGTCTGTGCCTCTGAAAGTAGAGGTGCATTTTGACTGGAGCAGGTGCTAGAAGATATCTGGTCAGGGACAATAACCATCAATGGTGGGACAGGGCAGTGAATGGGCTCCAAATTTCACAGATGCAGTAGTGAAATCCTCGGAGCAAGAGGTAGAGAGGAGTGATGCCTTGTAGGGGGCAAGGAAGCCCTTCAGGCAGCTGCATGCAAAGACAGTGGAGGCAGATAGCCATCACCGTCAATGGCAGAAGTGTGGCCCCAAAGATCTGGATACAGGGTCACAAGACGTTCAGTCAATTGTTTACTACTGACTCACAGAAATAGTCACCATCGTTGAGTCAAAATCCTGGAATTCCCTTTTTATAGCACTTTGAGTGTGCTTATATCACGTGGACTGCAGTAGTTCAAGAGCCCAGTCTACCACCACTTTCTCAACTAGAGTGGAACAATAAATGCTGGCCTTGGCACTGACACCAATAACCCATGAACAAATGAAAAATATTCAAACCCAAAGGGGCGACAGGGTGGTGGTGATCACAACTTCTCACATACACACACACACACACACACACACACATACACACATACTCATACACACACATACACATACACACACACACACACATACACACACATTGTCACACACAGGAACACGTACACTCAAACACACACACATACACACACATACACTCACACTCATACACACACACTGTCACACACGAACACACACACATACATACAGCAACACAAATACGCACAACTACAGTAAGGGGTTAGGAAAGAGGGATTTTACAACTATGAATAATCTGACAGTGAAAAGATAAACAGATCCACAAAAATGGATATCAGTTGATATTACTGCCAGAGTCCAAAAAGTCCAAATCCAGTGGGTGTTCCCTCACAGAGACATTCCAGTTTAGGCAGGTTGCGGGCTGCAGGCAAATGTGTAGAATTCCTTTAAAGATGATAGCGACTCAATGAGGTGAAGTTGATATTCAGGGACTTGGTCTGCATGGCAGGCGGTAGCTAACGACTTCAGATAAGCAGGCTTTGAGGACAGTTATTGCAGGTTGGTCGGTCAGCTTAGAGTCATGCTGTTGGATGTTTGCAAGTTGGAATTAAGTCAGCAAACTGACCTGTTTCTGAGTTCTCAACTGTTTCTAGAAATCTCAAAATGGCCACCTCCTTCATCCACAATGATTTCATAAATTATCATGGGCGGGATTCTCCGACCCCCTGCCGGGTCGGAGAATCGCCGGGGGCTGGCGTGAATCCCGCCCCTGCCGGTTGCCGAATTCTCCGGCACCGGATATTCGGCGGGGGCGGGGATCGCGTAGCGCCGGTTGGCGGGCACCCCCCCCCCCGCGATTCTCCGGCCCGGATGGGCCGAAGTCCCGCTGCTAGGATGCCTGTCCCGCCGGCGTAGATTAAACCACCTACCTTACCGGCGGGACTAGCGGCGCGGGCGGGCTCCGGGGTCCTGGGGGGGGGGGGGGGGGGGGGGCGGGGCGATCTGGCCCCGGGGGATGCCTCCACGGTGGCCTGGCCCAAGATCGGGGCCCACCGATCCGCGGGTGGGCCTGTGCCGTGGGGGCACTCTTTTCCTTCCGTCTTCGCCACCGTCTCCACCATGGCGGAGGCGGAAGAGACTCCCTCCACTGCACATGCGCGGGGCTGCCGTGAGCGGCCGCTAACGCTCCCGCGCATGCGCCGCCCGGAGATGTCATTTCCGCGCCAGCTGGCGGGGCACCAAAGGCAAATTCCACCAGCTGGCGGGGCGGAAATCAGTCCGGTGCGGGCCTAGCCCCTTAAGGTTGGGGCTCAGCCGCTCAAGATGCGGAGAATTCCGCACCTTTGGGGCGGCGCAATGCTCGACTGATTTGCGCCATTTTGGGACATCGCGCCGATACCAGAGAATTTCGCCCCTGGTGTCTGGATGGGGTTTTTGTTTCGTAGCTTATAATGTCCCAATCATTAGTCTTAAGAGTCATTATCCTTATTGATGACCCTGTTCTGGGTAGCCATTGTCTTGGTAGACCTTCAAACTCTACTAGAGGGGTAAGCTTCTACAGGTGAAAATGACATCCATTTAATTTCAATAGTTCCTTTTTGAAATTGGCAGCCCTTGTGTGAAGTTCTATGAGCAATATCATAGATTATCATAGAATTTACAGTGCAGAACGAGGCCATTCGGCCAATCGAGTCTGCACCGGCTCTTGGAAAGAGTACCCTACCCAAGGTCAACACCTCCATCCTATCCCCATAACCCAGTAACCCCACCCAACACTAAGGGCAATTTTGGACACTAAGAGCAATTTATCATGGCCAATCCACCTAACCTGCACATCTTTGGACTGTGGGAGGAAACCGGAGCACCCGGAGGAAACCCATGCACACACGGGGAGGATGTGCAGACTCTGCATAGACAGTGACCTAAGCCGGAATCGAACCTGGGACCCTGGACCCTATACATATATCAGGGCATGCCTCAAATGCAATCCATATAATGTGGCCACCTTACAATTCCAGACATCAGTTGACTTGTGGCAGTTTTCCTTTGGTCCAACAAAGTTCATTTTTAAGTCCAAAAAAAAATAACGTTTGATTTGCATATGATTTTTTTCATGTCATGGGACATGTCACCTCGTTGTCTGCCAGATAGTCGGTCCAGACTGCAGCCACTCATGTTGTGGTGGAGCAGGTCAAACTTGGCCTTTTGGGGTCAGAGTTGTGCAATGTTGTCCTACAAAGATTTTTCAGTCTGCCCACTGAAAATCAGCAGCCTTCCAGCATTCATGCTGCAGGTATCGGAGTTACACATACATCGCTGCTATCGACCCAGTTGTCCCTTAATTGAAATATGACCTCAACTCAGGGTCACAGATTTCTTCCTTGGGTCTTCATGAGGCTGAACAGACCAATTCAGATCCTTGGACACATGGGGCAGGGCGTTCCATAAATTAGTGAGATCCGGAGGTCAGGATTTACTTCTTTTTCTTTCTTTCTCTGATACTGCTCTACCTCGTCACTCCGTAGAGGACAGGCACAAGCACAGGCACACAGAAGACAGGCTTAAGGTGATCACAAAAGTGATTAGTTTACTTCTGCATGGGATATTAGACAGCTTGGGCGGGATTCTCCGAACCTCCGCGCCAAAATCGTGCTCGGCGCGGGGGCTGAAAATAGGCGTCAAACCCGATATCGGGACCAATGCCGCTCCCGCGATTCTCCGGAGAATCGCCGCCAATCGGGCACTTGCGGTGGACACGTCGCTGGCCGGGGACCATTGAAAGAGGCCCTCGCGGCGATTCACTGAGTGCAGCTGGCCAAGTTCTCAACGGTTCTTTCATGGTTCCACCCGGCGGGCACTCGACGTAGCTGCCCTAGTTGGGGGGGCGGGTTGATCGTTCATGAGGGGAGGGGGGGGTGCCTCCAGAACGGCCAGCCTATCGATGGGGGGGCCACCGCTCCATGGGCATGCGCGATCTGGGGGGGGCGGGCAATCTTCTTAGTGCCGGTCTGCGGTGTGGGTCCACCATGTTGCGTGGGGAAGCCGACACAGGCCTCCGCCGTGCGCATGCGCGGACCCCCGACCGGAAGTGCAGGGCCCTGTATCAGCAGCCGGAGCTGCGAGGAGTACTCCGGGGCCCTGCTAGCCCCCTCCTTGTAGGAGAATCACTCTGGACTTTCTCCAGGTAAGTCCAGAGTGATTTGCGCTCGTTTTTTCGCGGGCGTGGGGGACATAGTCCCATTATTGGAGAATCCCGCCCCTTGAATTTGGAATATTTGTTCTGTGGTAGATTTTATTTCAGAATTATGGCCAAGAAGACACCGTGATGATCAATTGCAGAGCAATGGGAAGGGATGAGCCTATCGGTGGATGGGAAATTGGAATCCTACTCACTGGTACAGCAGTCGCGTGAGCCAATCACAGACAGCCCAACCAGATAGCGAATGTGCAGGGTGCCTCCTTCCTTTGTCTGCCTCCCCTTCACCCCCACCCCCCCTCCTCCTCCGCGATTCACTGTATAACAGATGGCAAGGACGTGCCCTCCTGATGGCAACATTGTACGAACCAGAATGAATCATGACACAGGCTGTAATGGAAAATTTTGTAGGGCTCCTTTAGAGATGTTCAGGCATCAAAGCTTTGCTTAAACACCCTAATGGTCTGGTCTGTGACATGTAGTGTGGTGGCATAGCTCCAGTTATACGCATGCTCCATATGTATGTATGTCTTGCTCATCAGACGCATGAGCCGTGTGGTCAGCGGACAGCACTTGTTGCCCATTAGCCACACTCTGTTTGTTCAAGCTCAGATTGTGAATTTTTCATGGGCCTTGTCTGGGACACAGCCCACTTTCACTCCATGTGTAGCCTCACCACCCTCACAATAGACCCACCTCCACTCCAACCGTAGACCCACCTCCAGCCCAACCGTAGACCCACCTCCACTCCAACCGTAGACCCACCTCCACTCCAACCGTAGACCCACCTCCAGCCCAACCATAGACCCACCTCCAGCCCAACCGTAGACCCGCCTCCAGCCCAGCCATAGACCCACCTCCAGCCCAGCCATAGACCCACCTCCACTCCAACCATAGACCCACCTCCACTCTAACCATAGACCCACCTCCAGCCCAGCCATAGACCCACCTCCACTCCAACCATAGACCCAACTCCACTCCAACCATAGACCCACCTCCAGCCCAGCCATAGACCCGCCTCCAGGCAAACCATAGACCCACCTCCAGCCCAACCATAGACCCACCTCCACTCCAACCATAGACCCACCTCCACTCCAACCATAGACCCACCTCCACTCCAACCGTAGACCCGCCTCCAGCCCAGCCATAGACCCACCTCCAGCCCAACCATAGACCCACCTCCACTCCAACCGTAGACCCACCTCCACTCCAACCATAGACCCACCTCCACTCCAACCGTAGACCCACCTCCAGCCCAGCCATAGACCCACCTCCACTCCAACCATAGACCCACCTCCAGCCCAACCGTAGACCCACCTCCACTCCAACCATAGACCCACCTCCACTCCAACCGCAGACCCACCTCCACTCCAACCGTAGACCCACCTCCACTCCAACCGTAGACCCACCTCCACTCCAACCATAGACCCACCTCCAGCCCAACCATAGACCCACCTCCACTCCAACCATAGACCCACCTCCACTCCAACCATAGACCCACCTCCACTCCAACCGCAGACCCACCTCCACTCCAACCGCAGACCCACCTCCACTCCAACCGTAGACCCGCCTCCACTCCAACCATAGACCCACCTCCAGCCCAACCATAGACCCACCTCCAGCCCAACCATAGACCCACCTCCACTCCAACCGTAGACCCACCTCCACTCCAACCGTAGACCCACCTCCACTCCAACCATAGACCCACCTCCACTCCAACCGTAGACCCACCTCCACTCTAACCATAGACCCACCTCCACTCCAACCATAGACCCACCTCCAGCCCAACCATAGACCCACCTCCAGCCCAACCATAGACCCACCTCCACTCCAACCGTAGACCCACCTCCACTCCAACCATAGACCCACCTCCACTCCAACCATAGACCCACCTCCAGCCCAACCATAGACCCACCTCCACTCCAACCATAGACCCACCTCCAGCCCAACCATAGACCCACCTCCAGCCCAACCATAGACCCACCTCCAGCCCAACCATAGACCCACCTCCAGCCCAACCATAGACCCACCTCCACTCCAACCATAGACCCACCTCCAGCCCAGCCATAGACCCACCTCTACTCTAACCATAGACCATCCTCCGGCCCAACTATAGCCCCATGATTTTGATGGGATTGGGAAATTTAAAATTCTTCTGTTTAAATAAAAAATCTGAATCCTGGTGGCACCAGTAACCAAAATGGGTGGAACGCCAGTGTTGCATTCCTGCTTCTAACCACCCCACCTCCACCCCCCCACCCCCACACCCACCCCTGCCCCCACCTCCCTCCGGCCCCAAAACTCCTCCACCCATTTAATGGTGGACTCTCTGTGCCCACAGTGCTACTGCTGCCACCCTGACTCTTGGTAGACCCTGGTGAGATGTGGATCAGAGATCCCCTGCACCTCGACTGTACTTATGCCGGGACAGTGGGCCCAAGGCGTTTTGGCCTCATGTTCTTTCAACAAAAAAAAAGCAAATTCTCAAAATGACTTCGGCCTGTGCATGTTGGAAAACTGGCTTCATCCTATCGGGCCCTCCATGAAATATAGTAGAGAAAAACCCATCATGCTAAAATAGTTGACTTCTATCTAGTAAGACAATCACACAACTTCCAGAAATAATTCATGTGCAAAGCAGGTTTAGAAGCAACATCATTATATAATCAAAGCAGCCTTAGCATGATGAGCACTGGCCAGTACCACATATACATAGAATTTACAGTGCAGAAGGAGACCATTCGGCCCATCGAATCTGCACCAGCTCTTGGAAAGAGCACCTGACCCAAGGTCCACACCTCCACCCTATCCCCATAACCCAGCAACCCCACCCAATACTAAGGGCAATTTTGGACACTAAGGGCAATTTAGCATGGCCAATCCACCTAACCTGCACATCTTTGGACTGTGGGACGAAACCGGAGCACCCAGAGGAAACCCACGCACACACGGGGAGAATATGCAGACTCCGCACAGACAGTGACCCAAGCCGGGAATCGAACCTGGGACCCTGGAGCTGTGAAGCAATTGTGCTATCCACAATGCTACCGTGCTGCCCACATGGCCAGGATCATGCCTTCATATATGTGTCACCAAAACTCCATCCTCCTGCACCAGATCCAAAGACATTCAAAGTTGATGGACTACCGCAGCGCGTGGCATATTATGTTATAAACCCCTATAACCATATCCAATGTATTCCATCTGTACAATGCCAGTGACAAAATTAATTGCATTTCTACGTGGATGGCCATAGACAAAAGCATGCGAGTGACTCCAGATAGGATTCTAACCTTCCAGGAACTTTTAAAAAAAAAATTAGAGAACCCAATTGTTTTTTTCCAATTAAGGGGCAATTTAGTGTGGCCAATCCACCTACCCTGCACATTTTTGGGTTGTGGGGGTGAAACCCACACAGACATGGGGACAATGTGCAAACCCCACACGGACAGTGACCCAGGGCTGGGTTTCAAATCTGGGTCCTCAGTGCCGTAGTCGCAGTGCTAACCACTGCGCCACATGTCGCCTTCTTCCCGGAACATTTGAAGAAAACAGCAGCAAAGGTCAAAGCCAGAAACAACCCACTAACCAAACTTGCTGGGGGTTTATGAGGTGCTACTGCCACAACACTCCCCACCTCAGCCCTTGCCCTATCATACTCCACAGCAGAATTCTGTACAGCTGTCTGGCAATAGCCCACAATTTCACAAGATGTGGCCCATCTCCTCCATGTTGGCAGTGTCTAGTTACTGCATCACCCCACATATTTCAAAGACAATGGATAAGACATTTTGGGCAGAGTCAGTTTTGATAGAACTTCAAAGGGTACAGAGGCATAACGCAGCTCCTTTGATACAATCCCCACATCGTTCTGAGAAAGATTATTTGTCGGGATCAGTTGGTTAATCCAGTAGACTTCCATGTGTGCTTTGATAGGTCTGCAAAGAAAACCATTCAAAATAAATTTAATTGATTGGTTTGCCTGATTAAGTGGGCAGCACGGTAGCATTGTGGATAGCACAATTGCTTCACAGCTCCAGGGTTACAGGTTTGATTCTCGACTTGGGTCACTGTCTGTGCTGAGTCTGCACGTTCTCTCCGTGTGTGCGTGGGTTTCCTCCGGGTGCTCCGGTTTCCTCCCACAGTCCAAAGATGTGCAGGTTAGGTGGACTGGCCATGATGAATTGCCCTTAGTGTCCAAAATTGCCCTTAGTGTTGGGTGGGGTAACTGGGTTATGGGGATAGGGTGGAGGTGCGCGATTGTGAAGGGTGCTCTTTCCAAGAGCCGGTGCAGACTCGATGGGCCGAATGGCCTCGTTCCGCACTGTAAATTCTATGAATTAACACTCCTGTAAACTAAGTTTGACAACTGTCTGTGGGTGCTCACTGCTTTAAACAACTTGATCTGTGAAAACAACTGTTTGGTAGTTTAATGATGTGCATGATATGATTATCATTAGGGATTATCTACCACAGAGGTAATCAATCTACAACTCTAACACCAGTCACTCCTGAGCCTCAGCTTTTGATGTCTCAGCAACTATATCAATTTTGTTTCCATATTTATTATTTCCTAGTTTGTCCTGTGTTAATTTTTTTTAATCTGCCAAGACCATCATTTAAAGACCCCAAAGAAGAGCTCAAAATATATGCTCAAAAGAATCAAATTCCCTGGAGAGAAAATGGGCCCACTAAAATGTCTACCTCATGGTCCCAGGGGGATTGGTAGGACCGAGCCACTGGAACTATTTCAGAAATGCATTCATTTGTAAGGGAAGTCGGAATTTTATACTTTTTGTGCCTCTAGACAATAAGGCTTCAGAAAAGTGGCACTTCAATTTGAGTCGCACTGCATATACAGCCCTGGATGATGTAAATTGAGCAGGATTGCTGCCTGATCCATTGAACAATGCTTGGAAAAATCTTCTACTCACACTAATGACATCACCATTGAGGGCTCCTTGTAGTTTAGTGCAGGTTTGTGTATGTGAGGTAACCGTTTCTCAAATATTGGCCGGGATTCTCCGTTCTCCCGCTGGGGGAGAATTGCAACTGATTTACGTTCCCCCTGGGAGCGCAAATCAGGAAGCAAGAATGTACCCCTTGCCATGCAAATGTATGCAGAGCGAGGAATATGAGGCCGCCATGTTGGGCAGGTGACCTGATAGCGAAGTCCCACAGTCGGCAACAGCCCCCCCGCAAACCAACCCCCCACTCCCCGGTATCGCAAAGCAGCCCCACACCCCAGAATGCCTGGGTGACCCCCTTCCCCCAAGTACGGGAGTGACATAACACCCCCCAGGACTCCCTAACTAGGGAGACCCCCCCCCGAGGCTCCCCAAGGGGCACCATAAATAGAGAGACACGCCCCATGAACCCCCGGGACTCCATGAAAAGGGAGACCCCCCCACCCCAGTAACCCCCTAATTCAATGAACCCCCCCACAGAGAACCTCTGACTAAAGGGATCCCCCTCCCACAGGGACCCGCTAACTAAAGGCACCTAACCCACAGAGCATCCTGCCCCCCCCCCCACAGAATCTCCCCTCCCAGAAAAGAGAACCCTGTCTGGAATCTAGAGAGCAGTCTTGGCAGAGGCAGTGAAACAAATTACAGCTGTAACACTTACCTGGAGGCTCCGTATATCTATTCGTTGAAGGAGAACAGCTGTGACCTGTGTTTCGACCACTCAGATCCATTAGCTGCAAGCCATTCATTGCTTTCTAGTAGTGGACTGAGTTGACAGCTTCCACAAACCAGCTTCAGCCTTGATTCATTCATCTCCCTTCATGGATGAATGACCCTTAAGTGCTTAAACCCCAATGATTACAAACATCAACCACATCAAAGAGCAGTAAGTATATTGCAATCACACGCTTGAGGGGGGTCTCCTATTTCAGGCGGTCTCCCAATTAAGGGGTCCCTGGAGGGGATCACGGTGCAGGGAGTCTGGTAGGAGAGGGGATTGATGGGCACGTCATGTATTGTGGGGCGAGAGGGATAGCGGCCTTCGGACAACTCCCTTAAAGACCCACATGAGGGCCACCATGTCAGGTTCACATTTGGTGATACCTGTAGTAATCACCGTGCACGTGATTCCAGAGGGCCCAGAGAATCTGGTGCTAGGCCCACAAAGTCGGCATCCTCCCGTTGGCGCGTGGGTGCGAACCTCCAATTCGGCTGGAAGCTTGATTCTCCGCCCAATCGCAATCAGTATTGCCAGTATCGTCGCGGAGAATCCAGCTAATTATTTTTTCCATATTTTGCCTGAAGAAATTAATTTTCCTGCTCAATCTGAGTGAGAATTATAAGCTGGATAATATATTTTAAATGACTTTAAATGCTGAGTCAAATTCTTTACATGCACAATTTTCTATATCTATTATAAATATAAATAATACAGTACTTTACATTCTTGATAACCTACTGAACCTTGGCAGCACGTACATTCACATCCGAGTCACCAATATCATTACCTTTTCACACAACATACCTGTGGCAGTCAAGAAAAGAAACAGAAACAAGATTATTTTTCATCAAATAATGTTTTACAGGGGATATGTCTGTGCGAAATTAAGATGGTAGTTATATCTTACAGTGTTTCTCATGATCATTGGAATGTTGATTTCAAAGTTAACCATGTCCGGAACTACCTGATCCAATTCTTGTTTTGTGATTTACTGCCAGCCATCTATTACCCTATGCCAGGGTTTTTCAAAGTCGGATTAACGACCCGCGTGTGGGTCACGAGTGGGTGTCGAGAGGGACACAGAACGATCGGTAGCACCGTTCCTGTGGTGGCCCGGATCGTGGGACGAGCACCCATTTCTTACTTTGGGAATGGCGGCCAAGTTTGAAAATGTGCGTGGCTCCGGCGAAGAGGGCGGGTCAGCAATGGGGGGTTGTCAGTCGGGTGGAGAGAGAAACTTAAATGCCCGCAGCTCGGACATGTAGAGACATCCGTGTGTCGGCTGGTGTCCAGGAGTTTTTGTGCCGGGCACTCAGGGTGACTGAGACCCTGCGACTGAGGCCGTTCCATCACCATGGTCAGAAGGAAAGTCCACATCTTGTGATTATTTTGATCCGATTCCAGGTGCACCCGAGGCTCAGTGTGCTGCCCCCACAACCGGCACGGCTCCCCTTGGTGATTTATCCAAGGAAATTAGGCTTTTGCGGGCCTGAGAGTTCATCGGCTGAGACAGGTCCTGGTGTCTGAGCCCCACCGCCCTGCTAGGGGCGAGACCCAGCTTCTGATTAGTGGTTTGGTTTGTGTGTGTGTGTGTGGAGGGGGGGGGGGTTACTGAACACTGTTTTTTTTTGGGGGGGTGGCTGTATTTGGTAAAGCCCTGGGCTGCACTGAGTGCTTGGCTATGAAGTGACAGTCAATGTGGCTGTTCGCTGGAGTTGCGTCCACAGCTTTTTACATTTTATTTTAGTGTCTGAAGCCGCATTTTGAAAAGTAGTCCCCGTCTCTACCGAGAAGGACTACCCTCTTGTGACATAAACTGAACCTTGGGGTAAAATGACATGAACTCTGAAAAGTCTACAGCTTATTTAGGTGTTCACACAGGAGAGCATAATGTTTGGAGAATGCAGGCTTCAGTGTTGTACCTTCTTGAGAATTAAACTTCTGTGTCACGACTCAAAATTGCTATCTTGAAGAATTTTAGCATTTTTGCATTTTGACTTATAATGGAATTGCATTCTGGAAAAATAATTGATTTTTAAAGCTAAAATGTGATGAAATAATGCTCTTTACTCTTGCTTATGTTGGGATCTCTGGTGCCTTCCTGTCCAAAACAAAATATTTACACCAAACAAAAAAAAAGAAAATGGTGGCCGCTGCCACCTTTGAAGTGAAAATAGATTAGGCTGTTTTCCAGAAAGAAGTGGCAGCAGAGAACAGGTCACGCGCCCTGCAAGAATACTTGACATTAAGTGCCTTGCAGGTCTGTGCTATTGGCGCAAATCACGGAGCAGTGTTGCTTCCATTTTCCAGCTGCTGGCAAGCAAGGCAAGTGAACTGTGAAGTTAAATGATTTTCTTAAAAGTATGAGACGGCCAGAGACTCAAATAGGCAGTTTACCTATTGGACAGGATCTCAGAACAGAATCTGATCGACAGAGCTGCTCAGCAGAGTCCAGGACAGGAGAGAGCAGTGCTAGTGTTTGCTCTGCACACAGCTCCAGGTCCTCAGGTTAACAGCCTACAAAGGTGAAACTTAAGTCGGGAACAAAGCAGTATAAAGATGATTTCTTGAGGTACGGTTTTGGCAATTGTGCCAATGCAAATAAGAATGCAAAATCCATGTATGTTATTTGCAGGAAAGTACTGGCAAATGAGTGGAGAAGTTTCAGATTTTGAAAGAGAAGTAGTGGGTGAAAGTATTTTTGAGGTTGAGACTCCAGAGTCAGTTATTAACTTAGTACTGACTCCAAATTAAAATACCATGGGCGAGATTCTCTCACCCCCTGGGGCCCGGCCGGAGAATCGCCGTGACCGGCACGAATCGCGCCACGCCGCCCCGATGGCTGCATGCGATTCTCCACAGGTGCCATTGGCACCGACACAGTCGGTGCAGCACCAGCCGGGGACCGCTCCACGGGGCCCCCCCGCCAATTCTCTGCCCAGGATGGGCTGAGCAGCCGTACCAAAAACCCGAGTCCCGCCGCCGCCATTCTAACCTGGTCTTACCCGGCGGGACCTCAGCGTGGAAGGGTCCAGGGGCAGCCTGTGGGGGGGGGGGGAGGGGCGGTCCGACCCCAGGGGGGGGGGGCTCCGCTGTGGCCTAACCCATGATCGAGGCCCACCGATCGGCGGACCGGCCTCTCGGGCTGGGGGCCTCCTTTGTTCCGTGCCGGCCCCTGTAGCCCTGCACCATGTTGCGTCGGGGCCGGCGCGGAGAAGGGAGACACCGCGCATGCGCGGAGATTGCGCCGGTCCCATCGCGCATGTGTGGACCCGCGGTGCCCATCTGACACCAGGATTGGAAGCTGGAGTGGCGTGGGTCACTCCAGTGCCGTGCTGGCCCCCTGTAGGGGCCAGAATTGCTGATCCTGTGGCCATGTTGACACCATTGGGAAATGCAACGACGTTTACGACGGCGTCAACACTTAGCCTCAGGATCAGATGAATCCCGCCCATGTTACTGTAGCTTACTTGTGATTCCACATTGAAAACACACAAAAAGCCCATGAGGCTGTCAGCATTCTGGTGTAGCATCTCCCAGGAGCATCCAGTGCTCTTGCCCTTCACTACGACCTACATGTGTGAGGTTAGATTTTTAGTTTTCGTAAAGGTGAATACGGCACAAAGGAACTGGCTGATGTCTGCACTTGGGCAGCACAGTAGCATTGTGGGTAGCACAATTGCTTCACAGCTCCAGGGTCCCAGGTTCGATTCTGGCTTGGGTCACTGTCTGTGCGGAGTCTGCACATCCTCCCCGTGTGTGCATGGGTTTCCTCCGGGTGCTCCGGTTTCCTCCCACAGTCCAAAGATGTGCAGGTTAGGTGGATTGGCCATGATAAATTGCCCTTAGTGTCCAAAATTGCCCTTAGTGTTGGGTGGAGGTGTTGACTTTGGGTAGGGTGCTCTTTCCAAGAGCTGGTGCAGACTCAATGGGCCGAATGGCCTCCTTCTGCACTGTAAATTCAATGATATGCACATTGCCTGTTCTACTTTGAACCTGATTCAAGTGAAATCGTGAGGACCAAGCAGGCTCCCCTTACGTATTTAAGGTACGCAATAATGGTGTGTCGCAAAGGTCAACCGGCATGGGTGCCAAAGGTCGGACAGTTGGCAAAAGGAAATTTCGGGAAGTTTGAAAAACAATGTTGCATACCATAATAGGCCAGTAGATATTATTTTACAAAAATAATAAACGTGCTAAACATTAAAGCAACGTTGAGTCATGAAAAATGTGGGAAGGATTCGGGAAAACCCCAAGGCGTTCTACACTTATGTGAGAAATAAGAGGATGATCAGAGTGAGAGTTGGGCCGATCAGGGATAGTGGAGGGAACTTGTGCATAGAGTGTGAAGAGATGGGGGAAGCTCTAAATGAATACTTTGCTTCAGTATTCATTAGAGAGAGGGACCTTGTTGCCCATGAGAACAGTGTGAACCAGGTTAATAGACTCGAACAGGGTGATATTAAGAAGGAGGATGTGCTGGAAATTTTGAAAAGCATCAGGATAGATAAGTCCCCTGGGCCTGACGGAATATACCCAAGGTTACTACGGGAAGCGAGGGAGGAGATTGCTGTGCCGTTGGCAATGATCTTTGCGTCCTCACTCTCCACTGGAGTAGTGCCGGATGATTGGAGGGAGGCAAATGTTGTTCCCCTCTTCAAGAAAGGGAATCGGGAAATCCCTGGGAATTACAGACCCATCAGTCTTACATCTGTGGTGAGCAAAATATTGGAAAGGATTCTGAGAGATAGGATTTATGATTATTTAGAAAAATATAGTTTGATTACAGATAGTCAGCATGGCTTTGTGAGGGGCAGGTTATGCCTCACAAACCTCATTGAATTCTTTGAGGATGTGACGCGATACATTGATGAAGGTCGGGCCGTGGATGTGATGTATATGGATTTCAGTAAGGCATTTGATAAGGTTCCCCATGGTCGGCTCATTTAGAAAGTTAGAGGGCATGGGATACAGGGACATTTGGCTGTCTGGATACAGAATTGGATGGCCGAAAGAAGACAGCGAGTGGTAGTGGATGGAAAGTGTTCTGCCTGGAGGTCGGTGACCAACGGTGTCCCGCAAGGATCTGTTATCATAGAATTATCATATAATTTACAGTGCAGAAGGAGGCCATTTGGACCATCGAGTCTGCACCGGCTCTTGGAAAGAGCACCCTACCCAAGGTCAACACCTCCACCCTATCCCCATAACCCAGTAACCCCACCCAACACTAAGGGCAATTTTGGACACTAAGGGCAATTGATCATGGCCAATCCACCTAATCTGCACATCTTTCGACCGTGGGAGGAAACCGGAGCACCCGGAGGAAACCCACGCACACATGGGGAGGATGTGCAGACTCCACACAGACAGTGACCCAAGCTGAAATCGAACCTGGGACCCTGGAGCTGTGAAGCGATCGTGCTATCCACAACGCTACCGTGCTGCCCTGTGCTGTTCTGGGACCTCTGCTCTTTGTGGTTTTTATAAATGACTTGGATGAGGAAGTGGAAGGGGGGGTTAGTAAGTTTGCCGATGACATGAAGGTTGGTGGAGCTGTAGATAGTGTTGTAGCCACCTGGGTTGGCCACTTCCCGACTAAAAATGGAGAACCGCAAAGGCTAAAGGGAAATTCAGCCAACACAGGCAAAAACGAGCAAGTGCAGAAATCCTGTGTATTGAAACTTGCAAAAACCAGACAGCACTGAAACCAGCAGCCATCTGCATAATACTGAGCGATTCCAAGGCACAATTGCAACACTTAAGGTGAATATAGCCAAGCCAGACTCCTCGGCGCCAGCAGGAGCCAAGACAAAGGAAGGCCAACGGACATTTAGGGACCGCCCAGCGATCAGGGAACTGCTCCAGCATTGGAGAAATCGATTCCAGTGATCGGAAAGTAGTCCAATCACTTGGAACCAGATACGGGGTCCGCCCCGAAGGGGGGAAGCCCCTGGGGACTATAAAGTAAAGCCCCCAAGTTCAAATCGTCCTTCTTGGCAGGGTCACTCAGCAACGCGAATCAACCCTTGACAGTGAACTGCCCAAGCGGCCACATCAACCAAGTAAGTCTCCAGTCAACGCACGCTGCGAGATAGGCGCTCCTAGCTACCAGTCCATACCAGCTTTTGAATCCTGCAGACTCAGATCGAACGAAAGGCCATTTGTTCCCCTGACCTGGTGGGCCAATTCCGAAGCTAAGTATAGGCCTTTTAGTGATAGAGAATAGTCGAAAGTAGAGTTTATGCATGAGTAGTGATTTACTGTGTATAATAAATGTGTTTTGATTTGAATCTTACTAATTGGTGTGTTGAGTTATTGATCAGTACTTGAACTTGAACCTCGTGGCGGTATCATAAACATACCTGGCGACTCTGGAGCAAAGGTTAAACAAACAGAGCAAATTACGTATTAAGAGCCAACCAAAAGTTAGCAATATATTACTGGCGACTCTGGTGGGATCCGACTTAGAAGTGGCTTAACCACCACTCCGGGAGAACCCAAAAATTTGAATTAGAAATCTTATTGGGAACAGAAAAACCCACAAGTGTTCAAGCAGTTCTGATCAATCCTCGTAATTCGGAAGTGTGTTAATGCATGCGTAACTAACAGGGCTATGAGGTAAAACTGATAGATTTTTTTGTTGCGAAAACTGTCGGGAGTTTGCATTCCGGAAAATGGCGAAAGCCGTACCCGTAATTCCAGCACCGCCTTAGTACCCCTCGTTCCAAATTTTAAGAGAGTATTTAGAGAGGAAAGATGGCAATGCAGGCAATGCAACGCCTCATGAACCCTGAAGAATTCATGGTCACAGCAACCAGCAGCAGAGTAGGACAGTGTCCCGTTTGGGAAGAGGAAATCAGTAAGTACCTCAAAGGGAAAGGATGGCCCCTTTGGAGCGAATTCTGTGACAATGAGGAAAGAGGACTCGGGAGTATAGGACATACTTGGTGGGAGAACCTGTCAGAGATTCATAAGGAAAGCTTGGGAAAAGCTCGCAAGCCGATGGCAATCGTGTCCTGTTTGGCACAATTGCGAGGCACAGAGGAGGTTGTTCGGATGCTCCGTAAAGAGATAGAAGGAGTACATCGAATGAGCAAGGTCGATGTAAGTGAGGTTCAGAAAGAGAACATAGAGTTGAGAAGGAAGTTAGCAACAAAGGACGGAGAGGTGGATGATGCCAAGGGGGCACACCAGTCTTGTCTGGCACATTTAAGCAGCTTCCAAACACAGTATGAAAAGGCCTATCAGGACACGCAACGTGCAGTCCTGGTAAGAGAGGAAACAGAGAAACAAGTAGAGGCATTGCAAAGGCAGTGTAGCGACCTGAAAGCAGCATTACGAGCACTCCATGCTACCACCACGGAGCAGAGACAAAGCTCACTAGATCATGCGAAGTACAGGAAGCAGATTGCAGAACTGCAGTCTTTGCTTTCAGTTCAAAATGGGTTCCAGAGCACCTTTGGATCCCAGTTAGATACAGAAGACGGCCCGGATTGGGAAGAATTAAATGCGATCACGCATAGATATGTTCAGGGAACATGTGCGCAAGGAAAGCCCCAGAAGAAAAAAGCTCCCCAACCCCCCACATCGCAGATAGTTCAGGCACCAATGAATCCAGTAACCACCCACCGCACAGTCACATCGGACGGAGATACAGAATTTCTTTATACCACCTCCTTAACCAATTACGGGGCGCGTGCGAGAAAATCACACCGTTCCTCCCCACCTCAGACCCCACCACTTCTTTGCTAGAGTAAAGCAGCAGGCGACCATGTACGGCCTGGATGAGCGTGAGCACGTGAAGCTCACAGTTTTGAGTTTAGACCCTGCGGTCGTAGCAGCCCTTCCCGACCCACAGAATGTAGGAGGAGGCACCCTTGCAGAAATGCACACAGCGATCCTAGATGCGATCGGCTACAACAGAGGTGACCCGGTAGAAGGCCTGAATAAGTGCAAGCAGAAAAAGACAGAACACCCCACAGCGTTTGCTGGACGCCTGTGGATCCATTTCACAGCAGTTTTCGGTAATTTAGACCGCGCCCATTTGTCCCAAGAAGGTATGGTCAAATGGACCCGCACCCTTATCTCCCATGCCACAGAGGCAGGACAAAAAGCCTGTACCAACTATGACCCCTTAGAAGAAGCACATAATGAGAAATGGGTTTTAAAGAGATTGTCCCGCACCTGGGTGCAATCTGTCCAAAACAAACCCGTAATTAAGAAACCCGAAGAACACAGGCAGGGGCAGATATCCACACAGTTAAGACGCACCAGAACCCCACATGGGTAAATGAGGGCAGGAACAGCCAACCCCAGCCCAAAGCTCAAGAATGTTACAATTGTGGACAATTAGGACATTACGCACGAGAATGTCAAGCCCCCCTGAAACAGCAACGGAATCAGCCCACAAATGCCCCCCGAACCAGTAAAGACACCAACAGCCCCGACCCCCCACCCAGGGAACCATACCGAAGGGAACAATGCACCAGAGAGCCTGCTCCACCTTATGTGCCCCAGGGGTCATGTTACAACTGTGGGCAGTCAGGACACTTCGCCCGAGATTGCAGGAGACCCCCACCACCAGCTAGACTAGCCCCCAGATATGAAAGAGAACACCACCCACAGCAGCTACAAGGTCCCAGCTGCCCCATGCAAACTGTGAGCGCTTACCCGCCACTTCTCCTGGCAGGGACACCTCAGCAAGGCCACTTCATTTTTGTTTCACTCCTCCTTCCTCTCTTCTTCGGCCACACTACACTGCCTCCATATGCTAGTTACACCCCAGTCCAAATGTGATTTACGATGTCCTTTCTGATGGAACCTGCAGCATGTTGTTTAATATTGTTTGTTACTGTTATTGTTATGTGTTGTACGTAAGATCGGAAATTTTTTCCACGGCCCCACGCCATATTTGTCTGCCGAAACATATGAAAACTTGCCAGCATGCTCATCGGCAGAAACCGCTGAGAGCTTGCCAGACCCCCGTTCATAACTGCTCTTCTGGTTCGAAGTTAGAACCTTTACGGCAACCCCCCACGATGACTACATTTTTTGCCCGTTCTTGCCGGTTTCTCAGGCAGTGGAGAAACAGCATTGGTCTCCGCCCTGCCTGAGGACCCCCCCCTCTGGTCAGCTATGCTCGGGTAGAGCACATACGGCATTGGTCGCCGTCCTACCCGGGGATTCCATCCAAATCTTACCCGTCGTGGCCCATACGCACCTCATTTCGGCACTCTTGGTTCAAAAAAGTTTTGTTTTGTTTTCCGCCGACCCTTAAGTTGCCATCCCTATGCTATTTACATCCTCAAACATTTGGATGGTAAATCGCACAGCCTGCGAGACGGCTCACACTGTTTCAGTATTTTTAAGTGTGTCTTGTCCGGAATATTCGTTTTTTTTTTTTAAATGAGGGAGTCACACATAGTGACAAATTATAAAGGGAGAATTGGCACTAAAGGACAGACATACTAACAGACGAGATATTAACCAAGATAGTAACAGACACTATGCTTGACCCATAGAACCCCAGACGCTCCAGGAAAAGAGACGAAACGAAAAGGAAGAGACAAAAAGAGAAAGAAGAAGAACAATGAGGACATCCTCCGTGTTGATCACCACCATTATAATATGTATTCGGTTGCGCGCGAAGGCAAACCCCCTGACCTCAACCCCCCCCGGCCGTTAATGATTCACTTCCCCATAGCACCCAGAGCCCTGTACCAGGCAACACCACACCATCATGGTGTGATAAGCTCATAACATGGTATTCCCTTTCCTACGTAGTCGAATCCCTATTAGTGTTGGCGATACTCTGCAGCATCGTGCAGACTATCCGCATGAGGAAATGGAGAAGGAGAGCCTACCGCGCAAGCACCCCGGTATACAGGTTAAATCCCCTATGTTCGGTTATCACCATGACCCCGAACCCCTCGATCTATAATAAAGGACATTCATTTGCGTTCTTATGTAAATAAAGAAATGGTAATATTGTACACCCCTGTGCTTGACTGCCAAGCTAGAGGAAAAATGTGAATGCTGCTATTATTTTGTATTGTTTAGGAAGTTAATATGACTGAATGGTTTAGTGAGTGTAGTTTATTGAGGACAGTTAGAGGTACCGTTTTTTTTTTTGAGTTGTAATGCATGGCCCTGTCTGGCATAGCGCCACTTAGAAATTGTTAGTTAAAATTTTTCTTGCATAGTTATGGTCAGTGTAGAGGCCATGGAAGAGTGCTCGCCGGGTCAGGGAATGAAGACAACGCAGTTATGTGATCCTTCACGCTTCACGTTAGGGATCACAAGGAGGGAGTGTAGCCACCTGGGTTGGCCACTTCCCGACTTAAAATGGAGAACCGCAAAGTCTAAAGGGAAATTCAGCCAACACAGGCAAAAACGAGCAAGTGCAGAAATCATGTGTATTGAATCTTGCAAAAACCAGACAGCACTGAAACCAGCAGCCATCTGCATAGTAATGAGCAATTCCAAGGCACAATTGCAACACTTAAGGTGAATATAGCCAAGCCAGACTCCTCGGCGCCAGCAGGAGCCAAGACAAAGGAAGGCCTACGGACATTTAGGGACCGCCCAGCGATCAGGGAACCGCTCCAGCATTGGAGAAATCGATCCCAGTGATCGGAAAGTAGTCCAATCACTTGGAACCAGATACGGGGTCCGCCCCGAACGGCGGGAAGCCCCTGGGGACTATAAAGTAAAGCCCCCAAGTTCAAATCATCCTTCTTGGCAGGGTCACTCAGCAACGCGAATCAACCCTTGACAGTGAACTGCCCAAGCAGCCACATCAACCAAGTAAGTCTCCAGTGAACGCTCGCTACGAGATAGGCGCTCCTAGCTACCAGTCCATACCAGCTTTTGAATCCTGCAGACTCAGATCGAACGAAAGGCCATTTGTTCCCTGACCTGGTGGGCCAAATCCGAAGCTAAGTATAGGCCTTTTAGTGATAGGAATAGTCTAGAAAGTAGAGTTTATGCATGAGTAGTGATTTACTGTGTATAATAAATGTGTTTTGATTTGAATCTTACTAATTGGTGTGCTAAGTTCTTGATCAGTACTTGAACTTGAACCTCGTAGCGGTATCATAAAGATACCTGGCGACTCTAGAGAAAAGGTTAAACAAACAGAGCAAATTACGAATTAAGAGCCAACCAAAAGTTAGCAAGAGTGTGAAGGGTTGTTGCAGTTACAACAGGACATTGACAGGATGCAGAGCTGGGCTGAGGAGTGGCAGATGGAGTTCAACCTTGATAAATGTGAAGCGATTCATTTTGGAAGGTCGAATTTGAATGCTGAATACAGGGTTGAAGGCAGGATTCTTGGAAGTGTGGAAGAACAGAGGGATCTTGGGGTCCACGTACATAGATCCCTCAAAGTTGCCACCCAGGTTGATAGGGTTGTTAAGAAGGCGTATGATGTGTGGGCTTTCATTAACAGGGGGATTGAGTTTAAGAGCTGCGAGGTTTTGCTGCAGCTTTACAAAGCCCTAGTTAGACCACCCTTGGAATATTGTGTCCAGTTCTGGTCGCCTCATTATAGGAAGGATGTGGATGCTTTGGAGATGGTACAGAGGAGATTTACCAGGATGCTGCCTGGACTGGAGGGCATGTCTTATGAAGAAAGGTTGAGGGAGCTAGGGCTTTTCTCACTGGAGCGAAGGAGGCAGAGAGGTGACTTGGTAGAGGTGTACAAGGTGATGAGAGGCATGGATAGAGTGGATAGCCAGAGACTTTTCCCCAGGGTGGAAATGGCTGTCACGAGGGGACATAATTTTGAGGTGATTGGTGGAAGGTATAGGGGAGATGTCAGAGGTACGTTCCATACACAGAGAGTGGTGGGTGTGTGGAATGCACTGCCAGCAGAGGTGGTGGAGTCAGAGTCATTAGGGACATTTAAGCGACTCTTAGCCAGGCACATGGACAGCAGTAAATTGAAGGGGTGTAGGTTAGGTTGATCTTAGATTAGGATAAATGGTCGTCACAACATTGTGTGCTGAAGAGCTAGTACTGTCCTGTACTGTTCTAGGATCTATGGACTTGGTAGAAAGTTAGAGGGATGGCAGGGAAGGGAGTGCAGTGTTCCTCCTGCAGGATGTTTGAGGTGAGGGATGCCGTTAGTGTCCCTGCTGATTTTACCTGCAGGAAGTGCTGCCATCTCCAGCTCCTCCAAGACCGAGTTAGGGAACTGGAGCTGGAGTTGGAAGAACTTCGGATCATTCGGGAGGCAGAGGGGGTCATAGATAGCAGCTTCAGGGAATTAGTTACACCAAAGATTGGAGATAGATGGGTAACTGTAGGAGGGACTGGGAAGAAGCAGTCAGTGCAGGGATCCCCTGTGGTCGTTCCCCTGAGAAACAAGTATACCGCTTTGGATACTTGTGGGGGGGGGGGACTTACCAGGGGTAAGCCATGGGGTACGGGCCTCTGGCACGGAGTCTGTCCCTGTTGCTCAGAAGGGAAGGGGGGAGAGGAGCAGAGCATTAGTAATTGGGGACTCGATAGTCAGGGGCACAGATAGGAGATTTTGTGGGAGCGTGAGAGACTCACGTTTGGTATGTTGCCTCCCAGGTGCAAGGGTACGTGATGTCTCGGATCGTGTTTTCCGGGTCCTTAGGGGGGAGGGGGAGCAGCCCCAAGTCGTGGTCCACATTGGCACCAACGGCATAGGTAGGAAAGGGGACAAGGATGTCAGGCAGGCTTTCAGGGAGCTAGGATGGAAGCTCAGAACTAAAACAAACAGAGTTGTTATCTCTGGGTTGTTGCCCGTGCCACGTGATAGTGAGATGAGGAATAGGGAGAGAGAGAAATTAAGCACGTGGCTACAGGGATGGTGCAGGCGGGAGCGATTCAGATTTCTGGATAACTGGGGCTCTTTCTGGGGAAGGTGGGACCTCTACAGACAGGATGGTCTACATCTGAACCTGAGGGGCACAAATATCCTGGGGAGGAGATTTGTTAGTGCTTTTTGGGGGGGTTTAAACTAATGCAGCAGGGGCATGGGAACCTGGATTCTAGTTTTAGGGTAAGGGAGAATGAGAGTATAGAGGTCAGGAGCACAGATTTGACGTCGCAGGAGGGGACCAGTGTTCAGGTAGGTAGTTTGAAGTGTGTCTACTTCAATGCCAGGAGTATACGAAATAAGGTAGGGGAACTGGCAGCATGGGTTGGTACCTGGGACTTCGATGTTGTGGCCATTTCGGAGACATGGATAGAGCAGGGACAGGAATGGATGTTGCAGGTTCCGGGGTTTAGGTGTTTTAGTAAGCTCAGAGAAGGAGGCGAAAGAGGGGGAGGTGTGGCGCTGCTAGTCAAGAGCAGTATTACAGTGGCGGAGAGGTTGGGAGTCTTCTATAGGCCTCCAAATAGTTCTAGGGATGTAGAGGAAAGGATGGCGAGGATGATCCTGGATAAGAGCGAAAGTAACAGGGTAGTTATTATGGGAGACTTTAACTTTCCAAATATTGACTGGAAAAGATATAGTTCGAGTACATTAGATGGGTCGTTTTTTGTACAGTGTGTGCAGGACGGTTTCCTGACACAATATGTTGACAGGCCAACAAGAGGCGAGGCCACGTTGGATTTGGTTTTGGGTAATGAACAAGGCCAGGTGTTGGATTTGGAGGTAGGAGAGCACTTTGGGGACAGTGACCACAATTCGGTGACGTTTACGTTAATGATGGAAAAGGATAAGTATACACCGCAGGGCAAGAGTTATAGCTGGGGGAAGGGCAATTATGATGCCATTAGACGTGACTTGGGGGGGATAAGGTGGAGAAGTAGGCTGCAAGTGTTGGGCACACTGGATAAGTGGAGCTTGTTCAAGGATCAGCTGCTGCGTGTTCTTGATAAGTATGTACCGGTCAGGCAAGGAGGAAGGCGTCGAGCGAGGGAACCGTGGTTTACCAAAGAAGTGGAATCTCTTGTTTCGAGGACGAAGGAGGCCTATGTGAAGATGAGGTGTGAAGTTTTAGTTGGGGCGATGGATAGTTACAAGGTAGCGAGGAAGGATCTAAAGAGAGAGCTAAGACGAGCAAGGAGGGGACATGAGAAGTATTTGGCAGGTAGGATCAAGGAAAACCCAAAAGCTTTCTATAGGTATGTCAGGAATAAGCGAATGACTAGGGAACGAGTAGGACCAGTCAAGGACAGGGATGGGAAGTTGTGTGTGGAGTCTGAAGAGATAGGCGAGATACTAAATGAATATTTTTCGTCAGTATTCACTCAGGAAAAAGATAATGTTGTGGAGGAGAATGCTGAGACCCAGGCTAATAGAATAGATGGCATTGAGGTACGTAGGGAAGAGGTGTTGGCAATTCTGGACAGGCTGAAAATAGATAAGTCCCGGGGTCCTGATGGGATTTATCCTAGGATTCTCTGGGAGGCCAGGGAAGAGATTGCTGGACCTTTGGCTTTGATTTTTATGTCATCATTGGCTACAGGAATAGTGTCAGAGGACTGGAGGATAGCAAATGTGGTCCCTTTGTTCAAAAAGGGGAGCAGAGACAACCCCGGCAACTATAGACCGGTGAGCCTCACGTCTGTAGTGGGTAAAGTCTTGGAGGGGATTATAAGAGACAAGATTTATAATCATCTAGATAGGAATAATATGATCAGGGATAGTCAGCATGGATTTGTGAAGGGTAGGTCATGCCTTATCGAGTTCTTTGAGAAGGTGACTGAACAGGTAGACGAGGGTAGAACAGTTGATGTGGTGTATATGGATTTCAGCAAAGCGTTTGATAAGGTTCCCCACGGTAGGCTATTGCAGAAAATACGGAGGCTGGGGATTGAGGGTGATTTAGAGATGTGGATCAGAAATTGGCTAGCTGAAAGAAGACAGAGGGTGGTGGTTGATGGGAAATGTTCAGAATGGAGTTCAGTTACTAGTGGAGTACCACAAGGATCTGTTCTGGGGCCGTTGCTGTTTGTCATTTTTATCAATGACCTAGAGGAAGGCGCAGAAGGGTGGGTGAGTAAATTTGCAGACGATACTAAATTCGGTGGTGTTGTCGATAGTGTGGAAGGATGTGGCAGGTTACAGAGGGATATAGGTAAGCTGCAGAGCTGGGCTGAGAGGTGGCAAATGGAGTTTAATGTAGAGAAGTGTGAGGTGATTCACTTTGGAAGGAATAACAGGAATGCGGAATATTTGGCTAATGGTAAAGTTCTTGGAAGTGTGGATGAGCAGAGGGATCTAGGTGTCCATGTACATAGATCCCTGAAAGTTGCCACCCAGGTTGATAGGGTTGTGAAGAAGGCCTATGGAGTGTTGGCCTTTATTGGTAGAGGGATTGAGTTCCGGAGTCATGAGGTCATGTTGCAGCTGTACAGAACTCTGGTACGGCCGCATTTGGAGTATTGCGTACAGTTCTGGTCACCACATTATAGGAAGGACGTGGAGGCTTTGGAGCGGGTGCAGAGGAGATTTACCAGGATGTTGCCTGGTATGGAGGGAAAATCTTATGAGGAAAGGCTGATGGACTTGAGGTTGTTTTCGTTGGAGAGAAGAAGGTTAAGAGGAAACTTAATAGAGGCATACAAAATGATCAGGGGGTTAGATAGGGTGGACAGTGAGAGCCTTCTCCCGCGGATGGAAATGGCTGGCACGAGGGGACATAGCTTTAAACTGAGGGGTAATAGATATAGGACAGAGGTCAGAGGTATGTTCTTTACGCAAAGAGTAGTGAGGCCGTGAAGTGCCCTACCTGCTACAGTAGTGAACTCGCCAACATTGAGGGCATTTAAAAGTTTATTGGATAAACATATGGATGATAATGGCATAGTGTAGGTTAGATGGCTTTTGTTTCGGTGCAACATCGTGGGCCGAAGGGCCTGTACTGCGCTGTATTGTTCTATGTTCTATGTTCTATGTACTTCCACCTCATAATGGAATGGTGTCATATTGAAATCGAAGGATGTGGGATCAGAAATGACAAAACAGGTCACTGATGATACCCTGACCATTGTGAACAATGTCAACAATACTGTTATTTTTTAAGTAATATTCTGGGTGGCATGTGGCGCAGTGGTTAGCACTGGGACTGTGGCGCTGAGGACCCAGGTTTGAATCCCGGCCCTGGGTCACTGTCTGTGTGGAGTTTGCACATTCTCCCCATGTCTGCGTGGGTTTCACCATCACAACCCAAAGATGTGCAGGTTCGGTGGATTGACCACACTAAATTGCCCCTTAATTGGAAAAAAAATAATTGGGTACTCTAAATTTTTTTTTATTTAATTTAAGTAATATTTAATATTCAGCAAAAATATTGTGCAATATTTTTTATGGTTTCCTGCATAATACCAGAAAATGTGTCAATAGCAGAGAGCACTTCACTTCCGTGAAATAACTCTTTTTTCCGTGTCTGTGCTTCTCATGAATTCCCGGTTTGAGTCTTTTGCTTTCATGAAATAAATCAAGTAATGAACTGTCGCCAGCATGATAAGCTCTACCTCTTGAAAATCTCAAATGTCTGAAGGGGAATTGTGGAAAATACATACATGATTTTTGGAATCATTTCTGTTGTTATAATTATTAATCTTTCTCTATAAAAATGATGGTAAGTCCATCTGTATTTAAATCTACTTTCTGTAACATTGCAATGATGTCATTTTGGGAAGATCAGTTAAAAAAATTCAATAGTTATGCAGGATATTTAAGCTCATTAGGTAGTTGTGAGGGTGATAGTTTTGGAATGAACTTCTCCTTGGATTTGGCCCAAACGATCCTGTGTCCAGAAATATTTCCAAATCACATGGGACCATTTCCCTGAGTCTGGCTAAATGAAGCCAGGACCTGCAGGCAGCTCCTGCATGTTTAAGAATGTCATCGATTGGCAAGTGATAAAGCAGTGAAAAGGCTGAAATAAATCATAGAAGGACAGGGCAAGTAGTTGGTTATTGTGGTCCACAGTGATATAGGAAAGAAAATGCTTAAAGACTTGCAAAAAGAGTTCAGGAAGTTTGGAAGAGGCTTTAATGACAGGATTTAAAAGTTGGTGATCTCTGGGTCACTTCCTTGGCTATCTGCTAGAACAGGGAAGGAAAACAAAGTTAGAAACTCAATATGTGGTTAAAGAGATTCTGTAAGGAGAGTATTTCCATTTACAGGGCAGTTTGTTTTGAGAAAGATAGGAATTAGGATGGATTATACCTGCAAGATCGGGCTACATCTAATTGAGCTAAATAACGTGCGTAATGGATAAGTGACCAGTTTAGAAATAAAACACACTTGTAAATATGACAATATGTTATTAATGAAATCATTAAAAACATGAGGCAAAACACAAGAAAGCAAGGGAAGAGGTTTGACATGGATAAGAAAATCAAGGAAGGAATACAAGTGGAAAATTTTTAAAAATACATATTATGTTGAACAGTAAAGTATTTAGCAAGAATGTTGAACAAATAGAATTGTGAGGTGGGACTCGAGAGGAGAATGGATATGTTTGTGGTGGATACGTTGAAACCAGTAGAGATAGTAATTTGTTTCAACATTTATTGAAGGGGAAGATATTGAGAGAGAAGGTAAATCCAGAATTGGTTAAAAGCAAAATATGAGAGAATTCAGTTAAGCTATAGGAGAACAAGGTACCGGGACCTGATAGGATGTATTCAAAGCTCCTAAAGAAAATAAGGGCAGAAAACAAGTTTGGGGATCGACTGAGAATGCTAGATGCCAGGGAACTGAAGAACAGCCAATGTAATAGCCACTTACAAAAGAAGGGAGGAGAACTAATCCAATTAATTACAAGCCAATTACTTTAGTGTCTCAGGCGGAATTGATTTTGGAATCTTGAAAGGTGAAGTTACTAATCAATCAAGTGAAGCTGAAATAATTAAAACAAGGGATGTCAGAAAGGATGCAGTAAATACTGGAAATACTCATCGGGTCTGCCAATATCTTTGGAGAGAGAAACAGAGGTCTGTGACCTTTCATCGGAACTGGACGGACATTCTGAGCGAAATTCTCCTACCCGCCCCGCCACATTTCTGCCCCGACCCGCCGGCGGGAGTCTCCGTTACACCGGCCGGTCAATGGGGTTTCCCATTGTGGGGCAGCCCCACGCCGTCGGGAAACCCCCGGGTGCCGGCAAAACGGAGACTCCCGCCGGCGGAGAATGACGCCCTCTATACCCAAACAAAAAAGATGTCTCCGCCACGCTTCCAACAAAATTATGTTGGCGCAGTAGCAGAAAGGACAAGGAAATTTAGGACCATACGTTAATGTTTAAATGTAGGTTAAAGAGCTTGTTGAAAGAAAGGGTAATAAAGGGATATGGGAATAGGGAAAATACATAAGATTCGGACTAATGCTTTACTGGAAGATGAATACTATTATGAATTTGCTGTTTATCTTTTATAATTATTGTGTAATTCTACCGAAGGCCATGATTACATCAAATAGCATATGTGACAAGAAGGGGAATTGAATGGAGGTGAAACTAAAAGAGCAGGCAATTGTTCTTGGAGTTAGTTATGGAATGTTGGAGGGGCTTGGAGATGGGCAAGGAACTGCAGAGAAGCAGATGAGATTAGAGGGAGTTTGAGGGGAGGTTGAGAACTGGGGATTGAAGGAAGCAGTAGGGGCCCAAGTACAGGTGGTCTAGACTCTAAATCTTAAAGGAAAATGAATGCCTGAGCTCTTTGCAATTTGGGGTTTGAGATGAGAGCGCGGTGTTTGATAAGATACCCAAAACAAAGCTTCAAGTCATTCAGACTCGAAACGTTAGCTCCTTTCTCTCTCCACAGATGCTGTCAGATCTGTTGAGATTGACCAGTATTTTCTGTTTTTGTTTCAGATTTCAGCATCTGCAGTAATTTGCTTTTATCTTTGTGTTTAAGAAGGTGTTTGGTCATTGGAAAAAAAGGATCGGTGGAAAGTTTTATGAATTCTTGATGCACAAAGCTATCCTGAACGTGAACATTTATTCCCAAACGTTTGGTCATGTTGGGAGCCTGACTGCCCACTCTGCTCATTCAATTTAAAACATCTCAATATTATTTTGCTGTTTTTATGATAAGATGGCACAAATTTCAAGGCAAAAGTGCTAACTGGAGAAAGGCCTTTGAATTACAGGCACTTGACTCCTTTTGAGGAGATTACCATGCACACCCTGGCATACAAGGACACAGTGAAGACACAGAATTCAAGTCTACAACAACCTGTTCCTCTGACTTCTCTACCTTTCTCATTCATTTCAGCATTATCGCAGATATATCACACGCAGTACAATACAAGCTCTGTTTGATGATGTATCTGGCAATCAACGTAATATTTGTTCTTTTCTGTCATTGCATACACAGAACAACAATCTTACAGAGACTCAGACCAAGGCAGCACCACACATTATCCTTTATCCCTTGAAGTTTACAAGCGATAAAACAGTTACATCCTGCTTCAGACGACCTCAGGGATTTTATTTGAGGGAAAGGGATTTGGAAAATCTAGCCCCATAGCAAAATATGTAGACCTTCAAACCAGTTTTAGGGCTGGGGAGGATGTCAAGTTGGCCACTACCATAAAATTTTAGGTCGGTAGTTTGTTTTCTGAAATACCTGGATAAATCTTTCAAATTTCCCAAACTACAAGGTACCAATGCATCAAGCAGGTGATTGATGGCTTGCTTCCCAGGGCACTATCCTTTGTCACTTTCTCTAGCAATATAAATATGATCATTCAGTGCTATTAAACTTGCTCTCTGCATCAAAGGATCAGCAACTACCTTGTTTATTCATTTTCTTTATGTCAAGAAAATATCTTAGATAAAGTAATTTCCTTAAAATGTTTCATTTGAGTTAATTACCTCGAATCGTAACTTTGCCTCAAGTATTTCAGTCATTACCTTGACTGACTTTGAATCCATATTAATAACCAAATTGGATTTGTAAGTAATTCATTACATTTTTGTTTTTAATGGAAATTATGTCTGTTTTAATGAATTAGTATTTTGATGTAGCTGACTAAAAATGATTAATAATAGTATGATTAAATATCTACATTATTTATGTTTGCACAGAGAGCAGGTAAGGACCCAGGCTCTTAGGCTTCTACCAGTTCTGTTGTGCAACTGAATGCTTAATAATGATTGAGAGTGGCCTGAGGTGACTCGCTCAGTTGTGAACCTGCAATCTCAAAGAAACCTGGTTAAGATCAAAGCAAATCATTTTATTAGGAAATTACAGCAAGTGTCTTGTTCTAAATAGGCTGCAACCAATTTATATTCAGTGTTAACCCATAAAACACCGATAAAAAATATCTTAATGATAATTTGCAGTTCCCTGAAGGCAATAACATTGATGAAGACATTGGGACAAAATTGAATAAGACCTAAATCCAGGCACAGGGATTATGAATCTTGATTAACCCACACCCATTCATTCTGATTCAGGCAGCACACAATCTTTGTGCTGTCTTTAATTTAAATGAAACTTAAACATGCTGTTGAGCATCGGCAGATGGCCCAGGTCTGTGCAAGGCTGGCACCACTTAAGGTTAGCATGCACGATTTAAAGTTTAAAGTCACTGCATCTCGAAAAGGAGAAGGTGGGCGGGGGTGCACTGCAACAGGTAATGAAACTGGTTTCAGGAGGCATTCTGAGTAGAACGAACAATGGCGTAACAGGGCAGAGAATGTGCTCCAAGCTTCTCAGGTGCAGCACTAAAGACCTTGATGCAGTAGATGGACAGGAAGTGAGATGTCCTTTATCCACAGAGGACAAGGAGGTCCTCCAGGCAGGCACTGAAAAAGGCAATGGAACCACATAGTTGTTGTGGTCACCGTCAGCTGTCTAGCCCTGAGGATCTGGATGGGGTGCCACAAATAGTTCAGTGATATCCTGCAGATGGTCGGTATTTGCATCTTTAAATACCATGGGCTGGATTCTCCATTTTTGGGACTATGTCCCCACGCCTTTGGGAAAACTGTGGTCTTTTACGCCAGGAAAACTGGACTCAAAAGGCCACAGATTCCCCGTTTTGCTGGGGGCTAGCAGGCAGCTGTCGTAGGACTCGCAGCTCCAGCTGCCGATATGGCCCCCAGCACTTCCGGGTCAGAGGCCGCACATGCACATGGTGGCAGCCTCCTACAACTGCGCCATGATCCATGGTGGACTCAGCCCGTGGCCCTGGACTGCCAAAATAGTGCCCCGCATTGGCTGCTCACGCGCCCCAGACTACCCGCACACATTGCCCCCAGCCTCGAATGAAGCCCCCCCACCCCTGACTGTGGCGGCCATCACGCGAGGATCACGGACGGTGGGACCATGTTAGAACCACGCCATCGGGAATTCGGCCGGTTGGCAATGGAGCATCACGGGGCGGGTGAGTACGTCAATTATCGGGGGGTCAAAGAATTGCGAAACCGGCACCGGTCCCGATTTCACGCGCAAAAATGTTTCCTTCCTTTTTTGTGTTTTTGTAGCTGTTGAATACAACTGAATGACTTGCTGAATGATTCTCCACCCCGTCGCCGAACATGATTTTGTCGTCGGGACGGAGAATCCAGCCCCATATCCTTACAAGTCAACCACTAACTCACATTACTACATTCACCACTGCCCCACATTCACCTACAATATCCATCAGCATTGACTCACATCTCACACTCAGAGCTTCCCCTCACCCTCACACATATGCCACTGCTGCAAGCCTAACATCCACATCTCACAGCTTTCGCACATTGGACAGCTATTCAACTAAGAGAGCCATATAACCCAAACATATTAGGGAAGGCGGTGGCATAGTGGTATTGTCACTGGACTAGTAATCCAGAGACCCAGGATAATGATCTGGGGACCCGGGTTTGAATCCCACCACGGTAAGAAGTGGAATTTTAAAACCTCAATAAAATACCTGGAATTAAAAGTCTAATGGTGACTATGAAACCTTTGTGATTGTTGTAAAAATCCATCTGGTTCACTGATGCCCTTTAGAGAAGGAAATCTGCCATCCTTACCTGGTCTGGCCTACATGTGGTTGACTCTTAAATGGCCCAGCAAGTCATTCAGTTGGATTCAACAGTTGCAAATCACAAAAAAGGAAGGAAACTGGACAGGCTACCTGGCATCAACCCAGGCACCAGAAACAACAATGGCAAACCCAGCCCCGCGACCCTGCAAAGTCCTCCTTAGTAACTTCTGGAGTTTGTGCCAAAGTTGGGACAACTGTCTCACAGACTAGTCAAGCAACAGTCTGACATAGTCATACTCACAGAATCATACCTTACAGACAATGTCCCATACACCACTATCATCATTCCTGGGTATGTCCTGTCTCACCGGCAGGACAGATCCAGTGGCACAGTGGTATACAGTCAGGAGGGAGTTGCCCTGGGAGTCCTCAACATTGACTCAGCACCCCATGAAGTCTCACGGCTTCAGGTTAAACATGGACAAGGAAACCTCCTGCTGATTACCATATACAGACGACCATCAGCTGATGAATCAGCACTCCTCCATATTGAACACCACTTGGAGGAAGCATTGAGGGTGGCATGGGCGCAGAATATGCTCTGAGTGGGGGACTTCAATGGCCATCACCAAGAGTGGCTTGATAGTACCACCACAAACCGAGCTGGCCGGGTCCTAAAGGATATAACTGCGAGACTGTGACTGCACCAGGTGGTGAGGGAACCAACAAGAGGAAAATCATGTTGTGTGTCACTATCACTGTGCTGCATGGGATAGACTCCAAACAAATCTCACAGCTCAAGACTGGGCATCCATGAGGTGCTGTGAGCCATCAGCAGCAGCCGAATTGTATTCAAACACAATCTGCAACCTCATGGTCCGGGATATCCTCCACTCTACCATTACCACCAAAACAGGGGATCAACCCTGGTTCAATGAAGACTGCAGGAGAACATGTCAGGAGCAACATCAGGCAGACCGAACAATGAGGTGTCAACCTGGTGATTCCCCAATGAATGCATCAGATCTAATCTCCATAGTCCTTCCGCATGCAGCCTTGAATGATGGTAGACAATTAAACAACTCACTGGAGGAGGAGGCTCCACAAATGCCCCATCATCAATGATGGAGGGGCCCAGCACACCTGTGCAAAAGACAAGGCTGAGGCATTCAGAACAATCTTCAGCCAGAAGTACCGAATGGATGATCCAACTCATTGATGTCATATGATTCACTTCACGTGATATCAAGAAATGGCTGGAGGCACTGGACACTGCAAAAGCTATAAGCCCTGACAATATTCTGTACCTCTAGCCAAGCTGTTCCAGTACAACAACAACACTGGCATCTACCCAGCAATGTGGAAAATTGCCCAGGTGTGTCTTTTACATAAGAAACAGGACAAATTCAACCTGACAATCTCCCTATCAGTCCAATCTCCATCATCAGCAAAGTGATGGAAGGAGTTATCACTAGTGCTATCAAACGGTGCTTACTCAGCAATAACCTGCTCAGTGATGCTCAGTTTGGGTTCTGCCAGGGTCACTCAGCTCCTGACCTCATTACAGCCTTGATTTAAACATGGACAAAAGATGAATGCCAGAGGTGAGGTGAGAGTGACAGCTCTTGACATCAAGACAGCATTTGATCGGGTATGGCATCAAGGAGCCCGAGCTAAACCGAAGTCAATGGGAATCAGGAGGAAGTCTCTCTGCTGGTTGGAGTCATACCTGGCGCAAAGGAAGATGGTTGGAGGTCAATCATCTCAGCTGCAGGACATCACTGCAGGAGTTCCTCAGGGTAGTGTCCTAGGTCCAAACAGCTTCAGCTGCATCATCAATGACTTCCCTTCCATCATAAGGATAGAAGTAGGGATGTTTGCGGGTGATTGCACAATGTTCAGCCCCATTCATGACTCCTCAGATAATGAAGCAGTCCATGTCCAAACGCAGCAAGATTTGGATGACATCCAGGCTTGGGCTGACAAGTGGCAAGGTACATTCGCGCCACACAAGTGCCAGGCAATGACCATCTCCTACAAGAGAGGATCTAACCATCACCCCTTGACATTCAATGGCAGTACCATCTCTCAATCTCCCACTATCAACATCCTTTGGGGTTACCATTTCTCAGAAACTGAACTGGATTAGCCATATTAATACTGTGGCTACCAGGGCAGATCAAAGGCTAGAAATCCTATGGCGAGTAACTCACCTCCTGATCCCCTAAAGCCTGTCCACCATCTACAAGGCACAAGTCAGAAATGTAATGGAATACTCTCCAGGGGAACTCAGGTGAGCTTACATCTCGGGGTGGGGGGAAGAGGGTCATGCAGTACTGGGGGCAATTCCCCGGCTGGGGGTAGTGTCGGGGGGGGGGGGGGGTTGTGGGGCATGGGGGTTTGCAGGTAAACTCCTCTGATCTGGGGGCCTTTAAAAATGGTGTCCCGATCTTCAATGGACTAAGTTGCTGCTGTGGCAAGCTAATCAGAGGTCACCCCACCAGTCCCTTTAAATGTTTTATTCTAAGTGTGGGACTGTATGGCGGAGGATCCGCCGTTGCTGTTGGTGGTTTCAATGTCGATTTTTCCAACCGACATCAGCTTTTGGGAAAATTTGAGTCCTATATTTCTACTTAATCCTTCTTCTAATAACCCACTTCTTCCACATCTCACACATCCTTCCTTTTAACAAGCTGCAGATGGTAATCCTGCTGCTTTCTTTGTGTCAGTATCACAAGCTAATATCAGTAAATGGAAATTATCTAAAGGTGGGTCCTGAAGATTTCAGTGATGGAGCTGTCAATATTTCCTTCAGCAGCTTGATCCATTCTGGAATTGTCCTTGGGAAAGGAATTCAGGACCGGCATGTTCCTGTGAGGAAGAAGGATAAATACGGCAATTTTCAGGAATCTTGGATAACGAGAGATATTGTAGGCCTCGTCAAAAAGAAAAAGGAGGCATTTGTCAGGCCTAAAAGGCTGGGAACAGACGAAGCCTGTGTGGAATATAAGGAAAGTAGGAAGGAACTTAAGCAAGGAGTCAGGAGGGCTAGAAGGTGTCACGAAAAGTCATTGGCAAATAGGGTTAAGGAAAATCCCAAAGCAAGAGGGTAGCCAGGGAAAGGGTTGGCCCACTGAAGGATAGGCAAGGGAATCTATGTGTGGAGCCAGAGGAAATGGGTGATGCGCTAAGCGTCAAGAACCACAAAGACATGTGAGACTTTAACTCAGGCTTTAATATACTACAAGGGAGGCTTACCCGACACAGACGACCCCAGAAAGAATGGGGGCTGTCCCAGAAGAGGTTCTTATACTGACTCCCGGGGGAGTGGCTAAGGCGGAGCTCTCCGTGGCCAGGTCGGGTTACCTACCAGTGACCGAACCTCTGCAGAGTTACAGTACAATACACAGTATTACAGGGCCACATTACGCACAACTATTATATACTATGTACAATGGTAGGGAGGTACAGTGGTGTATCACCACATTCACCCCTTGTTTAGAAGGAAGTCCGGTGTGAAAATTCGGAGCAGTGAACAGAGTCCATCAGGAGGTTCCGTGTCGTCAAAGGTCGAGACGAACGATGGGTTTGGTCGATCTCTTTGAACGTCGGAGCTGCGGCGCTGAGGTAGTGTCCGGCGGTATCTGTGCGGTCGGTGGTGCTGGTTCGCGAGGCGGCATGACTTCCCCCACCGCTTCGGCTGGCTCGAGGCGAAACTGCGGGATGACAGCGGCTGGCACGGAGTAGTAACAGGCCGAGGGATCGACGGGAGCAGAGAGGGAGTGGGGTGGAGGTTGCGGGGCGAGGGCGGCAGGGGCCCCAGAGGGGGCCAGGTCCTTGATGGAGACGGTCTCCTCACGCCCGTCGGGGTACGCTATGTACGCGTACTGTGGGTTGGCGTGGAGGAGACGGACTCTCTCCACCAGTGGCTCCGCCTTAGAGGTCCGCACGTGCTTGCGGAGCAGGACGTCTCCCGGGGACAGGAGCCAGGATGGAAGCGATGTCACGGATGCCGATCTCCTGGAGAAGAGAAACATCCGCTCATGAGGGGTAGCATTCGTTGCAGTACACAAAAGAGACCGGATGGAGTGGAGTGCGGACGGGAGGGCCTCCTGCCAACGGGAGACTGGTAGGCCTTTGGACTTGAGGGCTAGCAGCACGGCCTTCCAAACAGTCGCGTTCTCCCTCTCCACCTGTCCGTTCCCCCGGAGGTTGTAGCTGGTCGTCCTGCTCGAGGCAACGCCCCTGGCGAGCAGGTACCGACGCAGCTCCTCGCTCATGAAGGAGGAGCCCCGGTCACTGTGAACGTAATTGGGATAACCGAACAGCATGAAGAGGTCGTGCAACGCTTTGATGACGGTGGCGGAGGTCGTGTCGGGGCAGGGAATGGCGAAGGGGAACCGCGAGTACTCGTCGATGACGTTGAGGAAGTACGTGTTGCGGTTGTGGGTGGGGAGGGGCCCTTTGAAGTCAATGCTGAGACGTTCAAAGGGGCGGGTGGCCTTGATTAGGTGCGCCTTGTCTGGCTTGTAGAATTGCGGCTTGCACTCCGCACAGACTTGGCAGTCCCTAGTCATGGCCTTGACCTCCTCGACTGAGAAGGGTAGGTTGTGGCCCTTGATGTAGTGGTAGAGCCGCCTGACGCCCGGGTGACAGAGGTCATTATGTAGTGCCCGCAGCCGGTCATCCTGTGCGTTGGCACAAGTACTACGGGACAGGGCATCAGGAGGATCATTGAGCTTACCTGGTCGGTATAAGATAGTATAATTGTAGGTGGAGAGTTCGATCCTCCACCGTAATATCTTATCATTTTTGATTTTACCTCGTTGTTTGTTGTCGAACATGAACGCAACTGATCGTTGGTCAGTAACGAGGGTAAATGGTTTTCCGGCCAGGTAGTGCCTCCAGTGCCGGACGGCTTCCACTATGGCTTGTGCCTCCTTCTCAACAGAGGAGTGGCTGATCTCGGGGCCTTGGAGTGTGCGGGAAAAGAAGGCGATGGGCCTGCCCGCCTGGTTGAGGGTGGCACCCAGGGCAAAGTCGGAGGCATCGCTCGTGGCCAGGTCGGGTTACCGACCAGTGATCGAACCTCTGCAGAGTTACAGTACAATACACAGTATTACAGGGCCACATTACGCACAACTATTATATACTATGTACAATGGTAGGGAGGTACAGTGGTGTATCACCACAATGGGCGAGGTACTAAATGAATACTTTGCATCAGTATTCACCAAAGAGAAGGAATTGGTAGATGTTGAGTCTAGAGAAGGGTGTGTAGATAGCCTGGGTCACATTGAGATCCAAAAAGACGAGGTGTTGGGTGTCTTAAAAAATATTAAGGTAGATAAGTCCCCAGGGCCTGATGGGATCTACACCAGAATACTGCAGGAGGCTGGAGAGGAAATTGTTGACGACTTGACAGAAATCTTTGGATCCTCAATGTCTTCCGGTGATGTCCCGGAGGACTGGAGAATAGCCAATGTTGTTTGTCTGTTTAAGAAGGGTGGCAAGGATAATCCAGGGAACTACAGGCCGGTGAGCCTTACTTCAGTGGTAGGGAAATTACTGGAGAGAATTCTTCGAGACAGGATATACTCCCATTTGGAAGCAAATGGACGTATTAGTGAGAGGCAGCATGGTTTTGTGAAGGGGAGGTCGTGTCTCACTAACTTGATAGAGTTTTTCGAGGAGGTCACAAAGATGATTGATGCAGGTAGGGCAGTGGATGTTGGCTATATGGACTTCAGTAAGGCCTTTGACAAGGTCCCTCATGGTAGACTAGTACAAAAGGTGAAGTCACACGGGATCAGGGGTGAGCTGGCAAGGTGGATACAGAACTGGTTAGGTCATAGAAGGCAGAGAGTAGCAATGGAAGGATGCTTTTCTAATTGTAGGGCTGTGACCAGTGGTGTTCCACAGGGATCAGTGCTGGGACCTTTGCTGTTTGTAGTATATATAAATGATTTGGAGGAAAATGTAACTGGTCTGATTCGTAAGTTTGCAGACGACACAAAGGTTAGTGGAATTGCGGATAGCGATGAGGACTGTCAGAGGATACAGCAGGTTTTAGATTGTTTGGAGACTTGGGCGGAGAGATGGCAGATGGAGTTTAATCCGGACAAATGTGAGGTAATGCATTTTGGAAGGTCTAATGCAGGTTGGGAATATACAGTGAATGGTAGAACCCTCAAGAGTATTGAAAGTCAGAGAGATCTAGGTGTACAGGTCCACAGGTCACTGACAGGGGCAACACAGGTGGAGAAGGTAGTCAAGAAGGCATACGGCATGCTTGCCTTCATTGGCCAGGTCATTGAGTATAAGAATTGGCAAGTCATGTTGCAGCTGAATAGAACCTTAGTTAGGCCACACTTGAAGTACAGTGTTCAATTCTGGTCGCCACACTACCAGAAGGATGTGGAGGCTTTAGAGAGGGTGCAGAAGAGATTTACCAGAATGTTGCCTGGTATGGAGGGCATTAGCTATGAGGAGCGGTTGAATAAACTCGGTTTGTTCTCACTGGAACGAAGGAGGTTGAGGGGAGACCTGATAGAGGTCTACAAAATTATGAGGGGCATAGACAGAGTGGATAGTCAGAGGCTTTTCCCCGGGGTAGAGGGGTCAATTACTAGGGGACATAGGTTTAAGGTTAGAGGGGCAAGGTTTAGAGTAGATGTACGAGGCAAGTTTTTTACGCAGAGGGTAGTGGGTGCCTGGAACTCGCTACCGGAGGAGGTGGTGGAAGCAGGGACGATAGTGACATTTAAGGGGCATCTTGACAAATACATGAATAGGATGGGAATAGAGGGATACGGACACAGGAAGTGTAAAAGATTGTAGTTTAGTCGGGCAGCATGGTCGGCACGGGCTTGGAGGGCCGAAGGGCCTGTTCCTGTGCTGTACATTTCTTTGATCTTTGTTCTTTGAAGAAAGATTGTTCATATTGTAAACTAATAGGTTGTAAACAAACAGAATTCTCTATTTGAGAGACTATAATGTTTCGGAGATGAATTGCCTCTCATTTGTACTTGCGCTGGGAGCGCAAATCCAGAGGCGATTCCCTAACCCTTGTCTTGCAAATTTCTGCATGGTGGGGATTGCGAGGTATTCCCTCACGAATCCCGCTATCGAGCCACCATTTTGAGTGGGTGGCCGATAGTGGGTTCTCCTCCCGAAACGCAATGACCCTCCCCCCAACCACGGACTTGCAGGGTCACCGCCACCCTCCAGTACGGGGGTGACCTGAACCCCTTCCCCACCGATCCCCCAACAAAGACCCCCATTACAGAGACCCCCATCAGACACTCCCCAACAGAGACATCATCATTGCAGAGACCTCCAATGGAGACCCCCCAATAAGAGAGACTCCTGCCTAGATGCCCCCCATTATAGAGGCCCTTGCCTGGAAGCTCCCCACCCCCCACCCGCCTCTGCTTTCTGCAAAGAAAAAGAGGAAGTGAGAACACATAACTGTCTCTGATGTTAATCATAGCTAGATGTTTCTAAACATTGTGGTTAGTTTCACAGCTGACTACTTGAAATTCACTTAAGTGTTAAGGGAAATGAGATTACACAATCTAATCTGCTGCCTGGTTGTGGAAGGTGTCAATCTCAGCCTAGTAAAATCAATTTCACACTTATATGAATGAAAGCTTTGCAGACAAAGATGGGAGGGTGTTTAAACCCAACTGGTGTGGTTTTCCCTTTCTAGGAATTAACAGGATCTGCTTCCCCTGCCTGAACTGCTCTCTAGGTTCCAGACAAGGGTCTCTGTAATGGGGGGGGGGGGGGGGGGCTCCAGGTAGGGATCTCCCAGGCAGATGTCTCTGTAATGGGGGGTTCCAGGCAGGGGTCTCTGTAATGGGGAGCTTCCAGGCAGGCGTCTCTGTAATGGAGGTCTCCAGGTAGGCGCCTCTGTAATGGGGGGCTCCAGACAGGGGTCTCTGTAATGGGGGGCTCCAGGCAGGGGTTTCTGTAATGGGGGGTTCCAGGCAAGGGTCTCTGTAATGGGGGGCTTCCAGGCAGGCTCTCTGTAATGGGGGTCTCCAGGTAGGCGCCTCTGTAATGGGGGGCTCCAGACAGGGGTCTCTGTAATGGGGGGCTCCAGGCAGGGGTTTCTGTAATGGGGGGTTCCAGGCAGGAGTCTCTGTAATGGGGGGCTCCAGACAGGGGTTTCTGTAATGGGGAGCTCCAGGCAGAGGTCTCTGTAATGGGGGGCTCTAGGTAGGCGTCTCTAATGGGGGGCTTCAGGCAGGGGTCTCTGTAATGGGGGGCTTCCAGGCAAGGGTCCCTGTAATGGGCGGCTTTCAGGCAGGGTCTCTGTAATGGGGGAGGGGGGGTTCTGGTTTGGGATCTCTGTAATGGGGGTTTTCTCATAGGAGTCTCTCTTGTGGGAGGGTCATTGGTAGGGAGGCGGTGGTGGGATCTGGTGGGGGTAGGGTGGGCAGGATTTGCATGTGGACGTGAGGGTGAACCTCTGGACTTTGGGAGCAACTCCCTAAACGCCCACTCTGAGGTCCACCACAGACAGAACCACACTGGGAAATGCCTGAACCAATTCTCGCCCATGTGAATCTCGGCCCAGAGGATCCCGCGGGCTTGGAGAATCCAGTGCCTAGCCCATTAACAGGGTGCAAATGAGTCAAATTGACCCATTTGTATCCTCCCGATACTGCTGCCAGCGGGCGACCGGAGCACCTGAACAGGGCTGATCCCATTTTCTGGCTGACGCTGGATTCTCTGCAACATCATGAACACCGCTGCCAGCGGCGGGTGGTGGAGAATCTTTATAGTTTGTGTGGATGACTATCTCATGTTTTGACATTGCCAGAGGGCACCAGTTATTTCTTTCTGTCAAGTCTCACCAGCCCATTCCATGTCTTGTAGAACATGGTCAGTGTAATTTATTTTCTCTCCTTTGCTGTAGAGACTCTCATTCCAAATCTTTGATCAAGAATGTGACACTGGTGTATTTCCCATAGTGTTTCGTGTAGACTGTCTTTGGATTACTTCAATCTTATCCATACCTCTTGCCACATAAGGACCCCACACCTGATGTACATACTTCAGGATTGGATAAACAAATGTTTGGTAAGCTTTATCTCTGATATTTTTGTTGCAATACTAAATATTCCTCCTCAGAAATCCAAGGACCCTGTTTACTTTGAATGTCATCTGCTGAATGTGGAATCACCAATGAAGATTGTCAGGAAAATAATGGTGACATGAAAATATCAGGGAAATCTAAGAAATTGGAATATTTTCTGCTGGTTATATATTTTAGAAACCGTGGGAAATTGTGAGTTGCTTAAGGCAGGGATAGCTTAGCGATGTTAATGGATGTAGTGCCTTTGATATTTTGGTGAGTTTAGCAACACTGCAAGCAGATGTTTATCGTGGCAAGTTGGTAACAATCAGAAGGGATTAGAATGTGGGGCGGAATTCTCCCCCAACGGCGCGATGTCCGCCGACTGGCGGCAAAAACGGCGCCAATCAGACGGTCATCGCGCCGGCCCAAAGGTGCGGAATACTCCGCATCTTTGGCAGCCTAGCCCCGACATTGAGGGGCTAGGCCTGCTCCGGAGGGATTTCCGCCCCGCCAGCTGGCGGAAATGGCGTTCGTAGCCCCACCAGCTGGCGCGGAAATGCGGCGCATGCGCGGGAGCGTCAGCGGCCGCTGTCAGTTTCCCGCGCATGCGCAGTGGAGGGAGTCTCTTCCGCCTCCGCCATGGTGGAGACCGTGGCGGAGGCGGAAGGGAAAGGGTGCCCCCACGGCACAGGCCCGCCCGCGGATCGGTGGGCCCCGATCGCGGGCCAGGCCACCGTGGGGGCACCCCCCGGGGTCAGATCGCCCCATGCCCCCCCCCCCCCAGGACCCCGGAGCCCGCCCACGCCGCCTGGTCCCGCCGGTAAATACCAGGTTTGATTTACGCCGGCGGGACAGGCAATTTCTGGGCGGGACTTCGGCCCATCCGGGCCGGAGAATCCAGCGGGGGGTCCCGCCAACCGGCGCGGCCCGATTCCCGCCCCCGCCCAATCTCCGGTACCGGAGACTTCGGCAGGGGCGGGGGCGGGATTCACGGCGGCCAACGGCCATTCTCCGACCCGGCGGGGGGTCGGAGAATGACGCCCAAGGTGTCAAAGATGCAAAGGAATAGACAAAGGGTGGGATTTTGAGCCCGCTTTAGCTGTCAGCCAGAATGGCGACATGGGTGGAAAATACAGCCAGAATTGGGAAACGTGATTCTCGCCGGCGAGATTGTGTTTATTGATTTTCCAGGCCCCCTGAGAAATTCACCACGGAAGGTCGGGAACCTCATTCAAATGCACTGGCATATCATTGGTGAGCCCCCCTGTTGGGACTTAGCCCCTCACTGAATATTCATTGGTCACTGGCGTGACTTACAACAGCTGTATGAAACGAGAACCCTGCGACCTCCCCTCGCCTCCCTGCGACCTCACCTCCAAAGGGGATATTGGAGGTGAGCGGTCAGGTCACAAGCACCCTTCAGGGTGCCAGTTGCAGAGGGAGCACCGAAGAGGATGTGGGGGATCCAGATAAGTTGAACTTGATGCCGGGGGGGGGTGTTTAATATCGGCATCTCATGGGGTGTGGTCGCTTGCCGGTATTATGGCCCTTCATGGCTGGAAGCCTCTAGGTTTAAAGATGGCTGGTTTTCCGGCATAACTTCCCCTCTCCTCCTGTAGAATCCCAAGTTTCTTTACCCGTCAGTCTGGCCTCAATAAAAGTCGAGATGGATTTGCAGGTACAGCATTAGTTATTTTATTTAGCTTGCAAGCTTGATTCATTTCACAGAAACATAGGACACGTCCAGTCTCCTACATCCAGGAAAGCGAATGAACAAAGAGACAAAGGGATCTCTGCAAATCAATTCAAATGGTATCAAGTTTCACATACTCGACGCCCATAGGTCATCCTATATCCCCCCTGACCTGTTTGATCTATTCTGATTGGCTCACTTCCAATCCCTTCCTCTGGCCCCTATTACCCAGCATCCTTTTCTCCTGCTTTGGTGGACACACCTCTTCCTGCTTTTCCATGCGGTCTGAAATCCTTTGTCTGTGAACTCACCAGAATTAGACTGGCCTACCTCTACATTACATTAACTAATATCTCTAAAGTAACTATTTTATATCACATTCGTCACTCCTTGCTGGACTTGTGTTGATATAACCATTGAGGGATTGCCGTCCAGAGTGGCAGCTGGTAAGTGGGTAGGAGGAGTTGACTCCACAGGCTCAGCGCAGCTGGCGATTGTGAGGTGTCGGGCTGGGGTCCCATTAGATGCCAAGCTACATGGGCAGAGTGGGGGACTCTCACAAGAGGTGTTTTCCAGTCTCCTGAGACCTGAAGGCCCTCACATGGGGGGAAGACGAGTGCAACGAGAATGAACCCCCACTCTCAGGCAGTATTTGACGGCCAAAGAGCATGAGCTGTATAAACATTCAAGGCCACTAGTTATGGGGGTCAGGCTGTCAGTGATTAGTGTATGGGTGGCTGGTTGTTCTTGGAAGGCTTGTTTAATCTGCAGTCCTTATGAGTTGGGGGAATGAGGGTGCCCTCTAAGGATGAAGTCGACATGCTAATTTCAGTCTTCACATGCAGCCGGTGCACCTCGCTTGGCACAAGGGGAAGCCAGTTGCTTAATCAGGTCCAATGTGCCACTTTGGTCAGCATTTCAATGCATGAGTGTGCCACTGATTGGCACCCAATTTTTAACCTTTCAGAAGCCAAGCCCCCAAGCTTTGAACTACAAGGTTCATACTCACGTCTACATAACAGAGATTACAGGAGCTCGCCGTGGGCCATAGTGCTCACCAGTGAGTGACCCAAAAGCCTGCCTACTACTTAATCCCACCGAGCTGCGAGTGTCTGCATTGGTGGACAGTTTGACAGCTTTGATAAAGATTCATCCAGAGTCGAAACGTTAGCTCCCTTCTCTCTCCACAGATGCTGTCAGACCTGCTGCAATTGTCCAGTATTTTCTGTTTTGTTTCAGATTCCGCAGTAATTTGCTTTTATCACTGATAGGAAAAAGGTCATTGACGTGAGACTTGTGCTATGGCTGGATATGTTGAGAGTTTTCACTTGTGGCTTTGGCCCTGACCTTGCTCCCTGCATAGCAAGGTCCTGATCCTTGCCAGCAAGTTCAAGGGCTTCTTCCAACTGCATTAAATCCAGCCTGTACTTTTTAAAGGCTGTACTCTAATGTCCATGCATCCAGGCTGATTACATTGTAAATACGACCCTGGATCATTGATCAGCACAAATCCTTTCCTACTGGCACAAAAGCGATGTAACTCACCAAGTGGAAATGCTAACGTATAAATCCATGTTATGGGTTTGGTTGTCATTGCATAATCCTTATTTCTTTCCAATGTGGCTCCCATTAACAACCAATACTTTGCAAATTTGTGAACAAAACAGAGTACTATTACTTTAGAACACAAATCGTATTAGAATGCCAGTTACACCGCTCTGAAAATATCAGCGGCTTCTCGTCTTTTTTTGAATGTGGCAGTCATTATTGCGGCAGAATTACTGCTGCACTGCAGACATTGGACAAATTCTGTTTTTTAAAAGCATTAGGCTTTGCTTTACCCTTACTGTCTGGTATGAGAGAGAAGAAGGAATTATGGAAATGTGTATATTTTGTTTTAAAAGCTATTTGAGGTTTCATTAATCTGTAATAATCTCATTGCCCCCCTGGACCCAGTGGGTTTGAAATCCCAAACTGATATGTGGACTTGATCTTTCATCATCCTAGCTCTTGACTTTCTGGGATGTAAATGCAACTGTTTCTCCAATGTTCAGTCCCTCGTGGCTTGCTTTTATCCTGTGAACGCTGCCAGTATATACACACAGAGAGTACCTCAATTTGTGGCAGTCGAGCAGAGAAGTTTATTTTTCTGCATTGACATATTTCCTTCCTTGCCCAACATATGCATTCAGAATAATATGGTGCAATGGAAAAAGGTCACAGGATCTTTCAGTGCACTCCTTTACAGGTACAACTTGTGGGCTTTGGTACTCTATACATAGAATGCAAAGTTATTTTAAGTGGGCGGCACAGTAGTTAACACTGTTGCTTCACAACTCCAGGGTCCAGGTTCGATTCCCAGCTTGGGTCACTGTCGTGTGCGGAGTCTGCACGTTCTCCCCGTGTCTGACTGGGTTTCCTCCGGGTGCTCCGGTTTCCTTCCACAAGTCCCGAAAGATGTGCTGTTAGGTCATTTGGACATTCTGAATTCGCCCTCTGTGACCCAAACAGGCGCCGGAATGTGGTGACTTGGGGATTTTCACAGTAACTTCATTGCAGTGTTAATGTAAGCCTACTTGTGACATTAAAGATTATTAAATTAAAAAGTGGCTCATTCTGAAAGACATTTTAAAAACCTATGTGTATAAGAGTGGAGTTCAGGGTGTGACTACTAACCGCACTGTAATCTCATCCAAAATCTTAGGAATGAATACATCAGAGTATTCAAGGTGGACACCCGTGGCTGGAGCAGTACCATATGTTCATTGCATAACTTTAGTTTAGGTGTCGATAGATGGGGAGCTTAATGACTTCTGCAGATAGGCAGTGGAATAACAGCAACATTATTGGGCTAGTAATTTAGAAGCACTTGCAAATGCTCTGGGCAGATAGGATCAAATCCTGTCGTGGCAGCTTGTGGAATTTAACTTCAATTAACTAATTAATTGGGCATCTACAACCTTAAGTTCAGGTGTGGTAATTCTGTACAGTGTGTGTCCCATTCCTCTGGCTGAACATATGATTTATCTGGTGAAAAGAGCAAGTACACATGTGTGTGTGTGCTTTTATTGATGATTAGCTTTTGTTGGGCAGTCTCTGCGTGGGAGTCCTCCCTTTTCCATTAGAGATTTGACGTGGAGGGTGTTGCATCCAGCAGTTCTGTGTAATAGAAAATTAAGATGGTTCACCAACCCTCAGGTCAGCGATATTTTCTGTGGCCTTGAGGAATCCATGTTAGCACAGGTTGTATGAGGTTGCAGCCCCTTATAATCTGTCCTCAATATTTAGTTGCACTTGTTCCCTATGCTCTTGATCTTTGCCACCCGTGCAAGGGGGGGGCAGAGCAGATCAGATCAGAGGACCCCCCTCATTAGTCCGCTTCTGGGTCTGGCCAAGGCCCAGGCAGCAAGAAGTTAAGGGGTGGTTCATCCTAACTGGTTGCCCATCATTCATGGATATGTCTGTGCCCGTTATTTCTGGAGAGGGTGTACGCAGTATCTGCCGATATGCCTGAGGCCCCCGATGGGTACTGCAGTGGCTGGAGTGCATTATTCCCAACCCCACAAAATATTATTTTAATTTAATGTTGATGAGTTTCCTTTCAAGTTTTATTTATGTTGCAGTCTCCCTTTAAGTGATGGCTCTTTAGTTAAGTTCTTAATTTGATCTTTGTTTTACTGAACAAAAAGATACTTATAGTCACTGCTGGTGGGTTGTAGAGTTAGGAGCTATACATTGTGGCATGATTCAATGACGCCATTGCACCCAGTGCAGATCCGGGCACAATGGAGGAATAGCGCGCGAGCCCCAAATTGGGCTCGGTGGCGGGCATGAAACCTTGTGCGAGTCGCCCGACACAAACGTGAACCAGTCATAATGGCACCTGGGAGGGTCTCCCAGGCCATTGGAGACTCCCGGGTGGTCGTGAACAGGGCAGGGTGACGCCCTGGAACTCCCCCTGGCACCTGGGCACACTGGTGCTGCCAGAATGCCTGGGTGACACTGCCATGATGCCAGGCTGGTAGTACCATAATGCCGGGGTGCCAGATTGGCATTGCCAGGGGCCGGGTCCAGGGGTGGGCCTTGCCAGGTAGAGGGGAGGTTGAGAGGGGGTCCCCGATTGTGAAGGTGAGGGGGGAAATCAAAAATGTAAGGGGGACCTGAAAGCGGGGGGGGGGGGGGGGGGGTGAAGATCGAGGCTGCTGGACAAAATGGCGCCCTGATCTGTGAGGAACCTTTGCTCGCCAGCAAGAAATCCCTCTAAGTGTGGCCTCGGTGGGGACAAACTCCCCAAGGCCAAGGAAAACGGCAAAGTGCAGTTGGATAGTGGGATGTTTATCACCGCTGTAGCCGCTGAGAAACACCAGCTAACTTTAACTTCAGTCTGCTGAATCATGCCCATGTCTCACTTTGTGACGAAACATAAACTGAGTGATGATAAACTACTTACCATCTCCATCATCAGCTGACTGTTAGATGTTCAACTCAATAGAGGTGCCCGTTCCAGTGAAGAGGAGCCCAGTTCTGAAAGGAGGCACTTGAGGCTGAGATCAGGCTTTTAACATTTTTAAGTTTCCTACAGGAGGCAGAGGGATCTTTTTTAAGGTAATCAAGCCTTTTGGTGTTTTTTCCTCAAACTCTTCAGCAGATCAACAGCAGAACTTATGTAGGTGTAAATTCCATTGGATTTATCAAGGTTGAGCTGCCATCATTATCAGGAAAGTGCAGCACGGTGGCACAGTGGGTTAGCGCTGCTGCCTCATGGCGCCGAGGTCCCAGGTTCGATCCCAGCTCTCGGTCACTGTCCGTGTGGAGTTTGCACATTCTCCCCGTGTTTGCGTGGGTTTCGCCCCCACAACCCAAAAGATGTGCAGGGTAGGTGGATTGGCCATGTTAAATTGCCCCTTAATTGGAAAAAATGAATTGGGTACTCAAAACATTTTTTAAAAATAAAAAATAACAAATACATTTAAAAAATAAATAATTATCAGGAAAACACCCCAGATTCACTTGGTCTATGTATAATTTATAAGCCCAGTGGTGTACATCACATCATTATTTGAAATTCCAGCATTATTAAAGGTAATTTGAACTTCCCTGCCCCCCCACCCCCCATCCCTTGCCCCAAGAGGTTGGCCACATTGATGTTTTAGTGTGCCAGCTATAATAACTTACGATGCCAAACGTATCTGGGGCATGAGCATTGGTTCAGTGGTAGTATCCCAGCCTCTCAGTTGGATAGTTGTGGATTCTGACAGCCTCAGCAAGGGATTCGGTCTCAAAATACTGGGCTGGCATCCAGCAGGATACCCACATTCACTGGGAATGGTAACTATCCATCCTGCACCCCCACAGCCCCCAACATATCTAACTAGTCACATTAAAAGAGGTCCTGTAGTGGAAAAACCCAGAGCATGGTCTGCTAGTTGTAAAGCAGTGGAAGAAAATAATAGTTTCACATGCTACTAGGCATGGAAGAGAGAAGGGAAACTTATGTCAGAATTAGCAAGTACTATTACTAGCACCCAAATGCATTTACAATCTTACATAGGATTAAATAGGTAGGATATACCACATAGAAACAGGGCAGACAACCCAACCAGTCTTGGGCATTTCTGCTCTACTCGTGCATTCTGTGGCCTTTTCTCATCTAAATCTATCATTGTAGCTGTCTATTCCCTTCCCTCTGATACGATTGCCTGGTTTCCCCTTTAATGCAGCTGTACTATTCATTTCAACTTGCTCCCTGTGCTAGCAGGCTTCAAATACTCACCACTCGTAAATTAATGTATAAATTGCCTTTGATTAAGAAATCAGTGCTAGATTTCCAGGAAAGTTATGATGCAGTGTAACAACAATGAACGAGTATTATTGCCGTGACGGAACTGTTGGGTTATAATGCCACCTAGTGAAATGTTGGATTGCTTCATTACTGAAAACAATTTTCAGGATAAGGTTGCAGCAAAGATGACCACTGATAACACAACCTACGGAATACATCGCCTTAAACACCCAATGTGTTGTTGAATGTCACCCTGTGTTTACTCCATCTTTTCCAGAAGAATATTGGAAATATTGAACTAAGTTAATCAATCTGTGGAAGGAGTATTCGGTCGCAGATTGCCACCTAGTGAATAGTTCAGTATGGATATTTAACGGAGAGGATTATACCTGAGACAAGGTCACTTTCAATGGGAATCATAAACCAAACAAATTGACCTTTGTGAATGCTTCCTGCATCCATAATCTAAAAATGTGGAAAACAAAAGCAGAAATTATCAGCAAGACAGAATGTATTTCAGAGAGGCCTCTGTGCAATTAAAACCACAACAGAAAACGTGCAAGAGAAATATAAATTTAATGAAATTCCTTCTATTAGACAATATTACAACAGTTGATTCTGTTTTACCAGGAAAGGCTTATTCGCGTGACATGAATATTGCAGGCGTTTTTAATTTTAATTTAGTTTGATTATTATCATTCAAGTCACGTAATTGTACCCTGAATAGAAAAAGTGCAGTTAGAAACTCAAATACTGGTGAGAATGTGATTTAAAAGAATTCTCCTTCTAATATTAAAATGATCAATTCAATTTCAATAAACTGCACCATCCAAGCTGTCACATATTTGTGTCATATTTCCTCAAATGTTTTGCTTGTAACACAGCTTGGCAATGAAGCTGGTTAAAATTGCAGCTTCTGTCATGGCTGGATTTCAGCTTCAAAAACTAATTAAATTCTTTCAGTCTTCAGTGAGAAGATTTGGCAGAGGACCTCCATAAGTCAGTGCCTATTATAATCTCAATTCTTGAATTCTTAGCCCAGAGAGGCTGTGAATAAGAGAAAACTAGCTTACTAGTGTGCAGATACTACTCAAAGGTAAGGATGCATTGTCAGAGGAACCTAATACAGCTTACATTCCTCAGTAACAGCCATCCCAAGAGTACTTATTATTATTGTCACTGCATTTTGTGGTAAAATAATGCTCCACCCTCTGAAACTGTTATTCCTTGTTGTGATGAGTGCAGGCTCTTTGCTTTGGCGGAGGGAATCACATTAGTGCTTTAATTCAATATACATGCCATTAATGTTGCATTCTTATGTTTGTTTTGGTCCACTGAGAGAGACATATCACAATATATATGTCCCAGTAAATTTTTGATCTTAGCTGGTCTATATTTATATTTTTAGTAATGTTTCCAACCAAAAATGTGAACGAAAATATGTGAAGCACACATTTTCAAGTATACATGCATCATTAAGGTGCTTTTAATTCACTTAATTTTCTGGATCACCCTCCCAAGCAGCACTGTGAGTCTACCTACACAACATGGACTGCAACAATCAAGAAGGTGACTCATCATTACCTTCGCAAAACCCAAAGATGTGCAGGTTTGGTGGATTGGCCACTCTTTTGAGGTCCACCAACAAAACAGAAGAAAGAAAACAAACTGAGGGACAAAGCAAAAAAGGGCTGCTCCTGTTAGGGGCACTGCCCGAACATAACAAAGATCAACGGAAACTTAAAAACATCAAATAAGAGTGCAATTAAAGGGGTCAATAAAGCACCCCAACCCCTGCAGTTCCCACCGGGCATGGAAGGCCTTGATGGTGCCTATGGACACCGCATGCTCCCTTTCCAGGGACACCCAGCCGCGAATGTAGCCACAGAAGAGGGGCAGACAGTCTGGGAGGACAACCTCCTCGGTCGGCCGCTGCCTGGACCTATAAATGGCGCGCTTCGCCAGGCCCAGGAGCAGGTTCACAAGGGGGTCCTCTGCCTTACCCGCCTCCACGGCACTGCTGCATGCAACACCTTCCACCCCCGGTCCCCAAGATTGAGGGGGGGGGGACTCCTCCATAGAGGGACCTCCATTGGGGACCTCCGCTGCCGGTCAACAAGGCACGGCATGGCGTGTCCGGACGATGGGCGAGAGCAAGGAGATGAAGGGTGTGCAGCAGCAACCCATACAGGAAACCCCTCCACGCAGGAAGACAGCACTCGGAGAGGTCCTGACCAGCGTCACAAGTGAGTGGTGACCTTGGCCGCCAGCTCCTGCCAGTTAGCCGGCCAGGATTCCTCAGCCAGGTAAAGATGGACTCCCAAGTAGAGGAGGCTGGTCCTGCTCCAGGTGAAAGGCTTGAGCTCCTCTGGGAGGGGGTCCATCTGCCATGGACTGAACAGGAGTCCGGAAAATTTGGCCCAGTTGATCCTGGCAGAGGACGCGTTGGAGTACACAGCCTGGCACTCTCGCATCCTCTCCAGGTCAGCAGGGTCGGTGCACATGAGGAGCACGTCATCAGCATAAGCTGAAAGGACCACCCCAATGCCCGGTCCGCGCAGAAGCAGTCCCGACAACCTCCTCCGCAGCAGGCACAGGAAAGGCTCCACGCAAATTGAATAAAGTTGGCCAGACATAGGGCAGCCCTGATGCACACCTCTCCCAAAGCAAAGGGGCGCCGTCAGGGACTCGTTAACCTTAACGAGACACTCTGCGGCAGTGTACAGAAGTCGGATCCGGGCGACAAATTGCGTCCTGAACCCGAATGCGGACAGAGTCCCGAATAAATGTACTCTGTCGATTATTCTTTTGTCTACTACGTACGTACTGTAAACGTCCCCCTGGCCGCAGAAAAATACTTTTCATTGTACTTCAGTACATGTGACAATAAATAATAATCATCATCATCAATCATCAAATATTCGTGATCCACCCTGTCGAACGCCTTCTCCTGATCAAGGGACAGGAAGGCGCTCGACAGACCAGCCCTGAGGGAATGATGGACCAGGTCCCGGACCAGATCGATATTGTCGTGGATCGTGTGGCCCGGGACCGTGTAGGACTGGTCAGGGTGGACCATGTGGTCCAGCATGGTGCCAAGGCGCAAACACATCGCCTTGGTGAAAATCTTGTAATCCATGCTGAGGAGGGAGACCGGACGTCTGTTTTTATGATGGCGGAGATCTCCCCTCTTTGCAGCAGGTTAATAGTGGCTCTGCGCACCTCCTTCTCCTACTCCTTGACCCTGGATTTCAGCCTCTTTGTCGATCCCCTTGCATACTCCTGACAGAACGTATGCACGTGAGTCTTGCCCACATCCCACCATAGCCTCAAGGAGAGTAAGCCTCCCCGCTTCCTTCTCCAGCCGGTCCAGAAGTGACGAAACAAGCCCAGGAACCATTCGTCCTCCAGCAGCAGGTTGTTAAAACGTCATTACGCGGACCATGAATGAGCGGGAGACGGGGCAAGCCCAGCCCACACCAATCGGTGATATGAGCACCGCACCTGCTGCACTGAGGCCACCAGGACATAGGGCAGGTACGCCCTTAAAATGTAGATGAGGTCGATTCTGGACACTCCAACCCCAGTCCTCACAAAAGTGAAGACGCTGGAGTCAGGATGGAGAGTCCGCCAGGCGTCTATCAAGTCAAAGAACCCGACCAGGTTCCTTAACTTCACCATTGTGGTATTCACCACTGATGGATAGATTGTATATATAGGATGTTGATATTGGTGCTTTACGGTAAGGCCCCTGTACTATGGTTACGGGGGTAGATCCCTGCCTGCTGGCTCCGCTCAATAGGCGGAGTATAAATATGTGTGCTCCCAGTACAGCAGCCATTTCGCCAGCTGCTGTAGGAGGCCACACATCTCAGTATAATAAAGCCTCGATTACATCCTACTCTCGTCTTTGTGTAACTGATCGTGCATCAATTTATTACACTGAGTTTTTCAGAAGATGGACCTCCGCATCAAGCCGGATCGCCTGCAGCTGCATCTGCAAGCATACAACGCCAAAAAGGACTTTGAACATTGGCTAGCCTGTTTTGAAGCGTACATCGGATCTGCGCCAGCCAAAATTCCAGAAGCACAGAAGCTCCAGATCCTTAACACGCAGCTGAACTCCAATATTGTTCCACTTGTCTAGGACGCGTCGACCTACGCAGAGGCCATGGCGCTATCGAAAGAAAACTACGCTCAGCGGACTAACACCCTCTACGCCAGGCACCTCCTCCCCACGCGACGTCAACTTCCCGGTGAGTCGGTGGAAGATTTCTGGCGCGCTCTGTTCCCCCTAGTTAGAGACTGTGACTGTCAGGCCATTTCAGCCACGGAACACTCGAATTTGCTAATGAGAGACGCATTTGTTACGGGCATAGGGTCTGACTACATCCGCCTGCGCCTCTTAGAGGGGGCCACGCTGGACCTCGCGGCGGCAACTAGAGCTTTCACTTACAGTCGCATCACGCAACATTCAGGCCTATGCCCCCGACCACGCCCCCCCCCCCCCCCCCCCCCCCAGTGCATCGTGGACTATGCAGGCCGCCCAATCACGGAGCCCATCAGCGACCGTCTTCAGCCAATCCTACGCCTGTGCCGCGTGGCAGCCAACCAATCCCGGGGGCCCAAATGCTACTTCTATGGGCAGTCAAAACACCCCCGACAGCGTTGCCCGGCACGGAACGCCCTCTGCAAGGCCTGTGGCAAGAAGGGACATTTCGCTGCAGAGTGTCAGGCCCGCTCAATCGTCGCTATTGTCCCGGTACCCCTCACATGCAGCCAGTGGGCACCGCCATCTTACTGTAGCCACCTGGGTTGGCCAACTCCCGATGTAAAATGGAGAACAGCAAAGGCTGCAGGGAAATTCAGCCAACACAGGCAGAAACCAGCAGGTGCAAGTTACTGTGTATTAAACTCTGCAAAAGCCCAGACAGCATCGATACAAGCAGCAATCTGCATAATAATGTAGCAGCCATCTACATACTAATAAGCAATCCCCGGGAACAATCGCAACATTTGGGACAAACAAAGCTAAGCCAGACTCCCCGGCGCCAGCAGGAGCCAACACAAAAGAGGTTAACGGACACCTCAAGACCGCCCATCGATCAGGGAACCGCTCCAGTATTGGAGAAATCGAACCAAGCGATTGGAACAAAGTCCAATCACTTGGAACCAGGTACAGGGTCCGCCCCGAAAGGCGGGAAGCCCCTGGGGACTATAAAGTTAAGACCCCAAGTTCAAATTGTTCTTCTTGACCGGGTCACTCAGCAACGCGAACCAACCTTTACCGTGACAGGTTCAACTGCCGCCGAGATCCAGTAAGTCTTAAGTCAACGCTTGCTACGAGATAGGTGCTCCTAGCTACAAATCCGTACCAACTTCGAATCCCGCAGACTCAGAACACGAACGAAAGGCCATTTGTTCCCCATACCTGGTGGGCCAGCCCGAAGCTAAGTACAGGCCTGTTAGTCGTAGAAGTAGCTTAGACATAGAATTTGTGCATGAGTAGCGATTACTGTGTGTAATAAATGTGCTTTGATTTGAATCTTACTAATCGGTGTACAAAGAACAAAGAAATGTACAGCACAGGAACAGGCCCTTCGGCCCTCCAAGCCTGTGCCGACCATGCTGCCCGACTAAACTACAATCTTCTACACTTCCTGGGTCCGTATCCCTCTATTCCCACCCTATTCATGTATTTGTCAAGATGCCCCTTAAATGTCACTATCGTCCCTGCTTCCACCACCTCCTCCGGTAGCGAGGTCCAGGCACCCACTACCCTCTGCGTAAAAAACTTGCCTCGTACATCTACACTAAACCTTGCCCCTCACACCTTAAACCTATGCCCCCTAGTAATTGACCCCTCTACCCTGGGGAAAAGCCTCTGACTATCCACTCTGTCTCTGTCCCTCATAATTTTGTATACCTCTATCAGGTCTTCCCTCAATCTCCTTCGTTCCTGTGAGAACAAACCGATTTTATTCAACCGCTCCTCATAGCTAATGCCCTCCATACCAGGCAACATTCTGGTAAATCTCTTCTGCACCCTCTCTAAAGCCTCCACATCCTTCTGGTAGTGTGGCGACCAGAATTGAACACTATACTCCAAGTGTGGCCTAACTAAGGTTCTATACAGCTGCAACATGACTTGCCAATTCTTATACTCAATGCCCCGGCCAATGAAGGCAAGCATGCCGTATGCCTTCTTGACTACCTTCTCCACCTGTGTTGCCCCTTTCAATGACCTGTGGACCTGTACTCCTAGATCTCTTTGACTTTCAATACTCTTGAGGGTTCTACCATTCACCGTATATACCCTACCTGCATTAGACCTTCCAAAATGCATTACCTCACATTTGTCCGGATTAAACTCCATCTGCCATTTCTCCGCCCAAGTCTCCAAACAATCTAAACCCTGCTGTATCCTCCGACAGTCCTCATCGCTATCCGCAATTCCACCAACCTTTGTGTCGTCTGCAAACTTACTAATCAGACCAGTTATATTTTCATCCAAATCATTTATATATACTACAAAGAGCAAAGGTCCCAGCACTGATCCCTGTGGAACACCACTGGTCACAGCCCTCCAATTAGAAAAGCATCCTTCCATTGCTACTCTCTGCCTTCTATAGCCTAGCCAGTTCTGTGTCCACCTTGCCAGCTCACCCCTGATCCCGTGTGACTTCACCTTTTGTACTAGTCTACCATGAGGGACCTTGTCAAAGGCCTTACTGAAGTCCATATAGACAACATCCACTGCCCTACCTGCATCAATCATCTTAGTGACCTCCTCGAAAAACTCTATCAAGTTAGTGAGACACGACCTCCCCTTCACAAAACCGTGCTGCCTCTCACTAATACGTCCATTTGCTTCCAAATGGGAGTATATGCTGTCTCGAAGAATTCTCTCCAGTAATTTCCCTACCACTGAAGTAAGGCTCACCGGCCTGTAGTTCCCGGGATTATCCTTGCTACCCTTCTTAAACAGAGGAACAACATTGGCTATTCTCCAGTCCTCTGGGACATCCCCTGAAGACAGCGAGGATCCAAAGATTTCTGTCAAGGCCTCAGCAATTTCCTCTCCAGCCTCCTTCAGTATTCTGGGGTAGATCCCATCAGGCCCTGGGGACTTATCTACCTTAATATTTTTTAAGACACCCAACACCTCTTCTTTTTGGATCTCAATGTGACCCAGGCTATCTACACACCCTTCTCCAGACTCAACATCTACCAATTTCTTCTCTTTGGTGAATACTGATGCAAAGTATTCATTTAGTACCTCGCCCATTTCCTCTGGCTCCACACATAGATTCCCTTGCCTATCCTTCAGTGGGCCAGCCCTTTCCCTGGCTACCCTTTTGCTTTTTATGTACGTGTAAAAAGCCTTGGGATTTTCCTTAACCCTATTTGCCAATGACTTTTCGTGACCCCTTCTAGCCCTCCTGACTCCTTGCTTAAGTTCCTTCCTACTTTCCTTATATTCCACGCATGCTTCGTCTGTTCCCAGCCTTTTAGCCCTGACAAATGCCCCCTTTTTCTTTTTGACGAGGCCTACAATATCTCTCGTCATCCAAGGTTCCCGAAAATTGCCGTATTTATCCTTCTTCCTCACAAGAACATGCCGGTCCTGAATTCCTTTCAACTGCCACTTGAAAGCCTCCCACATGTCAGATGTTGATTTGCCCTCTAACATCCGCCCCCAGTCTATGTTCTTCAGTTCCCGCCTAATATTGTTATAATTAACCTTCCCCCAATTTAGCACATTCATCCTAGGACCACTCTTATCCTTGTCCACCAGTACTTTAAAACTTACTGAATTGTGGTCACTGTTACCGAAATGCTCCCCTACTGAAACATCTACCACCTGGCCGGGCTCATTCCCCAATACCAGGTCCAGTACCGCCCCTTCCCTAGTTGGACTGTCTACATATTGTTTTAAGAAGCCCTCCTGGATGCTCCTTACAAACTCCGCCCCGTTTGAGCCCTGGCACTAAGTGAGTCCCAGTCAATATTGGGGAAGTTGAAGTCTCCCATCACCACAACCCTGTTGTTTTTACTCTTTTCCAAAATCTGTCTACCTATCTGCTCCTCTATCTCCCGCTGGCTGTTGGGAGGCCTGTAGTAAACCCCCAACATTGTGACTGCACCCTTCTTATTCCTGATCTCTACCCATATAGCCTCACTGCCCTCTGAGGTGTCCTCTCGCAGTACAGCTGTGATATTCTCCCGAACCAGTAGCGCAACTCCGCCTCCCCTTTTACATCCCCCTCTATCCCGCCTGAAACATCTAAATCCTGGAACGTTTAGCTGCCAATCCTGCCCTTCCCTCAACCAGGTCTCTGTAATGGCAACAACATCATAGTTTCAAGTACTAATCCAAGCTCTAAGTTCATCTGCCTTACCCGTAATACTTCTTGCATTAAAATATACGCACTTCAGGCCACCAGACCCGCTGTGTTCAGCAACTTCTCCCTGTCTGCTCTGCCTCAGAGCCACGCTGTCCCTATTCCCTAGTTCTCCCTCAATGCTCTCACCTTCTGACCTATTGCTCCCGTGCCCACCCCCCTGCCATACTAGTTTAAACCCTCCCGTGTGACACTAGCAAACTTCGCGGCCAGGATATTTATGCCTCTCCGGTTTAGATGCAACCCGTCCTTCTTATACAGGTCACACCTGCCCCGGACGAGCTCCCAGTGGTCCAGATAATGGAAACCCTCCCTCCTACACCAGCTGTTTAGCCACGTGTTTAGCTGCTCTATCTTCCTATTTCTAGCCTCACTGGCACGTGGCACAGGGAGTAATCCCGAGATTACAACCCTCGAGGTCCTGTCTTTTAACTTTCTGCCTAGCTCCCTGAACTCCTGCTGCAGGACCTCATGCCCCTTCCTGCCTATGTTGTTAGTACCAATATGTACAACGACCTCTGCCTGTTTGCCCTCCCCCTTCAGGATGCCCTCTACCCGTTCGGAGACATCCTGGACCCTGGCACCAGGGAGGCAACATACCATCCTGGAGTCTCTTTCACATCCACAGAAGCGCCTATCTGTGCCCCTGACTATAGAGTTCCCTATTACTATTACTCTTCTGCGCTTTGACCCTCCCTTCTGAACATCAGAGCCAGCCGTGGTGCCACTGCTCTGGCTGCTGCTGTTTTCCCCTGATAGGCTATCCCCCCCGACAGTATCCAAAGGGGTATATCTGTTCGAGAGGGGGACAACCACAGGGGATTCCTGCACTGACTGCCCGCCGTTTCTGGTGGTCACCCATTTCTCTGCCTGCACCTTGGGTGTGACCACATCTACATAACTGCGATCTATGACTCTTTCCGCCACCTGCATGCTCCTAAGTGCATCCAATTGCCGCTCCAACCGAACCATGCGGTCTGTGAGGAGCTCCAGTTGGATGCACTTTCTGCAGATGACGCCATACGGGATGCTGGAAGCCTCCCGGACCTGCCACATCTCACAGTCAGAGCACAGCACCCCTCTAACTGACATTGCGTCAATTAATTAAAATTTAAATTTAAATTTTTTTATTTTTTTTTGAATATTTTTTTTTAATTTCAAAGTTACTGTTGACTATCTGTTTCCTAGCACTAGATTTCTAATAGAAATGCGAAAGCTAAATATAGTACTCTCCGATCTCTGGCTTAGATATCCCTCTAAATTATAATTAAGTAATTATGTTTAATTAGTTACCAATGCTCAGTTTTTTTTAATTTAGTGTAGAATCCCAACCAGCCACTCAGGCCACAACTTTTCTGTGATTTCACTTCAGTTTCCCCCCGACACACACACTATTTGAAAAAGGTACAAAAGTAAAAATGCATAAAAATCACTTACTTACCTTCTTAGTGTTAATAATAAAATATGGTACTTACCTCACACCAATGGGTTTTATTATTAGGTTAGAGGAGGAGGGCGGGTGGGAGACACTACACGTGTAGTGTCTCGGGTTTCCTCTCCACCAGAATTTATTGGTGAGGGTCTTCCCAGAAGTCCGCGGGTCGAACTTCCTGTTCCCGCCTTAAATACTAAAATATTTTTAAAAAACAGAAAAGAGGGACCGAAAACGGGACCAGGTAAGTGTTTTTAAAGGACAGACTTACCTCCCAGCAATCACTTCCGCACTGCCCCCGCTGAAATTGACAAACCAGCTCCTCCTCTCCCGCCGAAATCGGTGTATTGAGTTATTGATCATGACTTGAACTTGAACCTCGTGGCGGTATCATAAAGATACCTGGCGACTCGAGAACAAAGGTTATAAAACAGAACCAATTGAACCAACCGAAAGTTAGCAACATTACCTCCCCAGGACCACATGCGGCCAGTGGAAGCCGACATCTTGCTCGACTCACAACACATGCGACCCGTGGGCGCCGCCATCTTGTTCCTCCAAAGACCAACGGGCGCCGCTATCTTTCTTTCCCCATGACACGTACGGCCCGTGGGAGCCGCCATCTTACCCAACTCAGGACCCATGCCCGTCGGGAACCTCATCCGGCCGCTCATCGCCTGCAACCGCCAACGACCAGCCGCGTGTCGCCTTGGTCACGATTGACCAGTTTTGACCACACAACCTCGCGTGCTTCAACTAAAGTGAAGGTCAACGGGCATGAGATTTCCTGCCTGCTGGACTCCGGAGGCACTGAGAGCTTCATTCACCCCGATACGGTAAGGCGCTGCTCCCTTGCGGTACACCCCGCTAACCAGAGAATCTCCCTGGTGTCCAGGTCCCACTCTGTGGCGACACGGGGGTACTGCATCGCCACTCTCACTGTCCAGGGCGTGGAGTTCAGCGGCTTCCGCCTCTATGTCCTCCCCAACCTCTGCGCTGCCTTGCTACTTGGCCTGGACTTCCAGTGCAACCGCCAGAGCCTAACCCTGAAATTCGGCGGGCCCCTACACCCCTTACTGTCTGCGGCCTCGCGACCCTTAAGGTCGGCCCACCTTCCCTTTTTGCAAACCTAACCCCGGATTGCAAGCCCGTCGCCACCAGGAGCAGACGGTATAACGCCCAGGACAGGACCTTCATCATCGAGGCCAGCAACAGCCCCTGGAGAGCCCAAATGGTAGTGGTCAAAACTGGGGAGAAAAACAGGATGGTCGTTGACAACAGTGAGACCATCAATCGGTACACGCAGCTCGACGCGCACCCCCTCTCACGCATATCTAATATGGTCAATCAGATTGCACAGTACCGGGTCTTCTCGACAGTAGACTTGAAATCTGCCTACCACCAGCTTCCCATCCGCAAGGCGGACCGCCAATAAACTGCGTTCGAGGCAGATGGCCGCCTTTACCACTTTCTTAGGGTTCCCTTCGGCGTCACCAGCGGGGTTTCGGACTTCCAACGGGAGATGGACCGAATGGTTGACCGGTACAGGCTGCGGGCCACTTTCCCGTACCTGGACAATGTCACCATCTGCGGCCACGATCAGCAGGACCATGACGCCAACCTTGCCAAATTTCTCCACACGAAACTCTCCTCAACCTCACGTATAACAAGGAGAAGTGCGTGTTCAGCACAAACCGCTTAGCCATCCTCAGCTATGTGGTCCAGAACGGAGTTCTGGGACCCGACCCCGATCGCATGCGCCTCCTCATGCAACTCCCCCTCCCCCACTGCCCCAAGGCCCTCAAACGTTGCCTGGGGTTCTTTTCGTATTACGCCCAGTGGGTCCAAAACTATGCGGACAAGGCCCGTCCACTCATTCAATCCACTGTTTTTCCTCTGACGGCCAAGGCTCACCAGGCCGTTAACCGTATCAAGGCCGACATCGCCAAGGCCGCGATGCACGCGGTCGACGAGATGCTCCCCTTCAAAGTCGAGAGCGATGCATCAGATGTCGCTCTGGCCGCCACCCTCAACCAGGCAGGCAGGCCCGTGACATTCTTTTCCCGCACCCTCCATGCTTCCGAAATTCAGCACTCCCCCGTCGAAAAAGAGACCAAAGCCATCGTTGAAGCCGTGCGGCATTGGAGGCAAGATCAAAAACGATACAATCTTGAGGTGGAGGATTGAGCTCTCCACCTACAATTACGAGATTTTGTATCGCCTCGGTAAGCTCAACGAGCCACCCGATGCCCTATCCCGAGGTATATGTGCCAGCGCACAAGTGGACTGACTCCGGACCTTGCACGACAACCTCTGTCACCCAGGGGTCACACGTTTTTACCATTTCATCAAGGCCCGCAACCTGCCCTACTCCATCGAGGAAGTCAGGGCGATCAGCAGAGACTGCCAGGTCTGCGCGGAGTGTAAACCGCACTTCTACCGGCCAAACCGTGCACGCCTGGTGAAGGCCTCCCGCCCCTTTGAATGCCTCAGCGTGGACTTCAAAGGGCCCATCCCCTCCACCGACTGCAACACGTACTTTCGCAGTGTGGTCGATGAATATTCCCGATTCCCCTTTGCCGTCCCATGCCCCGACATGACGTCTGCCATCGTCATCAAAGCCCTCAACACCATCTTCGCTCTGTCCGCCTTCCCCGCCTACGTCCACAGCGACCGGGGATCCTCATTCATGAATGATGAGCTGCGCCAGTACCTGCTCAACAGGAGCATTGCCTCGAGCAGGACGACCAGCTACAACCCCAGGGGAAACGGGCAGGTGGAGCGGAGAATGGGATGGTCTGGAGGGCCGTCCAGCTGGCCCTACAGTCCAGAAATCTCCCGGCCTCCCGCTGGCGGGAGGTCCTCCCCGACGCACTTCACTCCATTCGGTCGCTCCTGTGCACCGCGACCAATGAAACCCCCCATGAACGTCTCTTTGCGTTCCCTAGGAAGTTCACCTCCGGGGTTTCGCTCCCGGCATGGCCGGCAGTTCCAGGACCCGTTCTCCTCCGTAGACACGTTTGACTCCACAAGGCGGACCCATTGGTTGAGAGGATACAGCTACTTCACGCTAACGAGCAGTACGCCTACGTTGCGTACCCCGACGGCCGCCAAGACACAGTATCCCTCAGGGACCTGGCACCAGCTGGTTCCACACACACCCCCCCCCTGCCCCGGCGCCATCCTTCCCCCACCCCGGCGTACCCCACCGCAGCCCCTGCTCCGGTACAATCCGTCCTCCCCTTGCTCACACCCGGGTATGAAGAGGATTTTGACACGCTCCCGGAGTCACCGAAGACCAAGCCGCTGCCTGAGTTGCCACCAGCACTGCGGCGCTCTCAACGACAGATCAAGGCACCGGATCGCCTGAATTTGTAATATTATCTGTACTTTTAGAACACAACTTTCTGTATATAGTTCTCCACCACCCCCGCCGGACTCATTTTTTTAACAGGGGTGAATGTGGTAGTCACCTCTGATGTATATATTGTATATATAGGATGTTGATTTAGGTGCTTTACGGTAAGGCCCCTGTACTACAGGTACGGGGATAGATCCCTGCCTGCTGGCTCTGCCCAGTAGGCGGAGTATAAATATGTGTGCTCCCAGTACAGCAGCCATTTCGTCAGCTGCTGTAGGAGGCCACACACCTCAGTGTAATAAAGCCTCGATTACATCCGACTCTCGTCTTTGTGTAATTGATCGTGCATCAACCACCACATGAGAGCTGCACTGGATACCAAGGCGGTCCTTTGTCCCGAGGGTGCAATTAAAATATCCCCCCAGGACGATGCATTCGCCCTCGGCGATGGTGCCAAGATGAGTGGACACTTGTTCAGAGAAAGCCGTCTGCTGCTGGCCAGCCTGGGGAGCGTAGACCCTCGATCCCCTCGCGGTCCGTCATGTGCAGCAACTGGCCTGGCACTGGTTCCTTGACCCCCAAGATCTCTGACTGAAATTGTGGGGCCAACAAGATAGCCTCCCCGCCTAAATGTGAGGTTAGGTGGCTCCTGTAGATGCCCCCTCACCACTCCCGGAGCCATTTGGCTTTGTCTCCTGGAGCTGTGTGGATTTCTTGCAGGAAGCACGGCACATACTCCCCATCCCGGAGGACCGAGAAGTTCTGGAACCTGTGGAGCGCAACCCTGTTATGTTAAGGCTGGCTATGGTTACCTCCATGTTAGTAGTAAAGTGCTACCTTCGCCTTTTCAGTGCTCGGAAGGAGCAGATGAGCGCAGGGTGAGTTTTGGCATGTTGTTCCCGGCCAGACTTTGGTTAAGGTATAAAGGGAAGGAGCACGACTTCAGCACCCTGACGGAGGCCGAAGAGTTTGTGTGAGTGAACAAGCTGGAGAAAGATCAAACGCGGCAACAGTGAGGGCAGCGGGGAAGGAAGGGCTGAAAACGGACGATGACATGGGATCAGGACCCATTGTACGGACTCTGTGTTTGGAACTAGTTGGAAGGCTGAGAGAAGGGTGAGGATAAGGGAAACAGGCAAGAGGGCGAGGAAGGGAAGGGGGACAGGCAGACAGATTAGAGACAGGGCTAGATCAGCCCAGGGAGGGTAGCCACCATACTAGCAGGGAGGGCTAGCATGAGAAGACAGGCAGTAAGGGGGTCCGCGGTGCACCTCTCAGGGAAGAGAGAATGCCTGGCCAAGGCCAGGTGTGCAAGACAAAAAAGGGGAACAACACTGGGGGGGGGGGGGGGGGGGGACACTCACAGAATAGAAAAGGGGGCAGAATGGCATGAAAGGATGGGCAACGAGATAGGCACAGGCCGCAGCAGGCATGGAGCAGGCTGAGGAATCAAGGTGGCGCCACATGGAACCACTTTGGAAGGTCCCTAATCAAAGGGAGACCCTGGAGTGCAGGGACGGACCCATATGGCGTACACATAGTTGGCAGCCATGTTGGGTGCCCCCCGGACAAAGGGAAACCCCGGAGCGCAGGGGTGCGTCCACCAGGTAAGGTAAGTATGGGTGATCCCACAGGAACGGGGAGGTCAAAACCCCCCCCACCAGGATAGTCACCTGGAATATAAGGGGACATAACGGCCCACTGAAAAGATCCAGAGTCTTCACACATCTGAGAAGCCTGAATGCTGACATAATCTACCTACAGGAGACACACCTAAAGGAGAAGGACAGATTACTGGTGAGGAAGGGCTGGGTGGGTCAGACGTACCATTCATGTTATGGGGACAGGGCTAAGGGTGTAGCCAGGCTGGTCAGCAAGAGCATGAGATTTACTGAGACCAGGACGGTAATGGACCCAGGGGGATGGTATGTCATGGTCAGCAGTGTCCTGGAAGGGGCACCAGTAGTCCTGGTAAATGTGTACGTGCCCAACAGGGATGTCACAGAATTCATGAAAAAGACCATGGCGGTAATCCCCGACATTGACACACACCGACTGATAATGGGGGGGGCGACTTTAGCTGCGTGTTGGACCCACTGACCGACCGATCAAACCCTAGAGCAGGGGAAAAAAACAGGAATTGCTAAGGAACTGGGAGCATTTATGGAGCACATGGGGGTGGTGAACCCGCGGAGATTCCTACATCTGGGAGAAAATAAATTCTCGTTCTTCTCACAGATGCACAAAGTATATACCCATATCGACTCTTTGCAGTAAGGAAATCGATGTTTCCAGAAATCATAGCAGCGGACTACTCCACGATAGTCATCTCCGATCACGCTCCACATTATATGGATGTGAAGTTGGAGACGGATCATGCCCAGCGCCCCACGTGGAGGCTGGACATGGACTTCCTGGCCAACAAAGCCTTTTGCCAGAAAACATCACAGGGCGTAGGCGACTACGTAAGTAACAACCGGAATGGGGAGGTCTCACCCTCCACGTTCTGGGAGGCATTGAAGGCTGTGATCAGAAGGGAGATTATAGCCAACAAGGCATATAGAGATAGGAAAGAGAGGGAGGCCAGGCAACAACAGATCAACTACATCCTGGAGGTCGACAAAAAGTACTCCGAGGCCTCAACCATAGAGATGCTGGCGGAGAGGAAAAAGCTACAAAAGGACTTTAACCTGCTATCCACTAGGAAAGCAGTGTACCAACTCCACCAGACATGGTGGACCTTTTACAAACACAGAGAAAAGGCTCCGAGCCTTCGAGCTCCCGATGGGGCTGCGGGTATGAAACAGTTCCCCGATGCACTGGAAATACCAGTTGTGGGGGAAGACAAATGGGGTAGCTGGAAGCACCAATAGATCTGGGAGCCATCATGGAGAGCATCAGCTCCATGCAGGCGGGGAAGGCGCCGGGAGCGGAAGGGTTCCCTGTTGGCTTCTATTAAAAATTTGCACCGGCCCTGCCCCCACATCTAAGGAATATGTTCGCAGACTCGCTGGCAGGGGGCAGTTTGCCTCCTACACTAGCGCAGGCCACAATTTCACCGAAACCCAAAAAAGACAAAGACCCGACAGAATATGGATCATACAGACCCATTTTACTGTTAAATGTGGATGCGAAAATATTCGCAAAGGTTCTGGCTAAAAGGCTGGAGAACTGTGTACCAGAGGTGGTCGCTGAGGACCAAACGGGTTTTGTCAAGGGTCGGCAACTCGCTGTGAACATCAGGCAGATGTTGAACATAATAATGATCCCCCTGGGGAGGGAACACCAGAGGTGATCGTCTCCCTGGACGTAGAAAAGGCTTTCGACAGAGTCGAATGGAAGTACCTCCTTGAGGTACTGGAAAGGTTTGGGCTAGGAGCAGGGTTCACTGCCTGGTGACTCTCCTGTGCAACGCTCCCAAAGCGAGCGTTTGAACTAACACCACCTGCTCTGAATACTTCCAGCTGCAAAGAGGCACAAGGCAGGGATGTCCATTGTCCCAGCTTCTGTTCAAACCCCTGGTGGGACGCGAAAAGCTGGAAGGGCATCCAAAGAGGAGACAGTGAGCACAGAGTTTCACTCTATGCGGATGACCAGCTCCTGTACATCTCAAAGCCACAGGAGGGACTGAAAGCAATCATGCTGATCCTGAAAGAGTTCAGAACCTTCTCAGGGTACAAACTCAACCTGGGCAAGAGCGAGACATTCCCAGTGAACCCAGATGGGGACAGGACAGAGCTGGAGGGGCTCCTGTTTAAAATAGCCCAAAATAGATTCTGATACCTGGGGATCTAAATAGCCAGGGACTGGACACAGACCCACAAGCGTAACCTGACCAGCCTAGTGGAGGAAGTCAAAAAGGACCTTCAGAGGTGGGGCTCACTCCCACTTTCCCTAGCGGGGAGAGTGCAGACGATCAAAATGAAGGTGCTGCTGAGGTTCCTCTTCCTGTTTAGGTCCATACCAAGGCCTTATTCCAAAATGTAGATAGTGTAACTATGGCGTTTGTGTGGTGGTAGTGGGGCTGGGGGGTGGGGGGGCGTGGGGGGGAGGGGGGGGGTGATGTGTTGGGTGTTCTGGATCACATACAGGTCACCAACACTTGAAATAGTGCAACACTATTTTATTGAATCATTAACTGTTTAAACTTACTTAGACTGTGGGTTAATACGATACTAGCTTTAACTAAAGACCTTTGCCTTGTCCGAACCAGTCGATGCACTCAGCACATGGTGAATGTCTGTGTTGCAGGCTGTGAGCTCTGTGCTCCTAGCTAGCTGCAACTCGAATGAGCGGCAACTCTGATGCCCCCTGTCTTTATAGTGCTTGTGCACTCACTGGTGATTGGCTGCGGTGTTGTGTGTGTTGATTGGTCCCACTGTGTGTCCATCAGTGTGTGTGTCTGCACCATGATTCACTGGTGTATATTATGACATTCCCCATTTATAAAAATGTACCTCTGTGGCAATAAATAGTGTGTGGTGAATGTTCCTGACTCCGTGTGTGCGAAATATTTACAGGACTATGTTCATAAAAACTAAGCTATTTACATGGGAAGGTGCCTGGTGCAGAAAAACAGCGTGTCACAAGAATAACGAGCTGAACATTATATACAAACCACTGGAACGATTAAACGGAAGAACAGAACAAATCAGAAAGTCCATAAGTCCACAAAGTTCACAAATTAAGTCTCTGAGGTGGGCGACGAATTCTGGTTGACTGTCAGGGTGGCACACCACTCATCATCTGGATCGATGCTGTATACCGACAGCGGCTGGTGTCTTTGCTTCTGGGACAGCCTGTTTTTCGTGACAACACCGACTCGAAAAGACGCCTTCGGGTCCTCGGTGTCACTGCTGTGTGGGAGGTCCGCATCGGACTCGGTGACCGTGTGTTGAATTGCCCGAACTATCCTGCGAGGCTGGCTGAAGCAATATGAGTTGGCAGGCTGAGCTGCTCGACAGCAGGCAACAAAGTGGCCAAGTCTTCCACATCGTAGACTTTGTCGAGATTTTGCGGGGCATTGCCCTTTAAATGGGCAGAGCCACAGTTGCTGCACGTCGTGACGTCAGCACGTTTGCTGCACCACCGTGCATGCACGGTGCGGTCGTGCGTGGTGCGCGACTGCCCATTGCGTTCCTCAACATCGCCGTCCCCTCGTTTGGTGCGTACAAGCGCGGGGGTCCGCGTAAAGTGCGCGAAATGGCCGCCCTCATCCAGGCTGAGGCCCTGGAGGTGCTCAATCACTTGGACCCATTCCGCCTTGTGGGAACCTTGCCGCGCCGTTTCAGCCGCTGGTATATGGGAATACCGACTCGTGGCGTTTTCATGTAGGACACAGGTCTCGATGGCGGTCACTAGGGTGAGTTGCTTTACTTTGAGGAGCTGCTGATAGGGGGTCCGACTGAACAGCGAAAACGAGCTGGTTGCATATCATGGAGTTGGAGGTGGGCCCGTAGCTGCAAGATTGCGCAAGGATGCGGAGGTGCGTGAGAAAGGATTGGAAAGGTTCCCCTGCATCCGTACCCTGCAAACGCTGCTGGAACACGTAGCATTCGAAACTTTCATTCACCTCTACGCTGCAGTGAGTGTCAATCTTGAGGAGAACCGTCTTGAACTTCGTCTTGTCTTCATCATCTGCAAAGGTGAGAGTTGAAAATGTGGATAGCATGGTCCCCGACAGTGGAGAGGAGAAGAGCAATCCTTCTGGTGTCCGAGGCTCCCTCCCTGTCCCTGGCTTTGAGGAAGAGCTGGAAGCGCTGTTTGAAAATCTTCCAGTTGGCCCCGAGGTTGCCGGCGATGCGGAGCGGCGGCGGCGGGCTGATGTTGTCCATGTCGCAGGATGACGGAATGCTGGCGGAAGGCAGATCACTTGCAGGTAGGTCTAAGAAGTGCTAGTATCCCACCACTCCTGGTATTATGATGTGTTGGGTGTTCTGGATCACATACAGGTCACCAACACTTGAAATAGTGCAACACTATTTTATTGAATCATTAACTGTTTAAACTTACTTAGACTGTGGGTTGATACGATACTAGCTTTAACTAAAGACCTTTGCCTTGTCCGAACCAGTCGATGCACTCAGCACGTGGTGAATGTCTGTGTTGCAGGCTGTGAGCTCTGTCCTCCTAGCTAGCTGCAACTCGAATGAGCGGAAATTCTGATGCCCCCTGTCTTTATAGTGTGTGTGCTCTAACTGGTGATTGGCTGCGGTGTTGTGTGTGTTGATTGGTCCCACTGTGTGTCCATCAGTGTGTGCCTGCACCATGATATACTGGTGTATATTATGACAGGGGGGGCAAGAATCCAAGAGTCCCTAAATTAACACTGCAAAGAAAGAAAATCAAGGGAGGCCTGGCACTGCCAAATTTGCAATACTACCACTGAGTGGCAACAGTGGAAAAAGTGAGGGATGGGTGCATGAATCCAACTCGGAGTGGGTGCATATGGAGGAGGCCTCCTGCAAGGGGACGACCCTCCGGGCCTCCCATCCCCCTCGACGAAATACACATCTAGCCCAGTGGTAGCGGCCACACTGAAAACGTGGGGCCAACTAAGACAGCACTTCAGGCTAGCCAAGATGTCCCCCATGGCCCCCATCTGCGGTAACCACAGATTCCTGCCAGCCATGCTAGCCGCAACCTTTAAAAAATGGCGACAGGACGGGGAATGCTGACAGTTAGGGACTGTTACATAGGGCACAGACTAGCGACACTGAACGAACTGATGGAGGAATGTGAATTGCCAAAAGGACAGGAAATGAGACACCTGCAAATAAAACACTTCCTCCACAAAGAGACAGTAGGGTACACCTGGGCCCCGGAGACCAAACTATTAGAGTACTTGATGAACACGAACAATAAGGAAGGCAGACTCTGTGCAAAAATATATGGATAGCTACAGGACAGATCCTGAACACCACTGGACGAGATCAGACGGAAATGGGAGGACAAAATGGGGACAGAAGTGGGGTGGGCACTCTGGAGGGAAGCACTGAGCAGGGCCAACTCCACCTCCTTCTGCACAAGGCTCAGCCTCATGCAGTTCAAAGTGGTGCACAGAGCACATCTGACCAGAACCCGAATGAGCAGGTTCTTTCCGGAAGTGGAGGTCAAATGTGAACGGTGTCAGAGGGGCCCAGCCAACCAGACCCACATGTTCTGGCCTTGTCCCAAACTTGCTGGGTTCTGGACAGCCTTCTCCGAGGCAATGTCCAAGATTGTGGGGGTGAGGATGAAGGCAAGCCCAATTGTGGTAATCTTCGGGGTATCAGAGCAGCCAGAGCTACACATGGGGAAGAGAGCCGACGCCCTGGCTTTCGTTTCCCTAACCGCACGCTGGATAATCCTGCTCGGCTGGCGATCGGCAGCACCACCCACAGCTGCAGACTGACTGGCAGACCTGTCAAAATTTCTCCACTTGGAGAAAATAAAATACGCCATCTGAGAGTCGGAGGCAGGCTTGCTTACTGCATGGGGGCAATTTGTCAGCCTGTTCCAAAACCTGTTCAATGCCAGCAACAGCCAGTAGATAGGGAAACGGGAAGTATTAAAAAGGGAAAAGAAAGAAGGACAATGTAATAAGTCCACGGAGGCAGAAGTACCGTCACCAGAATTCCTTTTATTTACAAACCCAACAGCTGAACAACCATGACCATTCAGTCTGCCGTCTACACCGAGTGCGCAGAGGATCTGACACTCCCTGTTACATACACAGAAAGGGGTTCCCTGATTGGGCCACTAATCAGGGAACTCGTATTCTAATTGGTCAATCTCAAAGGCCTGGCCAAAGTCATTACACTCCTCCCCCCCACCCAATGTCCGAGGAGCCCCCATGGGCCTCGTGACTCATGGGTCTACTGCTTCGTTTTTGCGCCGGGTCCGGCTCCTCCACTTCGGCCTCCGACGTAGGGAGATTATAACGGTTAGGCGCCCGTCTTTTCCGATGTGAGCGGCTGAGGGGCGGTTCGCCCCTTTCCTCCGGCGGCATCATCCACGGTGTCCATATCTGAGTCCGATGTCCTCACCAGTGGTGTCGGAGGGGCGCGAATAGTTTGTTGGGGAGGACTTTCCATGGTCCTCTGGAATATCGCACAAGCTGGCGATACCCCGAAGGGTAATCTTGTATACTGAAAAAGGCCCTTCAGGGTGTTTATCGTTGAGAATTTTTATGACTCTTCGACCAGATTCAGCTGTAAATATGCGTGGCTCATATCCAGCTTTGAGAATAGGTGTCCTCCAGCCAGCTTTGCATACAAATCCTCAATCCGGGGAATTGGGCATTTGTCCAATTGTGAGTAACGATTAATCGTTTGTTTGAAATCTCCACGAAGGCGGACTGAGCCGTCCGGCTTAAGGATAGGCACCACGGGTGCCGCCCACTCTGCAAACTGGACCGCTTTTATGATTCCCTCATGCTCTAATCGTTTTATTTCCATATCGACTTTCTGCTTTAATATGAAGGGTACTGGTCGGGCCTTGTAGAATTTTGGGACTGCCTCTGGATCTACATGCGATGTCGCCTTTGCTCCCTTTATTGTTCCGAGCCCTTCTCGGAAAACCTCTGGATATTTGCACAGGAGTTTGCTCAGGCGGTCATTTTCCAGCTGGAAAATGTTTACCCAATCCAGCTGGATCTCTTTTAGCCAGTTTCGTCCCAATAAGCTTGGCCCCACACCTTTCACTACCATTATAGGCAGCCTAATCAGTTGCTCTCCGTAAGCCACAGTTATATGCGTTGTGCCCAATACTCTCAGTGGTTCCCCTGTGTATGTCCTCAGTTTTGCAGAGGTCCTGATTAAGAATAAGGGTTGGAGTCCAGTGGGAATTTTATTGAATACTGTTTCCCCCTATCACTGGTACGGCTGCTCCAATGTCGACTTCCATCAGTGTGGGACGTCCATTCAACCTTATGGATAATTTAATGGGTTTTGATTTCACCATCGTTACACAATTTAGTTCTTCCTCGTCGGAGGTAGGTGGGGCTTCTAGGGTATGCATTCTCCTGTACCCCGGCCTACGTGACCTTCTCCAAGATGATGGTTTTGAGCTTCTATTTCTCCTTTCTGGCTCCGATCTCTAACAACAACCACAATATTTTACCGAGCGAAAGGCTGCAGGGGCTGCCATCTATCTGGACCTAGTTTTTCCCTTGCTTAGGTGGGCCTGTTTAACTTAGTATCTGAGTCGTTCCTGAGGGTGGCTACGCAGTTGCTTATCCCACAGTGATAGTCTCTTAACTCAGTTTCACTGGTATGGGCGTCGACCTCCATCGGAGTAACCTGTAACTCATGCGCTCCGCTTGCCGCTTTTTCCAAGGACAAAGCCAGCTGCAATGCTTGTTTGCAATCCAGCTTGGCCTCTGCTAACAGACGTTTCTGTATTGCTGAATTATTTATTCCACATACCAAACGGTCTCGAGGCATCTCATTTAGCATCAGGCCAAATTCGTAAGCTTCTGCTAATCGCCTTAATCTTGTTGAAAGGTTTGTAACTGACTTCCCAGTGCCTCGGAATGCTGAGTAAAACCGGTACCTTTGCAGGATCAGAGGTGGTTTTGGGTCATAGTACTCTTTTACTAAGTCCGTCAAATCCTGGGAAGTTTTCGTGTCCGGTGCCTCCTGGTTTAGCTCACTGGGCTAGGGGCTTTTCACAGTAATTTCATTGAAGCCTACTCGTGGCAATAAGCGATTTTCATTTCATTTCATTTTCCGGAAAAGTGAGACTGCGCATAATGGCAGAGTTTTAGTAAACAAAAAATTGTTAGCAGCACAACAGATTTCCCCAAAGTTGGGCAGGGCATGGGCGCAATGCCGCTTGTTGTGAGCGTGAACTCCGAAAACTACACTGCTGTTTCTTCCCAAAATTATTTTGAGCAATGTGACTGGTGATAGGGCAACAAAATATTGTTTTTTCAAGTATATTTAATTAAGGGGGTTAATAGTAGCTGTAATCAAATCAAAAACTTCTACTGGATTGTTTTTTTTATGACAACCAGAATACAAGGCAGATGGATTTATGACAGTGCATAAGTCTTCAAGAAGCAAATTGTATTTTTCTTGGGCTGAAAATGATTTGTGTATCAAAATGAACCTGGGGAATCTGGAGAAAAGTACTTCTGGCAGCAGAAGAATCTCAAACCAGGTTCATTAAATTTAAAACATTCCAGTGTCCAATTGAATAGGCACTGTGTTATATATTATCAGCCTCTCAAAGCACAAATCTAGCTTGTGGTAAGGTATCATCATCAGTTCAGTTGTGAATATTCTGTTAATCGAAATTTGACAGCTTGTTAATGTAATAAAATTTATCGCTGCCGAAACTCTAGCACTGTTATCATATTTATAGATAATGCTGAAGATTACTAAGAGTATAATGTCAATAGGGCACCACAGAATTTCCTAGGTTTATACCAACATTCACAGTTAAGTTTACAAATCTGGAAAGACATCAAACCAGGCAAGTTGATCGTCAAGGTATTGCCATAGGGAACTTTAATTCAATGGTTTGAATTTATATAAAGTTTGCCAGTTAACTATTCCTTGGTGCATTCTCTGTGGAAACACCTCAATGAATCAAAGTCCACTTTCCAAACAAACAATCAGCACCCTCTTCCAGAAATTGTTGCTCCCTTTGAGATTTGGTATTCTTGCAATTCTGACCTGATGAGTTAAAGATGAAAAATTTCAACAGCATGTCTCTTCTTCAGCAGTACTCAAGTTCTGTACTACCAAGCAATTGTTTGCATTCCCATATCCCTTGATTCCCTGATTTCCAAAAATCCATTGATCCCTGTCTTGAATATACTCAACAACTGAGCATACCCAGGTTTAAAATTCCAAATATTCACAACTCTTTGAGTGAAAATAAATGTCCTCATCTCAGTTCTAAATGACTGACCCTTTATTCTGAACTGTGGCCCCTGATTCTAGATTCCGCAGTCAAGGGAAACATCCTACCAGCATTTGTCCTATCAAATACCTCAAAATTGTATGTTTCAATGAGGTCATCTTGCATTTGTCTATACTCTTAGGAATATAAGACAAGTCTACTTAACCTCTTCTAATAGGTCAATCATCCCAGAAAGCACTATCGTGAACCTTCAACTATATATTTTATTCAGTGAGGGGATCACACCTGTACAGGATAATCCAGTCCCTATTTAAGTATAATAAGACTTCTTTGCTCTTATACACTAATCCCCTTTAAATAAAGACCAATTTACTATTTGTCTTCCTAAGTGCTGGCTAAATCGGCAGGTATTTGTGTACAAAAACGCCCATCTCTCTCTGCATACCGATCCCTCACCATTTAAAAACATTCTTGTTTTTCTGACCAAAATGAATAAATTCACACTTTGCCACATTATATTCCATCTGGCATGTTCTTTCCCACCCACTTAACTTGTCTATATTCTTTGCATCCTCCTCACAGCTTAAATTCCTACCTAACCTTTTTTGGTGAGCAAATGTGAATGCATTGGGCTAGATTCTCCATTCCTGCATCTAAGTGCTGACACTAACGGAGAATCCGTGGAGTTCCACGACGGAAAACTAGGCCCCACATCCCCACCGATTCCACTACTGGTGAGGGGCTAGCAACGGCTCTGTGTGAAACGCCCACAGAAAACGTGAAAAACGGTGGGGGAATTGCCGTCCCTGATGGACACGGGCATGGCTGGCAAGCTGCAGCCATGTGTACACTTACACCCCACACATTCTCACACATCACCAACAGAAAAATGGCGGCGGATGTGCTGGACCGCGAACCCTTTCAACCCGACCCCACAGGCCACCACCTGGCCACCCCAGCCCTGCAGAAGCAGAAGAGCCCTGGCCAGCGCCACGAATGTCGGTAAAGTATGGCGGTCCTGAACACTGTCCGTAAGCCCTCTCTCCCTCTCTGCAGCCGCCACGCCAGGGTCATGACTGTTGAGATCACATGTGAACTGCGCCGTCGGGAACTCGGCCCCTCGGGGCCAGAGCATTGCTCGTGGACCCGGTAATTAGATGCGAACGGTGTTGCAACTGCGTGCAGCACGCGTCACAATGACTCCGATTTGGAGGGGGCGGAGCTTCGCGACCCGGCGTCAAATCGGCACCTGCCGCGATTTTGGCATTAGGAGTTATTCTCTGCCCGATCGCAGTTCCCGTCCATGATACTTGGCCCTATAATTTCCAATGTAGATTACAAATTGCTTAACATATCCCATTTGCAGCCTATCAACCCTAAAATGACCCATTTATTCATACTCTTTTTTTCTGCCTTTCACTCAGTTCTCAATCTATCCTAGTATATTACCCCAAATCTCATGATTCCTAATTTTGTGTAAACCCCTTGTGTGACACCTTAACAGATGCCTTTTGAAAATCCAAATACACTGCACTCACTGGCTGCCCCCTTTCTAGTTACAACCACAAAAACCCCAACAGATTTGCCAAAGAATTTCTCTTTCCCAAGAGTGACCATGAAACTATTGTTGATTGTCATAAAACAAAATCCCATTTGGTTCACCATTGTCCTTTAGGGCAGGAAATCTGCCATCCTTACCTGGTCTGGTCTATATGTGATGCTTTCTGAAATGGCTTAGGAAATTACTTAGTTCAATGCGAATTAGGGATGGGCAATAAATACTGGGCCATCCAGAGATGCCCACATCCATGATTGAATAAACCAAAATTTTGTTGGCTCACAGTAACTTCATTGAAGCCTACTTGTGACAATAAGCGATTATTATTTTTATTATTTCCTCAGTGTCCTGTTACCATGTCCTTAATAACAGATACTAGAACCTTCCTTACTCCTGATGTCTGGCCAAACTGCCTCTTTACTCTCTCCCTCCTTTCTTGACTAGTGGGGTTACAGTTGAGACTTTTCAATCCATTGTTCTAGAATCTACACAGTTCTGGAAGAACAAATTCATCCACCTCTTTTAAAGCCCGCTGCGTGTTTTTTGGTGGCGGAGGCAGCCCACAGCAGGATCTTCTGGTCCCGCCTTTGTCAACGGGATTTCCCGTTGAATGCACCTATCGTCACCAGGAAACCCAAGGCTGGGGTGCGTCGTCGGTGGGACCAGAGGATCCCGCCAGCGTGAACAGCCGGTAAATTCCGCCCAATGATGTAGACCATCAGGTCCAGCGATTTAACAACTTTTAGTCTCATTAATTTCTCCAGTACTACTTATTTACTAATGTTAATTTATTAAAGTTACTCATTCTCACTAAGAACTTTGTTTCCCCATTATTTCTGAAATTATTTGTGTCTGCCACTGTTTATTTTGCCCCATTATAATTTCACCATCTGCCTCTAATGGACTCACATTAACTTTTACTAATTTCCTCTGATTTAAATGGCAATAGAAATATTTACAATTTGGGTGACACGGCAGCACAGTGGTTAGCACTGTTTCTTCACAGCTCCAGGGTCCCAGGTTCGATTCCCGGCTTGGCCACTGTCTGTGCGGAGTCTGCATGTTCTCCCCGTGGGTTTCCTCCGGATGCTCCAGCTTCCTCCCACAGTCCAAAGATGTGCAGATTAGGTGGATTGGCCATGCTAAATTGCCCTTAGTGTCCAAAAAGATTAGGTGGGGTTTCTGGGTTACGGGGACAGGGTGGGGTTGTGGGCTTAAGTAGGGTGCTCTTTCCAAGGGCTGGTGCAGACTCGATGGGCCGAATGGTCTCCTTCTGCACTGAAGATGCTATGGTCTATGATTTAATCTGTTGCTATGTCTCTTGCTAGTCAACCCTCATATTCTCTTTTCAATTTCCTTCTCAATTTCTTTGCCCTGCTTTTCTGAATTCTAAATTCCTCCCAATTGTGTGAAGGAAACCAGAGCACTGCTTCTTTTGGAAACCATTTTAGCATCTTTCTTTGATTTAATATTACTTTTAACCCTCTTGTTATCCACAGTTGGTTCATTTTTTTCTGTGGAATTCCTACTGCTTATGGGAGGGTGTAATTGTTAAGGACTATGAATTAATTCTTCAATGTTTGCAATTTCTTATCTACCCTCATATCTTTAAATATATTTTGCCAATCTAGCCTAACCAATTCACTCCTTATCTCAACGTAGTTTGCTTTGTTCCGATTTCAAACCCTAGTAACATGGGTGACAGCAATTGAAGACCACAATTATGGGTGCTGTCAATAGACATTATAAAAAGTATAAAGCTCACAACCTACCTATTAAATTATAATGAAGACCCCGACTAATTTACTCATCTTGGCCTGCCTCCGTGATTAGGTGGTGATATTAGCATCACTCAATTCATGAGCCAAAAATGGGACCACACAAATTTCTACCACAATGTACCTTAAAAGGAAACATATTTATTTATTTTCTCAGCGAGTGGTTAATCTAGACACAAAAGGGACAGAAGTGAAAGTGTAAATACAAGAAACTTAATATTCTGCACCATTATTCATATGTGCTAATTGACCATAGTAATTATTTACAGAAACTACATTGAGATGAAGGTCAATTCACAGTGGTTAGCACTGTTGCTTCACTGTTCCAGGGTCCCTTCCCGGCTTGGGCCACTATCTGCACAGTCTGCACGTTCTCCCCGTGTCTGCTTGGGTTTCCTCTGGGTGCTCTGGTTTCCTTCCACACAGGAATTTCTTCACCCCAAAAATAACAGCCAATCCTTCTTTTCAATCCAAGAATAGCATTGTTCCACGTCTGCCATGGTTCTGGATGCATATGCAATAGGTTTCTGTGTGCCATTGTCCCATTGATGAGAAAGGACTGCCCCTACACCTTAAGGAGAGGCATCACATGTTAATACCAGTTCTCTCTTGGGGTAGTAATGAGCCAGGATGTTGATGATAGTAAGTGTAGCTTCACCTTCACGAAGGCTTCATCCTGCGGCGCTTATACGACCACTTCTGGTGTTTCTTTAACAGTGTGTGCAGGGGTGACAGTAAAGTTTGGCCAAGTTTATGATAAATTTCCCATTGTAGTTCATAAAGCCGAGGAAAGACTTTCATTCTGTTGCATTTTGCGGGGATGGTGCCTCTTAACTTTATCCTCCGTGGGGTCTTGGCCTTTTTATTTGACTTAGTATCCTAGGTAGATCATTGTATTGCATTGTACTATGTTGTTGCCCTTGTGGGCTCCACCTATGGACCATTGTATTCTATTACGCCGCTTGTATCATGTTGGTGCCCTTGTGGGCTGCGTCCCTGGCTCCGCCCACTTGAGGGGAGGTATATAGAGCAGCTGCCCTGTAGGCAGCTCTCAGTGCACAGCAATCGCAGGCAGGCACTGTTCTAGTTGATTAAAGCCACTGTTCACATCAACTCTCTGTCTCGTGTGAATTGATGGTCGCATCAGCCCACTTCCCCACCCTATCCCTGTAGTCCAACCTAACCTGCATATTTACGGACACTAAGGGGCAATTTAGCATGGCCAATCCACCGAACCTGCACATCCTTGCACTATGGGAGGAAACCGGAGCACCTGGAGGAAACCCACGCAGACATGGGGAAAAAGTGCAAACTTTACACAGACAGACACCCGAGGCCGGAATTGAACTCGGGTCCCTGGAGCTGTGAGGCAGCAGTGCTAACCACTGTGCTATCCAGCTGAGATGATTGAAGAACAGGCTCCACAAAGTTTGGATGTAAATTGAGAAATTATGATGTAAACTAAAAGATAAATTTTTGTTAAGTGGGTAATGGATAAACATTGGCAGAATCCAGACGGAAGAATGCAAAACATGTGTCATTTCTAGAGAACGGAGCGTGAATGACAGGACCAAAACAACAGAGCTGAGGACAAAAGGAGCAGTCAGAGGGAAAGAGTCAAGATGGTACAATAAAGGGAAAGGGGGTTAAATAGTAAATCATTTATAGAAGCGGATTTGTAGGAAAATAAAAAGTAACACAGAAGGTGACATTGACTAAAAGAAGACAGATGGAAGTGCACTCAAATTGTAGTCATTGTTTTAAGACCATAAGACCATAAGACATAGGAGCGGAAGTAAGGCCATTCGGCCCATCGAGTCCACTCCACCATTCAATCATGGCTGATTTCAACTCCATTTACTCGCTCTCTCTCCATAGTTCCTCAAGAAATCAAGAATTTATCAACTTCTGTATTAAAGACACTCAACGTCCCGGCCTCCACCGCCATCTGTGGCAATGAATTCCACAGACCCACCACTCTCTGGCTGAAGAAATCTCTCCTCATCTCTGTTCTAAAGTGACTCCCTTTTATTCTAAGGCTGTGCGTCCGGGTCCCAGTCTCCCCTGCTAATAGAAACAACTTCCCTACGTCCACCCTATCTAAGCCATTCATTATCTTGTAAGTTTCTATTAGATCTCCCCTCAACCTCCTACACTCCAATGAATATAATCCCAGGATCCTCAGACGTTCATCGTATGTTAGGCCTACCATTCCTGGGATCATCCGTGTGAATCTCCGCTGGACCCGCTCCAGTGCCAGTATGTCCTTCCTGAGGTGTGGGGCCCAAAATTGCTCACAGTATTCTAAATGGGGCCTAACTAATGCTTTATAAAATCTGTGTTAACTTCAGTATATTCAATTAATTTTCATGAAAAAGTGTATTCATTTCTCATAACACATCAGTCCTTTTGATCATGATAGATGATCTTGCTCATTAGATTAAATGTCTTACAGTTATAAGTACTGTATAAAATGTCAATAAAGGCATATTGGCTAGTTTAGCACAGGGCTAAATAGCTGGCTTTTAAAGCAGACCAAGGCAGGCCAGCAGCGCGGGTTCAATTCCCGTACCAGCCTCCCCAAACAGGCGCCGGAATGTGGCGACTAGGGGCTTTTCACAGTAACTTCATTTGAAGCCTACTTATGACAATAGCGATTTTCATTTCCATATCATATTACTCATAGAAACAGGTCTAATCTTTAGAACTGATGTAACAGGCGGAATGGTAACCATAGCAAGAAAGTGCAAACTAAGGACACCTTGTGAGCCCGGAGCAGAACCCTGACAGAAGCAAGTCGGGGCATCTGTCTCAGTATAAGAGAAGGGTTATTGGAGCAGAAAAGAAAAGGGAAAGAATTACAACCTGGGAACCACTGTGGCAGAAGGAGGACCCTGAGCACGGAGCTCAGAAAAAAAGAAGAGATCTGTATTGAGTGACTGAAGCCTTGCCAGCTCCCTCACCAGTACGGATGATACTTAGATCTCAGTAGTGAGTCAGAGTCACCTCTGTACAATATTCTCAGAAATTACAATTAAGCTAGCTTTTCTGGATAGAGTTGCACTAAATCCAGGTGTCTTTATTGTGTCTATCTAAGCCGATCAAGCAGGGTATTGGTCAACATTTTAGCGTCCCTGGGTGGTGTCGATTAAAGTGGTTGTCTTAACGAGTGTATTCGGACTGGCGTGGACAAGATGGGCCGAATGGCCTCCTTCTGTGGTGTAATTTTTCTATGTTTCTATGCTCGGTTTCTGGCGTTCTTCCGACAGAAATTAGACATTTGTGTCTGCGTGTTGTGGTGCGCAGCAACGACCAGTTGCGGCATGAAAAATGAGCCTCCTTAAAGTTAGATAGGAGCTGAAGTAGTGACAGCTTGGAGTGTTGTTATTAGCTCCGTGGGCAACTGGGGCTCAGCGAAACCCGTGGGGAGCTGGTGCTGAGAGAAGCCCAGCAGCAACTGATATCTCTATGCTGTTTGAGAGTTGGGGCTCAGAAAAGCCCAGCAGCAGTGGGATTCTCGTCAGTGGATCTAGATAGCTGGTATTGTGCTGGTAATTAGATTCTGGGATGAAGCCTCGTCAGCCCAGTGAGACGCAATTTCGGACAAAGTCATTGAGTGGCTGGGAGGTGGGTAGTTGTTGGGGCAGACAGAACTGCAGTCCAGTTGCCTGATAATTCATTGTAGGCAGGAGAAACAAGAGAGATTCCAGTCAGAATAGGAGCTGCTGTCGAAGGAAATCAGAGGTTGAATTATCGAATGAGAGGAGCTGAAATCCCTCATGAGGAAGACAGCATTTTAGTTATTTTTAGCGACTCACAGTGTTCACCGACGTCTGGATGGGTTGCTGAGAATTTCATGAGATTTATTTTGGTTGTATCTGCCATTAAATGTGCAGTTTGTGGCATGCATGGGCACAGTTTTCCTGTTAATTCATGTTGACCTCATTAATACTGAATGTTTTTACTTTATTCCTTCATGATATGTGGGCATTGTTGACTAGGCCAGCAGTTTTTATGCATCCTTAATTGCCCTTGAGGTGAGTGACTTGTGGACATTTCAGAGAGGAGTTAAGAGTCAACCACATTTCTGTGGGGTCTGGAGTAACATGTAGGCCAGACCGGGTAAGGATGGCAGATTTCCTTCCCTAAAGGACATTAGTGAACCAGATGGGTTTTTACAACAATCAATGATAATTTGATGGATGTTAAGAGTATAAAACAGGTAGTTCTGGTGCCATGTGAGAGTACCTTTAAGAAATGGATGTTTAAGCAATGTACCTTTAGGAAATGCAGTGATGTCAGAGTGTGGGTGGAGCTGAGCTTCAGCTCGGCAATTTTCAAGTTTTAGTTTCAGTTTTGAGAGACAGCAGCTGAAAAGTGCCTGGCTGTTTTGCTGTGAGCTGCTTGAAAGGAGAAAGCCAGTTTGAGACAGCAGCTTGAGAAGTGCCTGTGTTGGCTGTGTGCTGCATGAAAACGTGCTGGGACTGCAGGCTGATAAATATCTCGGCCATCCAACAGAAAATCTATGTTAATCATAACCTGGTGTTACTGTTTTTGAAGGTGAAGTCTTTTGGATATTTAAAAGAACAGTTTGAAGAATTATCTAGTGTTGTAGTCTTTTGGGGTTATCTTTGAAGTAATGGGTGTTAAGATATTCAACGTTTGTTTTTTAAAGGTTAAATTATGTTCATAGAATAAACATTGTTTTGTTTAAAAACCCACGTGTCCATAATTGTAATACCACATCTGGGGAACAAGCCGTGTGCTTCAAAAGCAACAATCCATTAAAGGTGGGAGTTGGGTGAACTCCATGATACATTTTGGGGTTCTGAAAAAACCTCGCCCATAACAATTGGGGGCTCGAGGGGGATAAAAGTCTATCTATTGGATTGGCTTTTGTGAACTTAAAGACAGTGAAGGATTGTTGCTTTTCCGGTGTGGTATTTTAGTTTAAGTGGGGAGTGTGTAGTGGACAATGGCTCTTTCAGAGGCTCAGAAGTTTTTGGGGGTGGAGACGGTCACACGCAGTACCTTACGGACAGAGACTAAAAGCAGACTGTTAGATTTGGCAAAAAACATTGCAGTTAACATTACCTGACAAAATGCGAAAAGATGAGGTAATTATGGCGGTGGTTAAGCATTTAAAGTTGCCTGAGATACCGTTTGACTCATTGGAAATGGCAAAAATTCAGTTGCAAATTAAACAAATGGAACATGAGAAATAATTAAAGCGGCTTGAATACGAAAGAGAGAGAGAGGAAAGAGAAAGAGAGAGAGAGGAAAAAGAAAAGGAGAGAGAAGAAAGGAGAAAAGAAAGAATAGCCCTAGCAGAACAAAAAGAAAAAGAAAGGGAGATACAGATCAGGGAAAAAGATAAAGAGAGGGAGTTTGAACTTCAGAAAATGGCCATGAAACATGACAGTCAGTTAAAATTGGCAGACGTAAAGGGAAGCGTACAGTTGGATGATAGTGATGAGGATAGTGAGAAAGAGCGTCATAGTCGAAGGCATGGTGGGAATCTATTTAAATATGTCCAAGCATTGCCAAGGTTTGACGAGAAGGAAGTGGAAGCCTTTTTCATTTCATTTGAGAAGGTAGCTAAACAAATGAAATGGCCACAGGACATGTGGGTATTACTGATTCAAACAAAGCTGGTAAGTAGAGCTAGTGAAGTGTTTGCATCACTATCGGAGGAGGTATCTGGAACGTATGAGGAGATGAAGAAATCCATCTTAAGTGCATATGAGCTAGTGCCTGAAGCTTACAGATATAGGTTTAGAAATTGAAGGAAATAATTTGGTCAAACATACATGGAGTTTGAAAGGCTCAAACAGAGTAATTTTGATAGGTGGATAAGGGCTTTGAAAATAGACCAAACGTATGAAGCTCTCAGAGAAATTATACTTTTGGAGGAGTTTAAAAATTCAATTCCTGATGCAGTGAGAACTCGTGTAGAAGAGCAGAGGGTTAAAATTGCGAGATTAGCAGCAGAAATGGCAGATGATTATGAATTAGTTCATAAATCAAAGATTGGTTTCCGACAGCAGTTTCAGCCTGTGAGGGATAGAAACTGGGGACATGTGAAATACTCAAGTGGTAAAGATAAAGGTGATCTGAGGGGAGACAATAAAGAGCGTGAACATCAGATTAAAAAAGAAATCCAGGAGGGTGGAAAAGAAATGAAAAGTTTCAAATGTTTTCACTGTAATAAACTAGGTCATGTCAAGTCACAGTGTTGGTGGTTGAAGAAAAGCACTGGAAAGGCTGATGTGGTAAAACAGGATAAGACAGTGGGATTTGTTAGAGTGGTAAAGGAAAGCCCAAGGGAAACGATGGAGGTGCAAACGATTGTACAGCCTGTTCAAGAAGTAATTGTTAAGAAGGTGCCAGATGTCTTTAAAAAATTTACTTGTGTGGGTAAAGTTTACTCATGTGCACCAGGAGCAGGTAAAGAAGTCACAATTTTAAGAGATACAGGGGCTAGTCAATCTTTAATGGTAAGAGATGAGGAATTATGTAGTTTGGGAAGAATGTTGCCAGAAAAGGTGGTGATATGTGGACTTCAGGGTGAGAGGAGTAGCGTTCCATTATATAAGGTAAGGTTGGAAAGTCCAGTGAAGAGTGGTGAAGTGGTAGTAGGAGTAATAGAGAAACTATCTTGTCCAGGAATACAGTTTATCTTGGGTAATGATATAGCTGGATCGCAGGTGGGAGTGATGTCTACTGTGGTTGATAAGCCAGTGGAAAATCAGACAACTGAAGTGTTGAAGGACGAATATCCTGGGATTTTTCCGGATTGTGTAGTAACAAGGTCGCAAAGTCACAGGTTAAGACAAGAGGAGAAATCAAAGAGTGAAGATAAAGTTGAGGTTGAATTATCAGAAACGATTTTTGATCAGATGGTTGAAAAAGAACAAGAACAGGTGGAGGATGAGGCGGATATTTTTAGTTCAGGAAAATTGGCGGAGTTACAACAGAAAGATGTAGAAATAAAACGGATATATCAGAAAGCATATACGGAAGAGAAATCTGAGAGTATACCAGAGTATATTCCGTAAAAGTGATGTCTTGATGAGAAAATGGAGATCTGTACATATGCAGGTGGATGAAAAGTGGGCAGAAGTTCATCAAGTAGTATTGCCGGTAGGGTATAGAAAGGAGGTGTTGTGAGTTGCACATGAGGTACCAGTGGGAGGTCATTTGGGAATAAGGAAAACTCAAACTAAAATCCAGAAACATTTTTATTGGCCTGGACTACATAAAGATGTAGTTAAATTTTGTCAATCATGTCACACATGTCAAGTGATAGGGAAACATCAAGCAGTGATAAAACCAGCGCCCTTAATACCCATTCCAGCATTTGAGGGACCTTTTGCAAGGGTCCTAATCGATTGTGTAGGACCGCTTCCGAAAACAAAAAGTGGGAATCAATATCTTTTGACTATAATTGATGTGTCTACTAGGTTTCCAGAGGCCATTCCGGTATGTAATAGTACAGCTAAAAGGATTGTGGAGGAGTTATTTAAATTCTTTACTAGATATGGACTACCCACAGAAATTCAATCAGATCAAGGATCGAATTTTACTTCAAAGTTACATACATAGATTACATAGAACATACAGTGCAGAAGGAGGCCATTCGGCCCATCGATTCTGCACCGACCCACTTAAGCCCTCACCTTCACCCTGTACCCATAACCCAATATCCCCTCCTAAATGTTTTGGATACTAAGGCCAATTTATCATGGCCAAACCACCTAACCTGCACGTCTTTGGACTGTGGGAGGAAACCGGAGCACCCGGAGGAAACCCACGCAGACACAGGGAGAACGTGCAGACTCCGCACAGACAGTGACCCAGCGGGGAATTGAACCTGGGACCCTGGCGCTGTGAAGCCACAATGCTATCCACTGTGCTACCGTGCTGCCCAAGTTATTCAAAGAAGTTATGGATTGCTGAGGAATAAAACAATTTAAATCAACTGCGTACCATCCAGAATCGCAGGGAGCGTTAGAAAGGTGGCATCAGATATTAAAGACAATGTTGAGGGCATATTGTCAAGATTATCCAGAGGATTGGAATAAAGGAATTCCATTCGTACTGTTTGCAATTAGGGATGCACCTAATGAGTCTACCAAATTTAGTCCCTTTGAACTAATTTTTGGTCATGAGGTAGGAGGACCACTTAAATTGATTAAGGAAAAATTGGTGGGTGAGAAATTGGAAATTACACTATTGAATTACATGTCAAATTTTAGGGAACGATTAAATAGAGCAGGTGAATTGGCTAGACAACATTTGAAAGTTGCACAAAATGTGATGAAACGGGTAGCGGACAAGAAATCCAAAGTTTGTAGTTTTGCCAGTGTGGATAAAGTTTTAGTGTTGTTACCAGTGGTAGGTGAGCCTATAAAAGCTATGTTTTGTGGACCTTATCAGATTGAAAGGAAATTAAGTGAGGTGAATTATGTGGTAAAAACACCAGATAGAATGAAGACTCACCGAGTGTGTCATGTGAATATGCTTAAAAGGTACTTTGAAAGGGAAGGAGAGAAAAAGGAGGTTTTAAAGATTCTAACTCAAAGTGACAAACCAAATCCAGATGACTGTGAATTTGACATATCTCAAATTAAATTGGAAAACGAGGATTTAAAAAAAAAATTGGGATGAATTGTTAAGTTACCTTCCAGAGGAAAAACGAACTGACCTGAAAGAGTTATTGAAATCACATGGACAAGTTTATAGAGATAAATTGTGAAGTACTAAAATGGCTATACATGATGTAGATGTGGGAAATGCTGTTCCGATCAAACAACATCCATACAGACTTAACCCTTTAAAATTGGCACAGGTTAACAAGGAGATTGAGAGTATGCTTAAAAATAGCATAATTGAAGTGGGTTGCAGCCAATGGAGCTCACCCATAGCGATGGTACCTAAACCAGATGGTACCCAACGGTTGTGTGTGGACTATCGAAAGGTGAATGCAGTTACAAGAACGGACTCTTATCCTATCCCACGTTTGAAGGATTGCATTGAGAAAGTGGGACAATCTGCTTTTATTTCCAACTTCCAGACATGGAAAGAACATTTAAAACATTGTATGGAGTTCTTCGATCGACTTCAGGCGGCGGGTTTGGTGATAAACCTAGCCAAAAGTGAATTTAGAGAAGCCCAAATCACTTTCCTTGCAGAGTTTCCGATACCCTCAAGACGAAGGGGAATAATGCGATTTCTTAGCATGAGTGGATTTGATCGAACATTTGTGCAAAGGTTTTGTGACGTGATTGCTCCACTGATGGAATTGCTAAAGAAACGTCAAAAATTTCAATGGACAGCAGACTTTCAACAGGCATTTGACTGCCCGAAAGCTGTGGTAACCAATGCTCCTGTATTGGAGAATTGCAAGGGACTCTGTGGTCAGATTGAACTAATGTATCTGATTCTAAAGAGAAATGCCGAGGCGTAGAGGAATGGATGGATCGTGCAGAGACTTTCTTGTTCAAAGAGACTGTCAATCGAGAAGGATTTTGGTTGGAGGAAGAAGAACAAAGAAAAATGGACTATATTATTATACCTGCTTGCGTGTGTTGTTTTTTAAAATAAAAAAAAGTATGTTTACTGTGTACATTTCTTAGTGGATGGTGCAAAAGTGAAAAATGAAACCATCTTGAAGTTGATGGGTTTTTTTTTTCTTGGGGGGAGGTGTCATGTGAGAGTACCTTTAAGAAATGGATGTTTAAGCAATGTACCTTTAAGAAATGCAGTGATGTCAGAGTGTGGGTGGAGCTGGGCTTCAGCTCGGCCATTTTGAAGTTTTAGTTTCAGTTTTGAGAGACAGCAGCTGAAAAGTGCCTGGCTGTTTTGCTGTGAGCTGCTTGAAAGGAGAAAGCCAGTTTGAGACAGTAGCTTGAGAAGTGCCTGTGTTCTGCATGAAAACGTGCTGGGACTGCAGGCTGATAAACATCTCGACCATCCAACAGAAAATATATATTAACTGTAACCTGGCGTTACTGATTTTGAAGGTGAAGTCTTTTGGATGTTTAAAAGAACAGTTTGAAGGATTATTTAGTGTTATAGTCTTTTGGGGTTATCTTTGAAGTAATGGGTTTTAAGATATTCAATGTTTGTTTTTAAAGGTTAAATTGAGTTCATAGAATAAACATTGTTTTGTTTAAAAACCCACGTGTCCATAATTGTAATACCACATCTGGGGAACAAGCCGTGTGCTTCAAAAGCAACAATCCATTAAAGGTGGGAGTTGGGTGAACTCCATGATACATTTTGGGGTTCTGAAAACACCTCGCCCATAACACTGGCTGTTTGCTTTGTTGACTCTTGTATATAACATTTCTTCCGTTTTTTAAAAATTGGGTCAGTATCCTCTTGATAACAACCTGGTAGTTCAAATTGCATCTACTTTACAATATAATTTACTGCTGCGAAACTGGATCCTAATACAATTATGGGGCGTGCTTGGGATCGTAACACTCTAATAAAGTGTTTCTTAAATTTCTAATAAAAGCAAAATACTGCAAATGCTGGAATCTGAAACGAAAGAGAAAATGCTGGAAAATCTCTGCCGGTTGGGCAGACCTGCTGAGATTTTCCAGGCGATACCTGGGTTGCACTAATCTCTTTCTATAATATGAGTTGATGCTGCTGCACTCTATATCTTTCTCTCTCTAGACTCTGGGTGGCACACATCGACATTTCTGTGACCTCTGGGTTGCACTCGCCCGAACTCTCTGCCTGCTCTCTGGGTTGCACTGCTCCAGTTTAGTGCACACACAGCAACCCCAGTGCGCGCAGCTCCAGGCGGAAGTGTCGTCTGCAGCCACTCCTTGCCCCGGTGCGGCGGCGTCAGTCGGTTAAGAACGCCTGGGATTTTAAAGGTAGTGTAACTGCGGCATTCACTCATCATTTAACATGAAATAACGCCTCCGAAAGATGCAATGGCAGTTGCACTCCTCTCTGGTTCTCGCCCTGCTCTCAAGGCGCTGCACTGGGTAGAGGAGGGGCAGGATGCATGGAGCTGCCAGCATTGCTGCTCCCTGTCCTGCGCTTAGTTTCTGGACCTTGTTGAGGAGGCGGTTTTGTTGTTAACGCCATTTTTTGAAGGGATTTTTTTTTCCTTTGGGGGCGGAAAATACTGTGGCGTTTGCACTCTGCGGTCATTGCAAGATGATCGATGGAGGTGGAATCGTCGGATGCATTTTTTAAATTTAGCGTTTTGGTTTTGAAAATGAATGATGTTTTTATTATTAACTCTTCCGGCTGCCTTTGCTCAGTGGTTTCTTGTGAGTGGAAGTGAAAGTTCAAAGGGACAGTATCCGCCTGTCTTTCTCCCAGCTTCTTTCGCCTCCAGCCTGCATTGTATCTGTGTTTCAGGTATGTTCTGCAGGAGCTAGGGAGGTTTTTTTTTTTATCCCACTTGTTTGTATTTTTAGAGGGGAAAAAAACACATTGCCTGGGTCAGAAGGAGCAGGATTTCAAGCTGTAGTTGATTTGAAATTATGGACTACTGCTCTAAAAATAGAGAATAATTAAAAGCTGTGTACGTTTATTTAGTGTATTGAACAATGGGTGTGAATATCCTTTGTTGGTGTCCACTCCATGGGTCAGTTGTCCTGACCTGGCCGTTAGCAAATTGTAATATGGATTTTAAACCAGCATTACACTGTGTATTCTGGGAAGAGTGTAGGTGCTTGCTGGGTGTGAGAAGGATGGACTCATTCCTCTGCAATGAGATTACATTGGACTGTTTACGTCTAAGTGTTTGATTTTGGGAACTATGCTGGATCTTCACTAATTGGCTGTCTAATTTAGTTTCACAGAGTGCTGATTTTGGGAGAATGGTATGGAACAAGTTAACCAACTTTGCCCAAAATGCTGATTTGTTGGCTGATGTACACAGTATATGTATTGCACGCTACACCCTTTGTTTTTCTTTGGTGCGTGCAGTTGTTTGAACTCACAAAGCACTTATACACCAGCATCTTACTCCTGTCCTAAAGGCATTGACTTGATGCCAAAGTCTGGTGGTTTGATGAGCAATTTTTTTCTCCGCACTACCTTGGCTGCTGTGCTCGTGTTATCGTTGCATGCATCTCAGCATAGTTTAATCAAACAACACTTTACATTTACAAAGCACTTTAATATAAGACATCTTAAAGCAATATTACTGGACACTGAATCACATTGAGAATATGGAGTTACTTGATCAAAGAGTGCCAATGTAGGGTCAAAGAAAATTGGAATGGATTAGAGAAACTTCTTTGGTGGGTTGCAGTGCTGAGGAGGTTAGCGAGAAGTTCATGGTATGGTCCTGAGGGGTTCGGTAACTTGAACATTTCTGCTTATTACACAGCCCTCAGTTTGGAGTTGCTTCTATCAAGGGAATAAAATTGATTTCTAATTTGTCAATTTCACCACAAGCGGAAAGCATGGCCATGCCATCTGCTTTCTGGGCATGGTTCATTGAAGTCTTGAAAGTAAGATTCCATAATATGTTGTAAGTCCTTGTTGGCATTAAAGTGCATGATGCAAAGAGAGTCGACTTTCTGTACCCCAGGAAGTACTTGGGAATTATGCGTTATAATCTGGAACTCTAATTTGTCCCAGGAAGGAGAATGCTTGATATGTGGAAAGTACATGTTTCATTTGATCATGCTTCAGAAAGCTTTGTGGGGGGTAGTCTGGGAATGATGGATTTAACTCAATGATGCTTGTGGACTATTGTGGAGGAACATCCTTGACAGGAGAGCATGACTGAAATTGAGGAGTGAGGAGAGAAAGTGAACCCCAAAGAGATTAGCTCATGAAAAAAGTACAACAATAATAATCTTTATTGTCATAAGTAGGCTTACATTAACACTGCAATGAAGTTACTGTGAAAAGTCCCAATAATGGTGAGAAAATGGAGGAAAACATTATAGAAAATTAATTTTTCAGGAAAATACTTCAGCAAAGACATTGGACATCAAGAGAGTCTCCTGGAATCAGAAGTATGTCGGAAAGAAATAAAGCAGAATTTAAATAGGAAAAGTAGCAGCTGAAGCCTGAATAGTAGTAAAGGGAAATTAAGAGGTAACAGGGAATCAAGTGGGGAAATATTGGATGAATGAAGAGAGCTAATGGTAATGTAATTTGTGTGATGCAAAAAAAATCCTCACTAAAGGACAAGAACCATAAAATCACAGATTGAAAGAATTAAGGACATTAGCCTGAATTTCTTTCTTTATATTTTTATTGAAAACCGTTTCATTTTATGGGGAGAAGTATAATAATACAAAACAGCTGCTTTAAGTAACAAAACAGATGCTTCAAGTCACAATGTAAAAAGAGTGCAATCCAGAATACATCCAATCTTAACCCCCCCTCCAACTAAAAGCCCCTTAACAACTGATGGTGATTGATATACCTTCAATTCACAAAGAGGCCGAGAGAGCGAGTGAACATAAGGATTTAATAGTCTTGAACTTGCCTAGCCAGAGTCGGTTGTGCAGATGAGTGCCACCCGCAGGTGGCCGGGTTATATATGGCCCCGGTGAGTGCGGAGCCCACCGGGGTTACAGTACAGTACCTGGAAGCAGCTCGTATCACCACTACCAGGTCATAGGTTACATTAGGTGGATACAATGGTTACAGTGTCATGCATCATGGTGAATACATTTGCCCCCTGTTAAAAAATCAAGTCCAGCTGGGGTGACGTGGGGTTATTACATATTCAGTCTCTCTGGGGGCCGGATAATTCTCTTCAACCTCCTCAGCTCTGGCGGTGCGGCGGGCACGGTTGTTGCAGGTGGTGACTCCAGGGGCGTTGGAGCTGGAGCCTCAGTCCAGCAAGTCGGAGACGAACTGGCCTGTGGGACTAGGTTGGGGGGGGGGGGGGGGGGGGGGGTGGGTGGGAGTAGGTAGGGGGGGGGGTGGGTGGCAGCTGGAGGCCCAGGGGGGCGTACGGGTCGCTGGGGGCAGGTAGTGTGGGGGGGCACATTGGCAGGGGAACCAGCTGGTGCCAGGTCTCCTAGGGAGACTGTATCTTGCCGTCCGTTCTGGTGCGCGATGTAGGCGTACTGGTTGGCGTGGAGCAGCTGGACCCTCTCGGCCAGCAGGTCGGTCTTATGGCTCCTCATGTGTCTCCGGAGAAGGACAGGTCCCGGAGTTGACAGCCAAGATGGAAGCGAGACCCTGGAGATGGACTTCCTGGGGAAGATAAACAAACAATTGTGAGGGGTCTCGTGCGTGGCTGTGCAGAGGAGTGATCTGATGGAGTGGAGGGCGTCGGGGAGGACCTCCTGCCAGCGGGGGATTGGGAGACCTCTAGACCTGAGGGTCAGAAGGACGGCCTTCCGTACCGTCATGTCCTACCTCTCCACCTGCCCGTTGCCCTGCGGGTTATAGTTCGTAGTCCTGCTCGAGGCGATGCCTTTGCTGAGCAGGTACTGGCGTCGCTCATAAACGATGTACCCCGGTCGCTGTGGATGTATGCAGGGAAACCGAACAGTGAAGATGCTGTGCAGTGCCTTTATTACAGTGGCCGAGGTCATGTCGGGGAAGGGGACAGCAAAGGGGAAGTGGGAGTATTCGTTGATGACGGTGAGAAAATATATATTACGGTTGGTGGAGGGGAGGGGCCCTTTGAAATCGATACTTAGGCGTTCAAAGGGCCGGCAGGCCTTTACCAGGCGGGCCTTGTCTGGCAGGTAGAAGTGCGGTTTGCACTCCGCGCAGACTTGGCAGTCCCTGGTCATTACCTTGACCTCCTTGGTGGAGAAGGGCAGATTGCGGGCCTTAAAGAAGTGGCTAATCCAGGTGACTCCCGGGTGACCGAGGTCATTGTGGATTGCCCGAAGTCGGTCATCTGGCGCATGTGCCGTGGGACAGGGCATCTGGGGGCTCGTTGAGCTTCCCAGGACGATACTTGATATCTTAATTGTAGGTGGAGAGTTCGATCCTCCACCTCAGGATTTTGTCATTTTTAATTTTGCCCCGTTGTGCGTTATTGAACATGAAGGCGACCGACCGCTGGTCGGTGACGAAGGTGAACCTCCTACCGGCTAGGTAGTGCCTCCAGTGCCGCACGGCTTCCACTATGGCTTGTGCTTCCTACTCGACCGATTGATTGTCGGATTTCGGAAGCGTGGAGGGTCCTAGAGAAGAATGCTACTGGTCTGCCCGCCTGGTTGAGAGTGGTGGCCAGGGTGACGTCTGATGCATCGCTCGCTACCTGGAAGGGGATGGACTCGTCCACCGCGTGCATTGCGTCCTTGGTGATGTCGGCCTTGATGCGGCTGAAGGCCAAGCGGGCCTCATCCGTCAGGGGGAAACTGGTGGTTTCAATAAGTGGGCGGGCTTTGCCGCGTGGTTGGGGACCCACTGGGCGTCGTAGGAGAACAACCCCAGGCATTGTTTTAGAGCCTTGAGGCTGTGTGGAGGGGGGAGTTCTGTGAGGGGGAGCATACGGTCGGGGTCAGGCCCTAGGACTCTGTACTCCACGACGTAGCCGAAGATGGCCAGTCGGGCAGTACGGAAGACACACTTTTCTTTGTTGTATGTAAGGTTGAGGGGTTTGGCGGCTTGGAGGAACCCCTGAAGGTTGGCGTCATGGTCCTGCTGATCATGGCCGCAAATGGTCACGTTGTCCAGGTACGGGGATGTCGCCCACAAACCGTACTGGTCCACCATTCGATCCATCGTTCTCTGAAAGACCGAGACCCCATTAATGACACCGAAGGGAACTCTGAGGAAATGGAAGAGTCGGCCGGCTGCTTCAAAGGCAGTGTAGTGGTGCTCTTCCGGGCGGATTGGGAGCTGGTGGAAGGCCGACTTCAGATCGACCGTGGAGAACACACGGTACTGCGCGATCTGGTTGACCATCTCTGCTATGCGGGGGAGGAGGTACGCATCCAGTTGCGTGAACCGGCTAATTGTCTGGCTGTAGTCCACAACCATCCGGTTCTATTCCCCGGTCCGGACGACCACCACTTGCGCTCTCCAGGGGCTGTTGCTGGCCTCTGATCCCTTCACTCAACAGTCGTTGGACCTCCGACTTGATAAATACCATGTCTAGCGAGCTGTACCGCCTGCTCCTGGTGGCGAGGGGCTTACAGTCAGGAGTGAGATTCGCAAAGAGTGAAGGGGCGGAGACCTTGAGGGTCGCGAGGCTGCATATTGTGAGGGGGGGGGCAAAGGTCCGCCGAACTGTAGGGTCAGGCTTCGGTGATAACACTGAAAATCCAATCCGAGCAGTAGGGGGGCGCAGAGGTGGGGGAGGAAGTAGAGCTTAAAGTGGGTATACTCCACTCCCTGCATTGCGAGATTGGCGATGGGGTAGCCCCGGATCTGGACCGAATGAGACGCGGAGGCAAGGGAGATTGTTGTGAGGCAGGGTAGGTGTGGAGGGAGCAGCGCCTTACCGTGTCGGGGTGGACAAAGCTCTCCGTGCTCCTGGAGTCGAAGAGGCAGGGGGTCTTGTGCCCGTTGACCCGGACGACCATCATGGAGCTCTTTAGCAGTTTTGGCTGTGACTGGTCGAGGGTCACCGCGCCCAGCTGCGGGTAGCCTGCGTGGTCGGTGGAGTCACAAGATGGCAGCCCCCATGTGTCGCACGGGATCGAAGATGGTGACCAAGATGGCCGCCCCTATCGGTCACACGTGTCGGTCGGTGCCGGGGATGGCGGCCCCCATGAGTCGCACGTGTCGGTCGGTGTTGGGGCCGGTGGCCAAGATGGTGGCCCCCACGATTCGCACGATGCTGATGACGCATCTGGAGGGGGCGTTCCAGGCAGGCACGCAGCCACATTGCGGGGTCTGTGGGGCTGCGAGTCCATAGGTAGGGCCTGGTGCGTTTTCGATTTCTGGGCCTTGGGTCGGTCCAGACAGACTCTTGCGTAGTGCCCCTTTTTCCCGCAGTCGCTGCTCGTCGCTGAGCGGGCTCGGCAACGCTGCCGGAGGCCTTGGCACTGGCTGCAGAAGTAGCATTGCAGTTCTCCGGGCTGGGCTGGCAGACGGGCGGCGCAGGCCTGCGACGTAGGCGGGTTCGACGGGCTGCGACGAGGGTGTCCACGAGGGGTTCGCCGGGCCCGCGGGGAACACGCTAAGATTCTCCGGCGCGTTGACGGCGAGTAGTGAGGAGGTGTCTAGCAAACATCTCGTTTACGGGCTTCACGAAGTGCGCCTTGCTGGTTGCGACCGCCTCCTCGTACGTGGCCGCTTTCTCAATCGTTACCGAGATTCGATGGCTCACCCGAGCGTGGAGGAGTCGCAGTTTGAGGGTCTCCGAGGGAGTCGTTGTGGAGGAGTCGATGTAGGCCTCGAAGCATCGAAGCCAATGTTCAAATATTTCCTTGGCTTCGGACGCGCAGGCGTCAAGTTCGAGCCTGTCTGGCTTTAGAGCGGCTTCCATGGTGCTGTCGACGACTAATAAATTGATATACCTTCAATTCACCAAGAGGCCGAGAGAGCGAGTGAACATAAGGCTTTATTAGTCGTGAACTTGCCTAGCCAGAGTCGGTTGTGCAAATGAGTGCCACCCGCAGGTGGCCGGGTTATATATGGCCCCGGTGAGGGCGGAGCCCACCGGGGTTACAGTACAGTATCTGGAAGCAGCTCGTATCACCACTTCCAGGTCATAGGTTACATTAGGTGGATACAATGGTTACAGTGTCATGCATTATGGTGAATACATTCACCACAGTGACCAACTATTTAAAAAATAAAATTAATGGCTACGATTTTAGGCAAAATCCCGCTACTGACACTCTAATGGTGTACGTGATCTTCTCCAAATGTAAAAACTCCATGAGATCACACACACCGAGGCACTGGGTGGAGTAAGAGACCTCCACCCGAACAGAACTCGTGTCCGGCTATTGGCGAGGCTAAGTTAAGAACATCCACCTTCACACACCACACCCCCCCCCCCCCCCCCCCCCCCACCTACAGCATCAGTGAGTCCGATACCCCAAAAATGGTCACTAGTGGAAAAGGCTGCGGTTCAATGTTAAGAATCTCTGACATGGTGTTAAAGGAGACCCAAAAGCTTAACTTGGGACATGACCAGAACACACGAGTGTGATTAGCCAGCTCCTGAGAACACTGCTCACAACTATCATCCATCCCCAAAAAACCCACTCATTTTGCCTTGGTCAGATGATCCCTGTGCACTACCTTGAACTGGATCAAAGAAAGCCAAGCACAAGAAGAGGTGGAGTTCACCCTGCGAAATAGTCTCGCTCCCACACCACCTCATCCCAAAAAAATGACCCAATTCACCCTTCCATATCACCTCATTCAACGGAGCTAACTCCGTTGATAGGTTCTGGCCATAAATAACCAAAATAACAACCCCACCAGACCAGCCAAAGATAAAATCCTCTTCAACAGGGAGGATGCTGATGCTATGTGAAATGAAGGAAAGGGCTTCTGCAAAAAATCATGAATCTGGAAATACCTAAGCAAATTGGTCCCAGGGAGTTGAAATTTTACCAACAGCTCTTCAAAACTGGCAAACCTTCCCTCCACGAACAAGTCCTCAAACCTCTGCAGACCCCTCCCCTTCCATGACCTAAACATCGAGTCTAAACTCGCTAGCACAAATAGATGATTACTAGAGGTAGGGACCAACAACGATATGGAGCTAAATTTAAAATGTCGAATTGCTTCCAGATCCACAAGGTGGACAACACCACCGGATTCGAAGAAAATCTCTCGGGAGAGAACAGAAGCGAGGCAGTTACTGGAGCCCCTCCAAGAACTCTCCTCTATTTGCCCCCATATGGAACTCTTGATCACTAAGCCACCCCAGCACTTTCTCAATAATTGTATAAAGCCAAACCCCGTGACTGACTCTGGAGAAATGCCCTTCGGATGGGGTCTTGCCCATCCAAATAAAAGAGAACACTAACTTATTAACTTTAACAAAAAGGATTTAGGGAGAAAAGTGAGGAGACACTGAAAAATAAATAAAAACCTTGGGAAGGCATTTATTTTAATGGGGAGGTGGTGGCGTAGTGCTATTGTCACTGGGCAAGTAATCCAGAGACCTAGAGTACCCTGGGGTCCCAGGTTCAAATCCCACCACTTCAGATAGTGAAATTTGAATTCAATAAACAAATCTGGGATTAAAAGTCTAATGATGACCATGAAACCATTGTCAATTGTTGTAAAAACCCATCTGGTTCACTCATGTCCTTCTCGGGAAGGAAATCTGTCATCCTTACCTGGTCTGGCCTACATGTGACTCCAGACCCACAGCAATGTGGCTGACTCTTAATTGCCCCCTCGAGGACAATTGGGGATGGGCAATAAATGTTGGCACAGCCTGTGATGCCCACGCCCCATAAAACAAATGTTTAAAAAAAAAACCCTGCCACCCAAGGACGGGGAGGTTATCCCACTTCTGCAATTCAGACTTGACCCCATTCATCAGACTAGCATAATTTAATTTATGAGGTGAGGCCCAATTGTGGGTTACCTGGATTTTCAGATAATGAAAGCTAAATCTGGCAAGGCGAAAAACGTAACGTCCCTAGATTGATTCCTCTCCCTCGGGATTAATCGGGAAGTATTCACTCTTATGCAAATTTGAGTTATACCCAGAGAAGAAGCCAAAACTCCTCCGTAGCTTCGTTATCTCTTTGTAGTGGAGACTGGGTCCATAATATAAAGAAGCAGATCATTTGCGTACAAGGACACCCTATGCTTCCTCCCTCCCCAACTTATCCCCTTCGATTTACTGGAAGATCTTAACTCTATCGCCAGTGGTTCAATTGCTGAAGCAAATAGAAGCGGAGACAATGGACATCCTTGCCTTGTACCCCTATTTAGCGGAAAATGCCTCGAGCTCAGGGTGTTAGTAGAGACACTAGCAATGGGGGCCCTACACTGTAAATGGATCCAAGATATGAACTTTTTGCCCTAAACCAAACCTCCCAAGAATATCAAAATATCCCCACTCCATCCTCTCAATCAAACACATTTTTCGTTTTTGGTGTCCATGGACACGGTCATCTCTGGTTCCAGCTCTGGCAAGGGGGAAAAGAACATTATTTAACAGCCAACGTATATTGGCCGAACAATTGCCGACCCTAAACGAAGCCTGCCTGGTCTTCCGCGATCACCTCTGGAGGCAGGGCTCCAACCACCGCTCCAGTACTTTTGCTAGCAATTTAATGTCTGCATTCAAAAGCAAAATGGGTTGAAATGATCCATGTTCCGTCGCATCCTTGTACTTCGTCAGCATCAAGGAAAGAGAAATCTATTCAAATGTAACAGGCAACGAACTCCAGGACAAGGAGTCATGAATATGTCCAATATTAACGGGATCAACTCGCCCACAAACATCTTGTAAAACTCAGTGGAGAATCCATCAGGGCCGGGAGCTTTACCTGTCTGCATTAACCCAATACATTTCATAATTTTATCAGGGCCCAATGAGGATTCTAACTCTTCTCGCGCCTCTCTCTCCACCAATGGGAAGGATAACCCATCTAGAAACTCCGCCATAGCTGAACTCTCTTCTGGGAGCTCCGATTTGTAGAGATCCCTATGTTTCGAAGTTGCATTCCACCCGAGGCCCTTATCTGTACAATCTCCCGGGAAGCAGCCTGATTCCTCAACTGATGAGGTAAAAGGCGAGTGGTCTTCTCTTTGAGTTCATAGCCCCCCATCTAGCGTTGCAGCTGGCTCGCCCCTTTACCTGTTGATAACTCAAATTGTGTCTGCAGATTTTTCTTGCTCGCAAACAACTCCGGGGTAGGGGCAAGTGAGTACTGTCGGTCCACTTCAAGGATGGACTCCACCAAACTTTGTCACTCCACCCTCGCAGTCCTTTCCATGTGTGCTTTATTGGAAATTCTCACCCCTAATGGCTTCCCATAGCGTAGAGGGTGAGGTACACGCTAAACTTGATAAATTCCCCAATGGCAAACGACATACGTTCACAAAATCCTGTGTCCGCTAACAACACCGTATCCAATGTCGATGGAGGGTGCTGCGAGGGACCTAACTCTCGGATCAAATCCACAAAACATGGAGCATGGTCCAAAATCACAGGTGTCCTTCACCCAGGGGAGGAGAGACCCATCCAATACAAAGAAGTCAATTCCACGAGTAAACCTGATAGACATATGGGGGGGGGGGGATCTTTATCCCACCAGTGCAAAAAAACACCACGGACCTGCTCCCCCACCATCCCCCAATATCTCCATGAAAGCCAACAACGCCTTTGCCACTCCTGATGGAACTAGCGACCTAGGCCTAGAATGGCCCATCCTCAGATCCAGAACACAGTTTAGATCTCACCCCCTTCAACTAATCTTGGGGAGCGGAGGCGTGGATGTGAGGAATGCAGGTTAGCAACCTGTTAACAAACCCTGTACCATCATGATTTGGCACAACGGCTTGGACCAGAACCATCAAGGATCCGCTAACAATCATGTGTCTACAATTGCGATCCATCAAGATCTGAGCGGCCGAAAATAGAACGCTTTTATTCGTCAAAACAGTTGCCCCCTTGGCCCTAGCGTTGAAGTCCGAGCGAAATACTTGAGTCACCCACCCCTTCCGCAAACTAGTCTGGTCCCTTACCCGCAAATGAGTCTCCTGCGGAAACACCACATCAACACTTGAACTTCTCAGGTGAGAATGTACCCTCAACCTGGTCAGTGGGGCCACTCAACCCTCTTACATTCCAGGTGACAAACCAAATTGGGGCCCCCCCGCCTCCTCTTGATCAGGAGTCAGCCATTTCTACCAAACGGGGTTATCCAACAACTGTTTATAGAGTACAGGCACCAGGTCCACCAGCAAGACAAAACAAAGAAAACTCTGTAGTCACCGTCAGCAAACTTTCCCTACCCCACCCGCCCCAAACAATACCATGGCCAAATGTACATACAAATAACAATAAAGCGAACAAATCCCCATGAACTCTACTGCTCCCGGTTGGAGTACGATGTTTTAAGGGTTTTGTTCTGCTTTGTATCTTTAGTCTGGGCAGTATTTTACTTCGCCCTGGGTGGGGGTCGCCCTGCTAGCTGAAGAGTTAGCTAGCTAACCGGAGCGGAGTGGTGGGGGGTAACTGTAGCTCATAAGTTTATTTTTGGATAATGAGCTTAGTGTTTTTGTTTTGTTTGGGGTTAGAGTTAGAAGCTGATGACATAAAGATTAGTAGGAAATTAAATTATGAACTGGATGTAAGGAGGCTACAAATGGACATAGGTTAAGTGAGTGGGCAAAATCTGGCAAATGGAGTATAATGTGACAAATTGACAATTTTTCAAAGTATATTTATTGAGATTCTACATTTTAGAGACTAACAACAAAGTTACAAAAAATACGGCTTAAGACATGAGTACAGAATGGAACAGGAGAACGACATCACAACTGGCTGGTTACAATCATTGGACAAAACTAGACACTCATATGGCACGACCCAAGCCTGGGGGAGCAACAGGATAGAGTCATAAAGACATGGCAAAACGGTGCCCATCATCCCACACTGCACAAACCCACAATCATCACACAAAATCAGGATAATTTCCCACGGCATGATCAGACACACACCAGTGTACAACTCCCTTGACCCCAGCAGTGCCAAAGGCATTGTTGTCCCATCACAGCCTCATTTCCTCGGATATCGAACTCATCTGCACCCATGGAGGAGCCAAGAACAAGTTCATCATACCCAACCTTATGGAAAAACAAAGAAAGTACAAGAAAACACCAGTTCGAAGAGGAGTAACGTGCATGATGCACAATGCAACTTAACCCCAATCCAGACCCAGAGCAAAACCAAAGTCATTCCATTCATACGTGAAGACAGGACCGGCAACAACACATTCGGATCCCCCCCCCCCCCCCCCCCCCCCCCCAGCATTCACCCCGAATGGGAATGCCAAGGCCTCCAGGGACAACAGGATATCAACCACAGCAGTGAGCCTGGCCTAACCCAGTACCACTGAAAACACAAGAAACTATACCCTGGTTCTCCAACACACACCAAATAACTACACCTGGGCCGAGCCTGCACCCCTCCAACCCCGTTCAGGGCAATACACTGTCCCCATTCGTACTAAGACGAGAAGAATAATTACTCCAGCACTAGCCAAAGGGGGCTCCTAACCCAGGAAGAATGAGAACTGTCAAGACACACAACAATTGGGCGTCATGGGAGGGTGGGCCAATTCCCTCCTCCCTGGGACCACCAGAAGCCATTCCCCGAATACCAACCAGAACAGAATAAGAGCCAGCATAATGCCCACACAGCTGAAGAAAGGAAGAGAGAAAGAGCCCCCAAGGAGGGAATGCCCAAATTAACTCCAAGCAACCACTGTTGCAGAAAGGATACCCAGAGCAACCCTCCTCCCCAACAAGCAAACATAACTACAGGTCCCACCTGCACAAATAATACACATTGTGTTCTCGTATTTCAAAAGAGGAGTAAACAGAGAGACCCAGTCGGAGAAAAAGAAAACTACCCTGTGGAAGAGTCAGAAGGAGCCCAGTCATCCCTCCCCAGGATAAAGAAAGGTTTGCCCAAGCCATCAAAGGATAAAGACCTGGATACTTAGATTCAGTAACATTAAAACAAAAAAAACCCTCAAAATAATTAACTCCAAAAAAAAACCCAAAACGGATTATCTCCAACTGGGAGGGGGGGTGCTATCCTCAATCTCGGTGAGGACGGACTAACCCTACCAACCCCTTGTTGGTGAGAACTTGGGGTCACTGGTTAAAAGTAAGGGGTTGCTTATTAAAGACAGAAATGAGGAGAAATTGTTTCTCTTGAGGGTTATTTATCTCTGGAACTCTCTTCCTCAATGGGCAGTGGAAACAGAACATTTGAATATTTTTAAAGCAGAGCTAGATGTTATCAGGGGTAGGCAAGAATGTGGGGCTGAGGTTTAGTCAGATCAGGTATGATGTTACTGAATGGTGGAGCAGGCTCAAGGGATCAGTGGCCTACTCCTTCTGCTCCTAATCTTTGCGGTGTAATAATACATTCATCAAGTCAGTTGTTTATATTCCAAGATTTTTTTTGTGTTGCTGTGGTATTGATTATACTATTGAAACTATTTCCTCTGTAAAATTTGAACGGGCTGTGTTTTATTTTAAAATAGACTTTTTTTTCTCTCTCTGCCAACTTCATGTTCTCTGGGTGGTGGGGACCTCTAGCTAGGATGCCTCTGGGTGGTGGGGACCTCTTGCTAGGATGCCTCTGGGTGGTGGGGACCTCTTGCTGGGATGCAGTTCCGTGACTGCTGAGCGATCTTCTCATCCAAAGAGAATCGTAACAGTGAATGGCGTCAGGCTATTCAAATGAGGGTAAGGGAACCTGGGTACTATCCATAAAATATGACTTGATTCCATTGGTTTCCTGCATGAGAATGTGCTGACCAATCATCAATCAAATGTATCTCAATACATGTTCTAAATATCAGTGTATCTCTTGTTCTAAATATGTTATTTATGTGCAAGAATCTATATTAAATAACTTTCTTGCTTGCTTGTTTGGTAATGCAACTTCACAGCTGGAAAGTCGCCTATCCAGATCAGGAAGAGCTTGGATACAGATTTTTGAGCTTTGTGACATGAGGGATACTGTCGTCCAAATAGTACCAAAGACTCAAGATCAATCTTGGCGCACTTCAATATTCTTTCAATCCGGGCAGGTTGTGTGTGTGGGGGCCGCACAGGCACAAAGGCATTCGACCAAGAGGCAGATGTAGCCAGTGTGGATGAACAGGTCATGGACACAGAGTCTGATTAAAGACTGAGCGCACTGTCCGTGGTACCCAGTATCGTCTCTGCCATCAGAGAGAGAATTCTTCAAACCTCTCACTTGCGCTTCTAGTATTCATCCTGAGTTTATTATCTTGTTGCCGACTCTCCCTTTTAATCCTCCTTGAGCCTGAAAACATATTTTGTAAGTACCGATATGATTGTTTTATTCTCTTTTGCTGCACTTTCCAGTTTCTTGTGATGGCACAAAAGAACAAGATACACTCTGACGTGGACGTTTCAAGCAAGAAGTTGTTGAAACAAAAATCAAAACAAAAATCCAAGGCACGAGGTAAAAATGAACTCTGATAAACACACATTCCGTACACTGATGACTAGAAGCTGGATTTTTGACATCTCCCCTTTGTTCCCTCCCCTTTTCAGTTTAAACCTGTCACATTTCTAATTTTTCCCAGCTCTGATAAAAAGGTCATTAACTCTGTTTCTGTGCCAACAGCTGCTACCTGACCAGCTTTTCTCTTTTTAGATTTTTTTCTGATTTCCAGCATCCATAATGTTTTGACCCTGAAAATTAAACATTCAATATCTGAGCTCTTTTATTAAACGGTCATCGCTGGAATTGTATTACAAAACAAAAAATCTCCCATTTTATTGAAACTGCAAACCGGTATGCCCTTCGTATGGCCTACCTGCAATCGCAAATGAGCAAAACAAGGAAGGTCGCCCATTAACTTTGTGTCCTATTACATTATTTTAGATGCCTATATTTACCTTACCTGGCTGCAAGGTTATTTCAGAGTAGAATAAATCCCAGTTCAGATGCGATGCTCAGCAGAATAAATTGCAGAGTTACTGCAAGTATCCTCAGACTTCAGTTTGGCCTGGAATTTGGGTGACAGCACTGTGGCCAGAGACTCGGGTTCAATTCCGGCCTTGAGTCACTGTCTGTGTGGAGTTTGCACTTTCTCCCCATGACTGCGTGGGGTTCCTCCGGACTGAGTATGTAGTTCGTATCATGAGTCAAGGATTTGTGGGCCCGTAGTTTTGGTGAGACTGCAATAAGCTAGGCATTTTTCTCATTGCAGAAATTTTCATGTTTAGTGGTATTTGAGTTTTTGCCAGTGATGTTTCACATTTATTCGTTTGCTATTTCCAATTATTGACGATGGGAGAAATTATTTTCCTCATTATAGCTGGACTCTAGGGTGGGTATCATCGAAAATTAGATATGTGCTTGTATGAATATTTTATTTTTATTTTGACTTTAAATTGCTCTTATAGTTGTATGAAATGTGTAAGGGAAATAGCTTATCACAATCTTTTGTCCTGCCTCCCACAGGAAACTGAGAAGTTAAAAAATATATATTTTTTAATTTTTCCAATTAAGGGCCTGGCCAATTCACCTACCCTGCACATCTTTGGGTTGTGGAGGTGAGACCCATGTAGATACTGGGAGAATGTGCAAACTCCACATGGACAGTGACCCGGGGCCAGGATCGAACCCGGGTCATCGCAGCTTTTGTGCTGTGTCCAACCACTTGTTACTAAGCATTTAAGTTTTTTGTTATAAATTTAGAGTACCCAATTTATTTTTTTCCAATTAAGGAGCAATTTAGTGTGGCCAATCCATCTACCCTGCACATCTTTGGGTTGTGGGGGCGAAACCCACTCAAACACTGGGCGAATGTGCAAACTCCACAAGATCAGTGACCCGGAGCCGGGATCGAACTTGGGGCCTTGGCACCGTGAGGCAACAATGCTAACCGCTGCGCCACTGTGCTGTCCTGCTAAGCAATTAAATTAATTGTGCAAAGCCATTTTACTAAGGGTAATTGCCATTGCAAAATTCCTGAGTCCAATTTCAGTTCAATAATTGTGTCCTCTGCCAGCCATTTCAAATCCATGGTGTTTTAACAAGTCTTAATCTATTATAACTTGCTACAGCGGCCAGGTTTTGAATACCTTGTGAAGAGTGCATCTGAAAGAGCTCTTGTTTAAGATAAATGTAATGGGAACAGAAAGATGAAAGAAGGGTATCATCTTTTAATCCATCTTTTCATCCTTGTGCACATTTCTTTTGTGTCTTTTCTTCGTGTACATGTGTCCAAGTCTTGTTGGCTGATATTTCTGCATGATCGAGCTGAGACAGAATGTTTAAATCCGTGCTTGTTCATGGTGGCTGGAAGGAGTCAGGGTGGGGCCCTGTCTTTAGTGGCCCAGTTGGTTTTGAGCAGGCTTCCGCTCTGGTTGTGTGGTGTGCATCAATGGATGATGGCTGCTGACAAAGATACTGTTTTTGCTGAAAGTCGTCTCTGCAGTGCAGGTCATCAGGGCCCAGTTCCAAGAGTGACGGGATGTTTTTGTAAAGGCGCAAGTGGAGGCAGCAGAGAAAGCAATGTTCCAGGTGTACCTGAATCCAGGTGTACCTGAACTCAATGGAGCAAATTTAATCCTGTCTTTGAGGCTGTTAAGTTTTGAGCATCCATGCTTCAATCCTTTTTGGAGCCAGGCAGACTGCATGTTATCCTGATGAGGACTGCTTTCATCTGTCTTTTCACTTGGGCGAGTTAGTCTTTTCTGCTGATATGGGCCTCCCTCTTTGGCTGCTTTACCCGGTGGGTGGAGTCTGGTAACTCGGGTCTTTATTTCTTACTCCTTGCTCTTTTTGTGATTCTTTATGGCAGACTCTGGGTCTGAGGTTTGAGGTCTGAGTTTTGCTTGGACATTTAATAACCAAGCCCCCTCTTGGTAGAATTGTAGTCATCTAATGGTTGTTTTCCTGAACCATGATAGGTGCATGGTGGGGTATCAATGTAGAGTAATTCCCCCCCCCCCCAGCATTCTTGTGGGTTTTTTCCCTCTGTTGTTATTTTTTGGAGTGATGTGTAACTCTTGTGTTATTGGCAGTATCCAGTTTTGGTGCAGACGGGGTCTTGTACCTGTGACGAGAACAAGGTGGCACGGTGGCTTGTGTTTTACCCGGGTGCTCCGGCTTCCTCCCACAATCCAAAGATGTGCAGGTTAGGTGTTTGGTCATGCTAAATTTCCCCTTAGTGTTCAAAGATTAGGTGGGGTTATGGGGATAGGTCGGGGGAGTGGGCCTGGGTGGAGTGCTCTTTGAGAGGGTCGGTGCAGACTGGAAGAGCCAAATGCACTGTAGGATTCTATGATTCTATGTTAGGGGTGTTTGTAATGTCTCCTGTGATGTGCTGTACCTGCTTTACACTGATACCTTTTTAAAATAAATTTAAGAATACCCAATTATTTTTTTCCAATTAAGGAGCAATTTAGCATGGCCAATTCACCTAACCTGCACATCGTTGGGTTGTGGGGTTGAGGCCTACGCAGACACGGGGAGATTGTGCAAACTCCAGGGCCAGATCATCAGTGCCTTCGGCAGCAGTGCTAACCACTGTGCCACCATGCTGCCCCTAGCTTCACACTGATATCAATTACTTTTTCTCTTACCTTGCTGTAATGTTTAAAATTTGAAATATGTCGATAAAAGTATATTTTAGAAAGAAAGATGAAAGAAAGAAACACATTATGTTTTCTCCATAAGTTGATAAATGGTCGTAGTTTTGTGTTGGCAGTTAAGGAACTCTGATTTTTATTTTGTGCCAATATTGGTTTTACATTTGAGCAATATTAAATCGTGTGGTGTTCCGTTTGCTACTCAGCTGCTTTTGTTGAATTCTTTGTTGCAGTTTTATGGTATCACCAAGATGTGACTTTTCTAGACACCACCACCATAAACATTCATTCCCTCCACTGTTAACCCACAGTGGCAGCAGTGTGTATCATCTACAAATGCATTACGTTAAACGCTCTTTCAATAGCAACTTCCAAACCTGTAACCTGTACTACTTCGAAGGTCAAGGGCAGCAGATAGATGTATGGGAACACCACCACCTGCAATTCCCCTCCAAGCCACGCATCATGCTGACTTGGAAATATATGTCTGTTTTCTCACTGATGTTGGGTCAAAATCCTGGAAGTTCATCACTAGCCGCTGTGATGTACTTACTGTGCGTGTACTTACACCACATGGACCGCATGGGTTCAAGAAGGTGGCTCACCACCATCTTCTCGAGGGCTATTAGAGATAAACATTAAATGCTGGCCTTGCTCGCGATGCCCACATCCCAACAGTGACTTTTCTTTTAAATGACTAGCTTGATAAGTCACTGTTATCACCTATAAATAGGTTTTGGGATGCCACAATGCCAGACTCAACATTCACATGAAGAATAAACCTGACATAAATTGTAAAGCTCTCTGTATGAGTCACAGCTCTATGTCTGAAGAAGTATATCCACCACTCATTTGCTTACCTTATCCTGGATCAGTTGCAATTCTTCATTGTTTCCTCTTTTTGGTAGGCATCACCAATTGCAGGTATTAAAAATGCAACTGAAAGGAATAGAAATTTCAGTGAATAGATTGAGCAATTTTTAGATGAGGTTTTAAAACCTAATTTACTTATTCTAAAGGATCTAAAAAGGCGGCTGGTGGTGGAGATAATTCATCAAAAGGAAAAGATGCAGAACATCTGGAACTTCAGGTACGATTCTTTTTTATTCTTTTGAAAACCTGCTTGCAAATCCATAAACCCCATCCCATGCTACCAAACTTGAATTAATACTCGTGTCTGTCACTGTTTTGTTCCCCAATGCACCATAATTTCTCTTATTTTAGCTAACCAACAATTATGTTCAAGCAAAAATTATGCTATGCATAAGGGATCTTTCTGCAGCTGTAATTTGCAGTTGGATATAACGTTTTTAATTTTCAGTATTGTTTCCTTATGTTTCCTTCTGTAAAGGTGGTAACTTGCTGTGGTACTGTTTTCTTAGGCACTTGTGACTCTCCAATGCCTCAGCCAAGTGTGGCTATTCTTCATGTGTGAGCTTGGACAGTGTGTGTTAGTGGGATATTGCAACTTATTCACTGAGTTGCTCCATTCATATTATTGGCGTTCAGTCATGTCAATGTCTGTCAAATCATTTGGCCTGATCACTCCATGTCAGCTTTTAGACTTCCTGAGCCACCTCGTCTAAATCCATCAGCATAAGTCTGTTCCCTTCTCCCTCCCAATTGTCCTTTTAGCTCCACCTTAAAAGATTCTAAAGTATTCGCCTCAATTTAAATTTTTTAGTATACTTATCTGGCTGTTTATCTGAGAAGACACTTACCCGCAAGGATGGAAGAGATACTTAGTGGCTGAGAAAGGCGATTCCTGACATAGCAAGTGTATCAAGTTGATAAACTTCAGCCAGGATTCTCCGCGTCAGCCCACTGAAATCGGCATTCGAGATTGGGCGGAGAATAGCACTACGGCCCAAAATTGGGATTCGTGCCGAGCGTCAGACCCATCATGAGTCTCTGGTCCTGCCCAGCCAGTCTAACGGGCTTCCCACCCAGAGCGGGCAGGAAACTGATTATTATGCGAAACGCCTTTTTCACATGGGTTTGAATCCCGAATCAAAGCTCCCACTCTAAGGAGGAACTGCAACAAATGGGCTTTAGTCCACGAGCGTGGATCTGACGCGTTAGAACCGGGTTTGGGTGGAGGAGGATTCAAGAAGGTAAATCCAATGCCATGTGTCCCTCTGCCACTTGAAGACGGAATTCTCTCTCTCCTCTCTCTCTCTTCTCCCCTCCACCCCAGGTGAAACTAATTTCTCCTGTCAATCCGAGGACCTCAAAGGGGTCTTGTCAAACCTGCAGCTTCTGAGAGAGAGAAAGTGGGAAGCCCTTTTGCAGAATGGAGTGCTGCAGTGATTTGGAAGCCTTCCAGGTGTTCCGGGGTCATAGATGGAAATTAAAGTGACCAGGCCACTTCAATGTTTTCACAGTGCACAGGACAAGAATGAAGATTTTGGTCAGAGAGCTGCCTGAAATCACCTTGCCAAAAGTGATCTTCAGGTTTCCCAGGTCTAGAAGGAGCAGTCCAGCACAAGACCCCCATCCCGGGGGAGAGTCCCGAGGTCAACCCCTTGCTCCCACCATGAACCCAACCAATCCCCAGCACCCTTGGGGAAACCTCTTTCTGTAGCCTGGCAGCGTCAGAGAGGCACATGGGCAATGGATTTAGCTCCTTGACCACCCATTGGGATCCAACTTGCACCAGGGCATCACTGCCAGGGGGCAGTGCACCATTGACACTGTCAATGGACCTGAGGTGGGGGCCTGAGGCAGGGGGTCAGGTCACCCTCGTGCCTGCATGGTGTGGGGCTGGGAGGAGGAGGGTGGTGATATATTATTTTAGAGGTGGGGGGGAGGATGCCCCTATTTTATGAAGGGGGTTGGGGGCGCTTCATATGCCAGCGGGGGGGGGGGGGGGAGGGGAGAGAGGGGAGGGTGTTGCATGTCTGTGAATGCTGCGATTGGAGCTCCCTTTAAAAATGACACCCCAAAATCGGTGAAGGTGGGCTGGCAGGCGTGCTTCCTGATATGCATATTTTTAAATACTAAAGGTGGGTGAATCACATCTGGGAGGTGGTGCCAGTGCCCAGCAGGAAGCACTCAGTGTTTCCTGCTGGCGGGGGTGCTTTGTCTGCAAACCGGAGAATCATGGCCTTCATCTTTTGGTGGAAGGTATTGATCGAGTGCATTTGACCCATGACGAGGCCATTCAGAAGGTGGAAAATACGGTAATATCTGGCAACTTAGAGGGGCCCAAGATCACCATTTGACAACACTCTTTGGTCGGGCTATTCACTCATCGGGTGCATCTTAATCATCATAAACTGAGTCCAGGGGGAAGAGAGTGTCAAAATATTGGGTAAATATTACAATGGCTATCTTTTTTTCTTTTCCCCAAAATTGGCAGTGTTAATCCCGTGGAGTGACAAATCTGTACTGACGCAGTAACCAGTGATTGTTATAGTGACTATTCAGTGTTCGCACAGCATCACAGGAGATGCAGTTGGCTTGTTGAGCATAAGCATAAAACCAATTTGGCGGTCGGTGGTGAATTTTAAGGCGGCCCCACATCCTTGCCCAAGTGAGATGAAAGGGTGATTAAATTCTTAACAATCTGAAATCCTCTGTAAGCGTGCCTAGGTTTAACCAGGGCGGGTTGGCCAGTTGGGGTCAGCCATGTGTTCTCAGCAAGCGAGTCAGTCATTATATTATGCTAATAAGGCTCCTGCTCCTTCTCCTCCAGCATCTGCCTTCTCGAGCAGACTGTACCACCCAACAGACTGACAGCCTCTCAATCTTGCTGCTGACAGTCAGGGAAGAGAAAAACATTCAGATGAGGTCCTGCTGTTAAATTCAACAGGACCTCGATTCTTCCTGCATCCCTATCTGCCACAAGTCCTCCCGCCCCACCTTCTTCCTTGTAAAATGTTAATATGTTGTTGCCTGATGTCAGCTTTGTCTCACCACTAAACCTTAATCGTCCTCTCGAGTCATTTTTCCTTTTAAAGGCACAGCTCTCCAGCCATGAAATTAAAGATAACTTGGAATTTATTAATAAATCTTTTCATCCTGCAATGCTAAAATGTTGGAAATTTTAAGCATCTAAGCTTGAGATGTCAGCATATTTCAAATGGCCTATGTATTATGATTGGGAAGAAAATAACTCTGCATTCACCTAACATAACTTCTGTGTTTCATATGACCACCTTCTCTCTGGAACTAGGTAAATAATTTGAGTTTTTCAAGTATTAATGCACTTCACATTGGAGAATAAAATAGCCTATTTGATTCTCAGATTTGTGAAATATATTCTTTACCCAGTGCCTGTGTTCCACTATAGTTTAAAAAATATTTACAAAAATGTTTTTTTTCCCCCAGACTTCCGGACCACCTGAAAAAGAATTCGAACCAAGGATACAAAAGATAAAGATCACTTTGGGAAATGAGAAGTATGTGCAGTTTGTCGGACTGTAAATATATTGTTTTCATTCAAAGTTCTGAATAGGACATTTTACATTTGTCCTTCATGTTTCCTCTTCTGGTTTACCAGTTTTCCCCCTTCCCTCCTGGTCTCTGATGGAAATTATCTGTCATGCATTTTTGCTTCTATAGTCGAATATCCTTTATCCTTACATCCGAACATCAAACACATATCCAAAAAGCGGATGCTTTTTTTGAATGGACCCTAATGTAAGACAAAAAGAACCTCACCAACCTATTGCGCAGGAAGTCTGTGAGCCAAGTTGATAACAAACCTCACTGACTGGATGTGACCATTAGCACGGAAAGTCTAGTTGTTTGTCTGCACTATTTACACTCCGACCCCCTCACCTTAGATTGTGAATTTTGTGGTTCTTTAGTGCTTTTATTCTACCGTGAACATGCTAAAAAGGCCATCAAATATCCTTATGGGTGACAGTGAGAAATGAAGCATAATTCATTATCAATCGCTAAGAAAGTGACATTGTTGCACAAACTTGACCACAGTGCGTCTGTGAGACAACTCAATGAGGAGTATGGGCTGGCCATCACATCTGTAAACCAATAATATCTGAATACCGAAACGCAGTCGGCCCTAAGAGTTTTTGATGAAGGATACTCGACCTGTAGAATTATTGGACAAGTACCTCCAGAGGGGCCAACAGTTGGGTAGTTGAGCACTACCCAATTCCCTTGTGTATAACTAGGCGGCCAACGTGGAGAAGGTGTTGGGGTGGTACAGAGAGCTGGACACCATGTGGGGGAGGATGGAGGCAAGTTCGCGTAGAGGGTCGAGCCCTTGGGCCGTAGTAACGGCACAACTTCCACTCTCTCCAATGAAATATACCTCAAACCCAGTGGTGATCTCTAACTTTAAGATATGGAGGCGGTTCAGACAATATTACAAGCTGAATGCCATGTTGTTATTGACTCCTATACATGGTAACCCATTTGTTTGCGCCTTTATTTGGATTCAACTTTCAAGGCATGGGAATGGAATGGGCTAGACTGCTTCAGAGACCTGTTTATAGATGGACGGTTCGCCAGTTGGGAGACGTTCTCGCCAAAATTCCAACTATCAGGGTCACACCTATTCCGATATTTTCAATTGCGCGACTTAGTCCGTGGGGCTTGCCCTATGTTTCGCTTGCCACCACAGTCTTCCCTGTTGGAGGAAATCATAAGGTTGGCAAGAACTGGGGGGGCTGGATTGCGAACATCTACGAGCAGACCATCTCACTAGAATCTTCACCGCTTGATCGGGTAAAGGCAAAATGGGAGGGGGAGTTGGGACCCATCTTAGATGAGGATGTGTGGAATGAGGCCCTTTCAAGGGTAAATTCCACCTCATCCTGTGCGCGACTCAGCCTCATCTAACGCAAGGTGGTTCATAGAGCTCATCTAATCAAAAGTAGGATGAGCGGGTTCTTTGATGGAGTGGAGGATAGGTGCGAGTGGTGTTCTCGTGGGCCCGCCATCCATACCCACATGTTCTGGCCTTGTCCATAGATGGGTCTCCTTCTTTAGCACCATGTCAGCTTAATGTTGATCTAGAGCCTTGTCCGTTGGTGACCATTTTTTGGGATGTCAGACTTGCTGGGGCTGTGGAAAGAATCTAGGGTGAGGGCGGAAGCACTCCTTTGCTTCATTGATAGCCCGAAGGTGAGTTCTGTTGGGATAGGGAGCATCCGCTCTGCCTAGTGCCTCGTCCTGATTGGGTGGCCTTATGAACTTTTTAATCCTTAGAGAATGTCAAGGACATTATCAGGGGGTCGGTGGAGGGATTCGACCTGCGGTGGCAGCCATTTATCTCTCACTTCAAAGAGTTAATTACCATCAGCTATTGGGGGTGGTAGGGTTTATGGTTGGGGTTATGGGGGATACGGTGAGATTTGGACATAGCTCTTGTTGGATATTTTTTCTATATCTAATTTTTTGTGTTAATGCGACAATTGTACCATGTTCGAATAATTTTCACAGTTGTGTTGTAAACCTTTAAAAACATTTATTTAAAGAAAAAAGAATTATTGGACAAAAGAACAAGAGGCAATGTGAAATGTTTTATAATGCAGTAAGTTGTTAGGCAAAATGCACTGCTCGATAAGGTAGCGGACGTAAATTCAGTAGTAACTCGCAAAAGTGAAATTAATAAATATTTAATTGTAGAGCTATGGGGCAAGAGCAGTGGAGTGGGATTTGTTGAATAGCTGTACCGAAGAGCTGGCACGGGTACGCTGAACCAAGTAGTGACATCTTGTTCCTGTACCATTCTGTAATAACTAAATGAATTGCATTTATACTGCCTCCATTCATGCACATCTGGTTTGTGCCCAAATTATGCTAACTTGTATATTACTTAGGTCTTGCAGCACAAAACCAGGCTGTTCCACTCAACTAGTGCTTGCAGGTGTATGCTCCACCTGAGTCCCTTCCCATCCCTCTGCTGAATTCAATATTTGATTAGTTAACGACTATCTTATATTTATAATCCCTGATTCAAATCTTACACAAAGTGGAATTATTTTTAATTTTAAGTAAATAGTAGCGATTCCCAGCAATGCTTTTCAGTTAAAGTATTCCCGGTTCTCCGTTCCATAGCTGCTAGACATACCTCTTTGTGGCCCGAATACCCTTCTCCAGTGGTTTGTTTTTGACTGCTATTAAAACAATCTCTGTGTTTGCTTGAATTTTCTTTTTACTAGGGCTAATCAATACAAAAGCAATTTTGTTACCCAGGACAGCCAAGAAGAGTCTTTTAGTGATGCTTCATCCTCAACATCAGAAGATAAGGTTAATGGAGAGGATGATGGACAACTGGCAATCAGAAAGCCCAGATACTGGTTAGAGATGAAGGGAATGGAGGCATATGTGGAAAAGTGCAAGCAGAAAGGGAAAGGTAAATTACAAATCTTATCTTTATATATGTGTAGTTCGCACACAATCTTTGATTTTCATAAACTTGGAGGTGGGTAGATAATTTCAAAGAATCAGCAGACATCAAGTTAAAAAATTATATTGCCTGTACACCAGGCATTGTCAAACCCGGGAGCGCGACCCGCGGGTGGGTTGTGGGCAGGTGTTGGTGGGTCATGGTGCGGCGCTCCCGAACACACACATCTGCGCGCAACAGCCACAGCAGCCGGCTGTTAATAACGCCAGCTGCAAGCGGCCTTCAAAATGGCCGCGAATATGTAAAAAAATGCGGCCGCATTTTGTGTGTTCGGGAGCGCCGCACCGGCAGCACCATGACCCACCAACACCTGCCCACAACCCACCCGCGGGTCGTGCTCCCGAGTTTGACAATGCCTGGTGTACAGGCAATATAACTATGCGCGCCGATGATAGGCATGCATGCGCAGTGCGGCCGCTTTTTTTTTTTTTAAACGGTTGCAACTTTATTTTTACAAGTTCAGGGGGGTTTTATTCATTTTATTTTATTCATTTATTTAATTCATTTTATTTTTATTTTTTTTACAAGTTCGGGGGGGTTTTATTTGATAAAATTTTACAGGAAAAAAATGCAGAACTTTGGACAGATGGAGACTGCATACTTTCCGAAAGCACAAGGCTTCACCTTCATCCAACAGGTTCCATTGGAGGAGACAAAGGGACCCTCCATTTTTGTCAGCAGCAAACAAGGTAAGAGAAAATGGTGGGTCACGCAGTTCAGCCGGCGTAGGCCGTGAAGTTCGGCCGGCGTGGGTCCCGAAGGTTGGCCGGTTGGTAAAAATGGGTCCCCGTAAAAAAAGTTTGAAAAACACTGCTGTACACTAATAGGAAGTGGCTCTTTTCTGGAGGTGCGTTATCTGATTCCATCACCTGTATTCTTCGTTATCCACGATAGATATTGTGGAGGTTGGGATGGGTTTTGCATAAATCAGCTAAAATGCAATTGCCTGTTTTGAACTAGTTTTTCATTGATTCTGTGTTATGCTCTGAGTTCAGAAATGAGTAACAGTTATCTGGATGCACAGTACCTGGTAGAGATTACTCTCCAGGAAGCTAGCAGTCTGAATGATACCAGTGAAAATCGTGGCTCTATTCTGTAGAATGTATCTCCTATTTAAAAATGAAGAAACATGGGATCTATCTGCACATGCTTGGAATAAGATCAGGTAATCCAGTAGACTAAATACTTACCCCGGTTCTAGCATGTACGGGAGGAGCATGGGATTGTGGGTGTGGAAGGCGGGGATGTAGAATTCCATTTATTATGGCATTTAACATAGTTTTTACCGATTACTTTTCATTTGAGGTTTCAGGAATCTCAGTTATTCTGCAATGAAAAATCAGATCATGCTGGAAATATGCCAGGTCAGGCAGTATCTATGGAGAGAAAAATTTAAGTTGATGTTTTGCGTCCTTCCAACAGAACAGTAAATCGTTAGGCGTGTAACACCCTTCAAGACATTACAGAGGCAGGGAAAGGAAAGCGGGATGGGAGGGAAGATCTGTCATAGGGTGGAAGGTGGGAGAGAAAAGAGGGCGGTATCATGCAAAAATAAATAGTAATGAGAAAGAAACTAAAGATAGTTTTAGAGGAGGTGTAAATGGCAACAGCAGAATCATCATAACTGTCTGGAGAAAAGAAAAGGTAGTTAAGATCTGAAATTGTTGTCCTCTATTGAGTTCAAAGGAAAAAGGCTTGAAAAAGTGCCTCATGAAAAGTTGAAATGCTTGCCCTCGCTTCTGTTCAGCTTCATTAGAAACATAGAAAATAGAAGCAGGAGGCTATTCGGTTCTTCGAGCCACCTACGTCATTCATGGCTGATCCATCAAGTTCAAAACCCTGATTCCTCCTTTCCCTCCATATCTATTGATCCCTTTAGCTCCAAGAGCTATATATAATTCCTTCTTGAAATTGCAAAATATTTTGGCCTCAACTACTTTCTGTGGTAGTGAATTCCACAGATTCTCCATTCCCCGGGTGAAGAAATTTCTCCTCACCTCAGTCAAAATGCCAATGAATATAATCCTAACCGACTTAATCTCTTCTCATATGACAGTTGCCATCCCAGGAAACAGCCTGGTAAACCTTTGCTGCACTCCCTCCAGAGGAAACGGGTAAGAGGACAAAGAAAGTTTGGAGTGGGGCAGAGGATTAAAATGACAGCCGTCCAAAACCTCAGATCCACTTTTTTGTCCAGACTCCTGATCATAAATAGTTGTGCTATGAGCATTTTCTAAGAAAAAAATCTACTTTATAGAGAAATTGCAATTCTAGTGCGAAATAAGGTGATGCACTTATTTAGTGTGTGTGCTGGGGGAAAGCATTAGTAGAAGTTAACTGACAAATCTAGATCATTGGTGACAATTGATTGTTACAGATAAACTTTTATTTTCAGCAATGCAGCAACTATTTTATTTATTATTTAGTGTGGATTTCTTTACTGGTACTTATAAAATTTGACCTGCAATCAGGGGCGTCATTCTCCGACCCCCCGCAGGGTTGGAGAATCGGCGGGGGCTGCCGTGAATCCCGCCCCCGCCGGTTGCCGAAGTCTCCGGTTCCGGATATTCGGCGGGGGCGGGAATCGGGCCACGCCGGTTGGCGGCCCCCCCCCCACTGGATTCTCTGGCCCGGATGGGCCGAAGTCCCGCCGATAAATTGCCTGTCCCGCCGGCGTGGATTAAACCACCTTTTGAACGGCGGGACAAGGCGGCGCGGGCGGGCTCCGGGGTCCTGGGGGGGGCGCGGGGCGATCTGGCCCCGGGGGGGTGCCCCCACGGTGGCCTGGCCCGCGATCGGGGCCCACCGATCCGCAGGCGGGCCTGTGCCGTGGGGGCACGCTTTCCCTTCCGCCTTCGCCACGGTCTCCACCATGGCGGAGGCGGAAGAGACTCCCTCCACTGCGCATGCGTGGGAAACTCAGCGGCCGCTGACGCTCCCGCGCATGCGCCACCCGGGGATGTCAATTCCGCGCCAGCTGGCGGGGCAACAAAGACCGTTTCCGCCAGCTGGTGGGGCGGAAATTCCTCCGGCGTCAGCCTAGCCCCTCAATGTTGGGGCTCGGCCCCCAAAGATGCGGAGCATTCCGCACCTTTGGGGCGGTGCGATGCCTGTCTGATTGGCGCCGTTTTGGGCGCCAGTCGGCGGACATCGCGCCGTTTCGGGAGAATTTCGCCCCAGATATCCAATTTAATTGCGAGTATATTTGTTACCTGCTTTCAACTTCACTTCAATTTGGTGACTATGGATGCGGAGAAGGCCTTCGATAGGGTGGAGTGGGGGTACCTGTGGGAAGTGTTGAGGAGGTTCGGGGAGGGGCTCGTTAGTTGCGTTAGGTTACTGTACGAAGCCCCGGTGGCGAGTTTGGCCACAAATCGGAGGAGGTCGGAATACTTTCGGCTGTACCGGGGGACGAGGCAGGGGTGCCCCTATCCCCCCCTGCTATTTGCGTTGGCAATTGAACCTTTGCCGATGGCTTTGAGGGAGTCCAGGAACTGGAGGGGGCTGGTGGGGGGGGGGGGGGGGGGGGGGGGGAGGAGAAACAACGGGTATCGCTGTATGCAGACGACCTGTTACTGTATGTGGCGGACCTGGTGGGGGGGGGATGCCGGAGGTGATGCGGATCCTCGGGGAGTTTGGAGACTTTTCCGGGTACAAGCTCAACATGGGGAAGAGTGAGTTATTCGTGATACACCTAGGGGACCAGGGAAGGGGGATAGACGAGCTTCCACTGAAGAGGGCGGAAAGGAGTTTTCGGTACCTAGGGATCCAGGTGGCCAGGAGCTAGGGGTCCGAGACAAGCTCAACTTGACGAGGCTGGTGGAGCAGATGGAGGAGGAGTTTAAAAGGTGGGATAGGCTGCCACTCTCCCTGGCGGGTAGGGTACAGTCGGTGAAGATGACAGTGCTCCCAAGGTTTCTTTTTATATTCCAGTGCCTCCCCATCCTGATTCCTAAGGCCTTTTTTAAGCGGGTCAGCAGGAACATCATCGGGTTTGTATGGGTGAAAAAGACCCCGAGGGTGAGAAGGGTGTTTCTGGAACGGAGCAGGGACAGAGGAGGGCTAGCGTTGCCTAATCAGTGTGGGTACTACTGGGCTGCCAATGTGGCGATGATAGGCAAGTGGGTAATGGAGGGGGAGGGGGCGGCGTGGAAGAGGCTGGAGATGGCGTCCTGTGTGGGCACGAGCCTAACAGCGCTGGTGATGACATCGCTGCCGCTCCCGCTGACAAGGTGCACCACGAGTCCAGTGGTGATGGCGGCGACCCTCAAAATTTGGGGGCAGTGGAGACGCCACAGGGGGGAGGCAGAGGCTTCGGTGTGGTCCCCGATCCGAGAGAACCATCGGTTTGTCCCGGGGTGAATGGATGGGGGGTTTCTGAGCTGGCACAGGGCAGGTATTAGAAGGATGGGGGACCTGTTTATAGATGGGACGTTTTCGAGCCTTGGGGCGTTGGAGGAAAGATTCGGGCTCCCCCCTGAAAATGCCTTCAGGTACATGCAGGTAAGGGCATTTGTAAGATGGCTGGTGAGGGAATTTCCGCTGCTGCCAGCACGTAGGATCCAGGATAGTGTGCCCTCAGGTTTGTGGGTTGGAGAAGGCAAGGTCTCGGCGATCTACCAGGAGATGCAGGAGGAGGCTTCGGTGGAGGACCTGAAAGGTAAATGGGAGGAGGAGCTGGGGGAGGAGATAGACGAGGACACATGGGCGGTCGCCCTGGGTAGGATAAATTCTTCCTCCTCTTGCGCCAGGCTTAGCCTGATGCAATTTAATGTTCTGCACCGGGCGCACATGACTGGGGCAAGGCTGAGTCATTTTTTTGGAGTGGAGGACAGGTGTGTGAGGTCTTCGGGGAGCCCAGCAAATCATGCCCACATGTTCTGGGCGTGCCCAGCGCTGGATGGGTTCTGGAAGGGCGTTGCGAGGACGGTGTCTAAGGTGGTAAACACCCGGGCCCCCAAGCGTGGAAGCCTGGATCAGCGACATGGCAGGGTTCATTAAATTGGAGAGGGTAAAATTTGCCTTAAGAGGATCTGTGCAAGGGTTCTTCAGGCGGTGGCAGCCGTTCCTAGACTTTCTAGCGGAGCGTTAGGAGGTGGTCAGCAGCAGCAGCAACCCGGGGGGGTACTTTGTGTTTATTACTGTGTTTATTATCGTTTAATGGGGGACTTGTATATTGGGGGATTACGTGACATAGCTATAAGATGTTTATTTATGTGTTCTTTGTTTTTTCTTATTTCTGAAAGGGGGGGGTGTTCGTTGAAAGTATGTAAAAAATTTGAATAAAAATTTTTTTTTTTAAAACTTCACTTCAATTCAAATAAAAATCGATGGATCTGAGCAAGGAACGAGAGTCAATTTCTTAGGAATTGGGCAATGTGGTAGGTCAGCACACTACTCTGTAATTTCTGTAACCTGAGTTCAAATGCAGTCAAAAGAGATCCGATACAAGGTTTTACACAGCCAGTTATTTGATCCCAAGTGAAATTACTTTTGAAAGTCGCAAGTCTGTTCCTATTTAAGAGACGTATAGATCTGCCCAAAGTTTGGTACCAGCTGCTGAACTGGGAAAGGAGGCAACAAAGATGATGCGATAAGTGAAAAGATTCAGTGTAATAGGACTCGCTCTTGTGTTTCCTACATTACCAGAGCCAGAGAACTTCATTGGCTATAAAGTGCTTTAGGAAATCCTGAGATTGTGAAAGGTGCTTTATAAATGCAAGTTTGTACTTTCTTTAGGGTAGAGCTTAAACATATTATTGAAGACAAGTAGAAAAGGCTTTACTTTGCATCTTATTCTTCTCTTTTGACTAGAAATTGCTTTATGCGGATGATGCCAAAATGGAAACACTTGTGTTCCCTCACCTGGTGAATGCAAAATTAAAAGTGCACAGAATCGTCATTATTTAACCTGTTGGTTCTACATACAAATTGGCCTTTTGTTCTCTGACTTTCTCTTTGTCCTTAATATGATTTGACTGATTTTTAAGTCCGGATTTCTTTAAATTGGAGTTAAATTCCGTCGATTGCTTGCTGCAGCCCTTGTTAGGCTCTGTTCACCATATTTCTTTAGTGATATTTAATCTGCTGAATTTGAATTGTTAATTTTGTGGCCCTGAATATCTAAAATGTAGAGATTAAGTTGTAAAACTGTGTTTTATGTATCCGTAATCTTAGCAAATTTATAGATTTGAAGTATTTCTTTTGCAAAAAATTCTGATATTCTATTACAGTGGACAGGAAGGCAATGCAGAAGAAAAGAAAGATAGATAATATTGACACTGATGATGAATCTGGCAGGAAAGAAAGAAAACTTGCAGGTACAAAATGTTTCTAAACAAGAGATTTCAAATAGTTGAGTGACGTGATGTGCATAGTCCTTAACATTAGTTATTTGACATGTTTTTTGAAGCTTTCTTCCTCAAAGTAATCTTGCTTTGCCTTAGGTTTTTTTTATTATGTGCCTTCTCTATATCTCTGCATCCCTTCCAGATATAAACGTCTTAAGCTAAGGCTGATCTTTGATACATAACATGCAGCCATGAGCCCTTCAAATATACAGTGGCCCCATGTCACATTCAGCACGAGGAACTGGCATAAATTGTTACATTGTGCTACAGTTCCTGTATTCCAAGAATAATTATTTGAGTGATTTGTGCTGGTGCATGGTGCAGGCTACAGAAATTGACAGTTTCCGTTTTCCTCTTTACTGTGTCCATTAAAGGAGTATAACTTTTTTGAGAGTGGCATATTCCATGGAAACAAGCCTAAAATTAAAATTGAAATGTTTCTAAAGAAGCTTTTTCGGAAATAAATAAGTGGTGTTCCTGAGCAGAGAAGAAGATATACTGACAGGAAATCTCCATGGCAGAGTGGCAACTTCAGCATTAGTGGCGGAACCTGAAGGGTGTAATTGGACTATTTGGCAAGCCAAAACTTTTTATTTTCAATTGAAGAGTTGGATTTGTGTCCAAAGCATTTTCTGTGCCCCCAAACTGTGCAGAATAAAAATCTAGCTCAATGTTTTTTCAGAAGCTGTACACAGGCCATTTGCTAATTTTTTTTGCAAATTAAGATTCCTTATTTCAATAATTGGTATTTTCTATACATGAATAGATATTTAAATTATTATTTGAAGTATGTTAATTCAAGCTATGAAATGTGTTGTGTATAGCCAACTAGAATTGTGAATGCTTGATATTGTGGATTGGAGCAATTTGAACCTCTTCTTCTCTGGATGTTTTGATTCACACTAAACCCAGACTGGAGAGACATTTTATTGGTGCCTAATGTTTAATGAATTTCGAAGGGACTGAATCCAGACTGAAATAGCATAAAATCTGTGTTAATTGCAAAGAGAGCGTGAGGGTGACTAGTGTAATAAATTGAAGATGTCTCACTGCTATAGTGGGGGCCATGCACTTCCCATTATTGGAGGTACAGCACACTTAAAAAGTCAGATTGGAGAGAGCATCATTCTTCAGCTAGCCCATATAATATCTGACTGAGGAATCGTTTTTTTTTTAATAAAATAAAAGGGGGACATCTCTGTAATTCAAAAATTTGGGAGTGGGAGGCACGACCTTTACCAAACATAAATTTTAACTGGTGGCACTGGCAATTTGCAATGTCAATGTAAAAATCTGCTGGCTCAAACTTGAGAGAAAATATGACCACAAAATAAGGTTTTGGAAATAGGAAATAAAAGGCAGGAGTAAAATAAGTATATGAGAGTTCAAAGTAGAGAATGAACAATGCGCTGGATTTTAGTGGTCGAGGCGCTGAATTGACGGTCCTAATCCAACCGACGTTAAACAAGGCCACTCCCGCAGACATAATGTGCTTCAATCAGCGTTGAAGAAGTCAGCTTGAGACTTGGTGGGGGGGGGGCACTCAATGGGAGGAAGTCCCGCCCTGAAAATCTGCTGTCCAATTTGGCCGACCAGCAGTCTCAACATGCCAGAAACTGGCAGACTGGCTGTTCCAAGCCCTTATCCTGAAACTTCAACTTGGGCCTGGAGTCAGGTCAGCAGTAAAGGAATGTGCTCGCAGTTTGTTATGCTAATTGATGAATGTAGGATTTTCAGATATAATACATTATATGTAATTGGTGCAGTTAGGGTTAAAAGCCCGGGTTAGTGTCTAAGTGATTGCTGCAGTAGTGTTTTTAAAAATCATTGTCCGCAAGCCAGCTAAGTTTTTTGGGAGCCAGAAGTGCAATTAAAGCATCATAAAAGTTTGGGCTTATGGATTTTTGTTTGTATTAAGAGGGTTACCTCTAGAGTAGTTAATTAGAGATATTGTGTTCATTTAGTGAGATGATGTAGTTGATGGGAAGAGTGAAGGGTTGAAGCGGTCGAGTGTTGAGGTTCAGTTGTTAGTTTGTGGCTGGAAGGCAAGTCGAGAGGTTTCTGAAGAAATACAGCCAGAGATTTTGCATTGTTCTGACGGTGTTCCAGTCTATTTTTTCCAACAGTCTCAAAAGACATCTCTTTAGAGCAAGTATTCCTGAGTGTTAACTGTGCTTAAAAGCCGATTGGGATCTGAGATGGTTTTGTCGTTTGATTGGATAGCAGTTACGGGTTATTGTGTCCCTGAATTGCTTAGCATTGTTTAAGGGATAATTGTAAGCTATTTTCTTGCGTGATGTCAAAGATATTTTAATACTGCTTTACTAATAAAATTTGTTTCAATATACCATATCTCTATTTTGTGCTAAGTCACTCCTGGAGCGAGGTATTCTTTTCCCTCAGTCTTCCAAAATTAAAATTAAATATTGGGATTTCTGTCCAGTATCCTAGCCACTGTTGGAAACTAGTCCAGGATCTTGATACTAACAACTGCAAACAGGTTTTGAGGGCTTTTGAATGTGGAATTGCTGTCACCGGATATCTGACCCAGTGTGCCATCCTCTACAGGGTGTGTGTAAGCAACGCAAATGTCAGCAAGGCTTATCAGTCAGTCTGCTCCCTGAGCCATGCAGAGTTTAAACCAAGAATTATAGATTTAGATTCAAATCATGGACAGGAATTCAAATATTTGGGGAAGGAAGATGGGATTGAGACCCAAGGGAAAACAAAAAAAAATGTTTTTTAAATCTGTGACATTGATTCAGTTGGAATTATGCTCCACATCTTTAAAATTAAATTTCATCACCAGAGATGTTTTTAGCAGCAATTCTGATTGATTATGCCATAAAAATTAGCTTATTTTTTTTAATGATTGCTTGCTATTTCACACTGTCTGTCTAGCCCCGATTATTTTGATATGTTAATTAGGTAACCGGTGGGCAAGTATAACAACTTTGTGCCCTTACATCGATTTCAATGGATGCCAAGGAATTGTCTGCCGAAGACCAGGAAATTCTGACTGAACTAATTTCCCGATTTAACTACACGTGTGTACTCTCACTGTTGCTGTCCGATTTACTTCATAATGACAATAACAGCATTGTTGTTCTTGATGCAGAATCCAGGCCATTGAGTTAATTTTGTATTTACTGCCAAATGAGTTTGAGTGTTACATGAATAAAGGGATAATCTGATATCTGGTAGTGCTTAATTATGTAATTCAGTTTTAGTGCTGCCTATTTGCCTGGTAAAAGCATATATGACTTTTGGTGTACAATAAATAAGACCTACTTTTTTTGCAGTTTTATTTTAAAATATTGCGTGGATATGTATTACTATTTCAATTCATGGTGATTATTTTTATTTATAGTAACGAATAAACATGGTAAAAAAAGAAAATCCTTTAAACTCCATGCAAAAGCACAGAGTCCAAAATCTAGAAATCGCTCTCGGTATGTGAGAAAGGATCCCCCTTCTTATCCAGCAGGTATGAGGTAAATGCTGCTGTGTTGAAAGTAACCTGCCATGGCAAAGCTTCACTTTGTTTTCTTGTGCATTTGTGCTGTGGTTTATATTTCAGGTAGGGATGTTTATGGACACCATTCAGAATTTTTTTTTTAATAGTCTGCTAATTATATTGTACAGTATGGTAAGAGCTGCAACCTGTCAAAGAAGCTGCCAAGGGAGCTCTCGAGGCTTTCCCTTTGAACAAAATGTGTTGCGTGTTTTTTTTAAATGATTGCTTGCTATTTCACACTGTCTGTCGACGTAAGCCTGAGGGTTTCCATTACTGGATTAGGGCTGCATGACTGATACCACAACCATCCATCATCACAGTAGGTTGCAGTTTGGTTGGCAGCTGCAAGTTGACATAGGCTTTGTTTAGTTGAAGGAATATAAATGGAGTAAATGTTTTTTTATGAATGAGAATTTTTTTTTGATTATAGGCAGAGCGGCACAGTGGTTAGCACTGCTGGTGCACTGTGATTAGCACTGCTGCCTCACAGTGCCAGGGACCCGGGTTCATTTCTGGCCTTGGGTGACTGCGGAATTTGCACGTTCTCCCCGTGTCTGTGTCGGTTTCCTCCAGGTGCTCCGGTTTCCTCCCACAGTCCAAATATGTGCTGATTAGGTGGATTGGCCATGATCAATCCATGGGGTTGCGGTGATAGGGCAGGGGAGTGGGCCTAGTTACCGTATTCGTTCAGAGGGTGCGTGCAGACTTGATGGGCCTAATGGCTTCCTGCACTGTATGGATTCTATAGATAGTGAAGTCCGCGATAGAGACTTGGAATTTAATTTATATAACTTTCTCTCATTTCTGCATGGTCCCGAGGCCTGCCTTTGGTGGATACCAAGAAAGTTGGCATGGCAAGTGTAAGGGCAAACTGTGGAGGAGCATGGGTTTGCATGGATTGGCACTATGTTGGTATAAGAGTTATAAAGGGAAATTAGTGGGTGGTAGGGCCTAAGTATGTGGAAGGCAGATTGCATCGAGGCTATAACTGCCATGAGGTTGGTGAAACAGAATAGGTTGACATAGTCCCCAAAGTTTGCGGATGACAAGATAGGCCTAGTGGCTAACAGTGAGGTTGAATGTCTTGGGTTACAGGAATATATAGACAGGTTGGTCAGATGGGCAGAAAAGTTGCAGATGGAATTTAACCCTGAAAAGTGTGAGGTGGTACACTTTGGAATGAGTAACATGACAAGGAAGTATTCAATGAATGGCCTGAAACTGGGAAGTTCTAAGGAACAAAAAGACCTTGATGTGTTTGTCCATAGATCTCTGAAGGCAGAAGGGCAGATTAGTAGGATGGTAAAAAAGCCATATGGGATACTTGCCTTTATCAATCGAGGCATAGATTACAAAAGCAGGGAGGTCATGTTGGAGTTGTATAGAACTTTGGTGAGGCCACAGCTGAAGTTCTGCGTGCAATCCTGGTCGCCACATTATAGGAAGGATGTAATTGCACTGGAGGGGGTGCAGGGGCGATTTGCCAGGATGTTGCCTGGGACGGAACATTTTAAGTTACGAAGAGAGGTTGGATAGGCTTGGGTTGTTTTGGCTGGAGCAGAGAAGACTAAGGGGCGACCTGATCGACGTATACAAGATTATGAGGGGCATGGACAGGGTGGATAGGGAGCAGCTGTTCCCCTTAGTTGAAGGGTCAGTTACGAGGGGACACAAGTTCAAGGTGAGCTGCAGGAAGTTTAGGGAGGATTTGAGGAAAAACTTTTTTTATCCACAGGGTGGTAACGGTCTGGATTGCATTGTCTGGGAGGATGATAGAGGTGGCTTGCCTCACATCCTTTAAAAAGTACCTTGATGAGCACTTGGCATGTCATAACATTCAAGGCTATGGGCCAAGTGCTGGCAAATGGGATTAGGTAGACATGTCAGGTGTTTTTGTGCGTCAATGCAGACTCGATCCTGCCCTCTAATCCAGCCTGCTCTCCCCATCAGTTTTCGAGGGGTAACAAATGGTGACAGTTTAGTTGTCAATTATTACTGCCTCACCTCACTGCTACTACTACGACTCCTATTACCAACAATCTTCACCTCTCTGGGATTCGGCACAGCTCTGGGATTCCCTTCTAAAACCTCTTCCATTACCAAAAGCTCTCCCTGGTTTCCAGAGCCCCTCCAATCCTGCCTTCCCAACCACACACTTAGTTACTTCCATTAACCTATTCTCAAAGTGCCTCGTCACTTTTCAGTAAATTAAAGGTGCTATATAAATGTAATTTGTTAGATTACTGTAAATTGATTAGTAATTATTGTTGGGGGATGGGGAGGGACTATACTCTGCCATACTATTTATTTCGAGGAATCCTGTTTCCAGCATTGTCAGTATTGTGAAAGACAACTTCATTTTGATTTTAAACATCTGCTTTTAATTGAATGTTCATTAACATTGATGAAGGGGAAAATATATGAGAGTTCTGAATGCTGCAGTTTCAAATATGTGCATTCTGATTGTTGCAGTGACCACCTCACCACTGATGAATTTAAGGCATTAGTCACCAGGGGGGTACTATTGTCTAACTTTTATTGTTTTCAGTGCTTAAACTGACCAAAGTCTAGGAGAGCAGTGGCAGCTGGGTCATTGAATTTATTCAAGGCTGAGTTAGATTGGTTCTTATAATAAAAGTAGAATATTTTGGATGCTTAGATAGAGAGAGATTCTTGATTGACGAGGATTACGGGAGGCAGACAAGAATGAGGACTTGAAGCCAGAATCCGATCAGCCATGATCCTGTCGAATGGCAGAGCAGGCTCGAAGGGCCAAGTGGCCTACTCCCAAGTCCTGTGCTCCTATGCCTGGCCTATAGTTATCGCTGTATGTTTTCCAGTGATGCACTACCCCTTGTGGATAAGTTCTAGTTTATCTTTAGTGAATTCAAATGTAGATAAATTGTCAACTTTTGTCTGATTCTGACTTATCCAGCAGATTGATCCATAGAAATCTAGAGCACTAAAGAATTTGATCCATGGTGTTTGCACTGCTTTACACCAAAATTTTATCCTACTGTTTCTGTCTCTCTTTAGCATTATATATCCAAATATTTATTCATTTATCTATCTATTAATAGTTTAAGTGGTCGATGCCTCAACTGCTCCCTATGCCAAAGAACCCTGTGCGCTCAGTCTGTATAAAGCTGTTTTTCTTAAACACCCTCTGAACATTTTAATTTGATCACCCCTCTTTGGTGGGCAGCACAGTAGCACAAGTGGATAGCACTGTGGCTTCAGTGCGCCAGGGTCCCAGGTTTGATTCCCCGCTGGGTCACTGTCAGTGCGGAGTCTGCATGTTCTCCCCGTGTCTACGTAGGTTTCCTCCAGGTGCTCCGGTTCCCTCCCACAGTCCAAAGACGTGCAGGTTAGGTGGATTGGCCATGATATATTGCCCTTAGTGACCAAAAAGGTTAGGAGGGGTTATTGGGTTACGGGGATAGGGTGGAAGTGAGGGTTTAAGTGCAGACTTGATGAGCCGAATGGCCTCCTTCTGCACTGTCTGTTCTATGTACTACTGCCCCAACCACTCGATCAAAATCCGTCATTTAAAAAAATGTTATTTGCTCCAGTGGAAATAGTCCTCGTGTTTCAAATCTCTCCATGAATGTAGCTCACCATCCCTGGTGTCACCTTGGAAAATGTATTCTGTGAATGTTCTTTTGATTTGATGCAGAGTTAGAATTGATCAATGGTGAGGCGGTCACTGCAACAATCGGAAAGCACATATTTAAAACTGCGGCATTCAGAACTCATTATATATTTTCTCTTTCATCAAAGTTCAAGAACATTTAACTTTAAGTAGATGTTTAAAATCACAAAGTTGTCTTCCTTAATTCTGGAAATGCTTGAAACAGCATTCCTCTAAATAAATAGTATGACAAAGTATAGTCCCTTGCCATTCCCCCCAAACAATTATAGCTGATCAATTTACAGCAAACTGTTGGCTTTGTCTACAATTTTATACATGTGGAGTGTGCAGATGAGGTTGAGTGTTGCTGCTGGCAGCGGCGCGAGCTCTGGGCAAGTAGGTTGGAGTGGAGCAGTAGGGCTGAGCTCCATAACCATGGTTGGTGATATTCCATGCAAAGTGCTACCAGTGTGTGTGAGAGAGAGATGAAAGTTAAATGAAAGGATTGTTGGCTTCCTCTCGTTCCATCTGTTTACCGGTTTCCCTCTTATTCCTTTCTTTGATCTTGCTCTCTTCTTGGAATAAGAGATACCTGGACTAGCAAATAAAATGTGTGGAATTTGTGTAAAAGGACTGTTACCATGGTAATACACTGACTTGGTAGGTCATGTGTAGCCGTGCCTTGCTTGTTTATAAAGGTCACCAGCCGTTTCTACTTAAATATCCTTCCTGTAACTGTTGCCCAAAGCTGCTCAACGGACTCCAAATGTGAGCTAACCAATGGCGTATATGACCTTATCAGTTTGCTTCTTTATTAGGGCAACATGGTGGCACAGTGGTTAGCACTGCTGCCTCACAGCACCAGGGACCCGGGTTCGATTCCAGCCTTGGGCGACTGTCCGGTGGGCAGTTTGAACATTCTCCCCATGACTGCATGGTTTTTCTCCGGGTGCTCCGGTTTCCTCCCACAGTCCAAAGATGAGCAGGTTATTTGGATTGGCAATAATCAATCCGCGGGGATAGGGTGGCGGAGTGGGCTTTGGTCCAGTGCTCTTTGGTGGGTTAGGGCAGTTTCGATGGGCTGAATGGCCTCCTTCTGCATTGTAGGGATTCTATGGGATTCTATGATTATTCTTGTACAGAAGGTGCTCAAAACTGGGTACAGATTTCTGTAGGCAAACAATTTTTATAGATTTGGCATTACCTTTTGCCGAGCATCATAAAGGTGAAAAGAGAGGCCGAGGGAGGGACCCCAGGGCTTAGAACCTTGGTAACCACAAACGCAGCTCCCAATAGTGGAACAATTCAAATTTGGATGCGTAAGAGGCCAGGAATGAAGGAGCATGAAGATCTCATAGGGTTGCCACAATCGAGGAAATTACAGCAAAAGAGAGGGCAACGGCCATGAAGAGATTGAAAACAAGAATGAGAATTTTTAAATCCAGGGGTTCCTTAACCCAGTGCCACTGTTGGTCAGCCAAAACGGGTGATAAGTGCAGCGGAACCTGGTGCAAGTTAGGGTATGGGCTGAAGTTTTGGATGATCTCAAGTGTTTAGAGGCTAGGAAATGGGAGGCAGGCCAAGATGGGGTTCAGTTAGTCAAGTCCTGAGGTAATAAAGGCGTTGTTGAGGATTTCAGCAACAGGTGAGCTGAGGTGGGGGCAGAGAGTCCAGTGATCATGCAGAGATGTAATTAGGTAATTTCCTCAAAGCAGATACATGGTCATAAATTCATTTTGGCTTCAAATATGGCACCAAGATTGCATACAGTTTGGTTAGGTCTTAGGCAATGACCAGGACGAAGAATGAAGTCGGAGGACTAGGATGCAGAGTTTGTCATGGGAACCAAAGACAATGGTTTCAGTCTTCCCAATATTTAGTGGGATAGGTGAAGGGGAGGGATGTAGCAGAAGCAGCTGGTCAAATTATTTTGATCTTAGTACCAAAGATGTATATGAGCTTCTTGAACTTGGCGATGAGGTTGGACGAGATGAGTTCAAGAAAACCGTTTTCAGCAGAGAAAGGAAACCTGGTGTTATTGTTGCAGGGTGATTGTGAAATAATGAGATGTTTAACAGACGAGGAGGACCCAAAAGTGCTTCATATGATATCTGACAGTGAATTGGCTATATCAGTCAAAGTCATACCCATTTGAATCTGCATTCCTTCAATGGGAGGGAGTGATGGCCAAACCCAGGGAAATGGCCAGGTTGAGAGAGACTATTGGGGACAAGGCCAGCCAATGTGAAAATGGGGGTGTGGTCAAGCAGATCAGTAGCTGTAGAAATGTTGTGGTGAATGGAGGGCCAAAGGTTAGACAAATGGGACTTTTGAAGTTAATTGGTAAACTGCTTTTTCTGGGATATACAAACGAGGGTATATGATTGAGAGAGAGAAACTCTCTTGAGAGAGAGATGTGGGTGGGAAGTTGTACAAATGATGAGAGTAAGCTTTTTCTGTGATTGACACCATGGAAGTAATGCACACTAGGTCAGGGCGAAGCTGTGCGTATAGAGTGAGGAGTTTAGATGTTGGGAGAGGGGAGGATATGAGGGCAATGAACTTGGGAGATAGACATCTTGATGACATAAGATAGCTGAAATCACCACGAATGAGAAGTGACCCGCTCCAGAAGCTGAGAGTGAAAATCTTTGAGGATATTGTTTTAATATATTTGGGTAAGCAGTGAGGAACAAACATTTTAAATTAGAGGTGAGGGAATGGAACAAGCTGAAATGTTGATAGAAGGCAATAATGCCAAAGCAAAAGAGGAACTGACCAAGATGTGATTTGATGATAAAAGCCACACCGCCACCACATAATCTGAACAGGGCATCCATTGACTGTAAATACCCTCAACTTATCCTTCTTCCCAAAATAGTTTCTCCATGTTAATTTTCACTTCTGTTCAATCTACTAGCAAAGCCGTGTCTTTCTGAAATAAAAATAGAAAATACTGGACATACTCAGCATCTGTAGAGAGACAAAGAGATAACGGGTGGCATTCTGCATCCCCCGTTTTCTGGTGCAGCACGCCCCCGCCAGCAGTGGGATCCTCTTTCACCCCCCCCCCCCCCCCCCCCCCCCCCGGCAGCAGGCCAATGGAGTTTTCCATTGTGGGCACCCCCACACCATCGGGAAATCCGGAGTGCACTGCCGGCGAAGCGGAGGATCCTGCCAACAAAGAATCCAGCCAAACATTTTGAGCCCAATATGGTACTCTTTCAAAACTGAAGTGCATAAGAGCGTTTCCAAGGCCTGAATATTGAGCCAGCTTTTACGTGGGGTATCTTAGTTACGGCTCAGCTTAATACACAGCTCTGCAGACACACATGAACCTGGTTAAGACGGTTTTATTTTTCCAAGCTTGGTTCATGTACATGAGAGAAAGATCTGGATAAATGCCAAGCTCAATCTGTCTAATACTGGTAAAAACACACCAATTATTGCGTATCCCAAAAATCAATAACCCATCCCAGTTGGACTTGATCCAATCCTTGGAGCTGTCACTTCTATATTATCCAGTAAAATTTACTTTAAGCAAAGTGATGACTTGTGATCAGCTCATGATTTAACCCCATCCTGTCACCTGTTGTTTACCAGGATCTTGTGTTCATTCAAAAGTTGTTTTTCTGACATCCCCATCCTACGTGTCACAGCCAGTTCCTGTCCACCTCATTGCGCATCCAGGGGCAGGATGCCAAAGCTGGTTTCCTCTTTACACCATGGATTGTCTAAGACAAGATATTGGGGGCACCGATAAGAACTGTTTCCTGAGTTAACTATGTTATTTGCTGACCACACAATCCCGTTTGTCTCAAAAGCATGGGCAAGTTAGCTAGCTTAAATCCTATCATGCGTTGTGGCCACTTCTTGCAGCAAGAGTTTAAATGATTGTCCTAAAAATACAGGTTTAATGGTTAATAATGATTACTGGGTGTACTTTCTATGATTAATCTCAATCCTTAATAAACTAACTTATGTAGAACTATTCTAGTGTTGTCCTAGCTATTCAGTTTTAAGGGGTCTCATCTCTGGACACCCCCTTCAAAGAGAGTTAAAGATGTGATGGGTTTTATGTTGTTGACACAGGGGAGAGGGACAAGTGGAACAAAAGAGAAGGTCAAGAATAGATTAGAGTGCAGGGGATATTAAATGACTATGTCATGGAACATAAGGCAAAGGGAGTGGTAATAGTATTAAGAGACAAAGCATTGGTCCACATTGTGAGGGTGAGGTGTTAGTAGCAGAATACAGGTCAGCAATGTCTGAAAGCAAAATAGCAGAATGTTTTCACAGCAGAATAAAGGGCAGGTGTTACACTTCACACGATTGCATGAGCAGATGCTGTGGGAAGTGGGGGAGGTATTGGCAATGGTAGAGGAGTAGACCAGGGTGTTGCAGAGGAAAGAATCCCTTCAGAATACTGACAGGTAGGGGAAGATGTGTTTCGTTGTGGTATTATGCTGGATTTGACAGAAATGGTGGAGGATAATCCTTTGAGTCAGGACTTCCTTGTTTTTTCGAACATTTAAGCCTCTCTGCCCCACTGAACTGATTCTCCCTATCTCAACTTGTTCCCCACCTTGTTCATTCTCTTCGAACTTCCATCTGTGATTCTTCAAATGCCCTTCTTCACTTAAATGTTTTCCAATTTCCTCTGCATGTCCAATTTCTCTACGACTCCAACCCACCAGGATGGCCTTAAGACTCTGCCTTTTCCTCAAACAGAGACCCAACCTGTGTCCATCCAGCACCCAATGGTCTAAACCTCTCCTCCGTGAACAACTCCTCCTTTAATTTCAGTCACTTCCTCCCATTAAATGTTGTTGCTATGAGCACCTATATGGGCCTGAGTCATGCCTGGCTGCCTTTCGGAACATTCCCTATCTCAATCCTATTTGGTGGTGGTTGGGGGGGTGGGGAGCAGTCTTCATCAACTCCATCTGGTACATACCAGATGGAGTTGATGAAGACTGTATCTGTGCCTGCTCTAACCCCGAACTGAAAAATGTCATAAATTCTGTTTCCAATTTCCACCCATCTCGCACCATTGTATTGTCCAACTTTGACTCTCCCTTTCCCTACCTAACTTTTATATCTCTTCCAACGCCCTCCCCCCAAACCCATATTCAGCTGAACATCTCCTGCCTTTTCCACCCCTCCAGTGTGATATTGCCACCAAGCACATCGTGCCCTCCCCCGTTAGAATTCGAAATGGGTCATTGCCTTCACAACATCCTGAATTGACCTGAAATATTAGTTCTGGTTCTGTCTCCATAGATGCTGCCTGAACTGCTGAGTATTTCCAACATTTTCTGTTTTTCTTTCAGATTTCGTTTTTTAAAAACTCCAATTAAGGGACAATTTAGAATGAATAAATAATAATAAAAAAAAGATATAGCCAATCCACCTACCCTGCACATCTTTGGGTTGTGAGGGTGAGACACGCAGACACGGGGCGAATGTGCAAACTCCACACGGACAGTGACCCGGGGCCAGGATCAAACCCAGATCCTCGCCACCGTGCTGCCCTGCGTTTTGCTTTTGTAATGGGTCTTCCTGAAGTTGCTTTGGTTTGCTTCAGTCACTCTGCCTATATTTGTGTCCTCTGCAAATGTTTACATTGTTTATCTTTACACAAGTCTGTGACCAATATATCACCTCCCAATCTGAACTTCCGTTAACCACATAGAATCGTAGAATTCCTACAGTGCAGAAGGAGGCTGTTCGGCCCATCGGGTCTGCATCAACCCTCTGGAAGGGCATCCCCACCCTATCCCTGTAATCCACCTAACCTTTTGGACATGAAGAGGTAATTTAGCATCACCAATCAACCTAACCTGCACATCTTTTGGACTTCTGTCCTGCCTCCTATGCAGCACTGTATCAAATGATTTTTGAAAATCTATATATGCAGTATCCACTGCATTTTCATTTAACAATAGGTCCCAATAATACCTCAAAGAACACTAGGTGAGTATTAATTTCGGTCTGCATGATGCCCTCCTGAAACTTTTCAAAGTCTAAAGCTAGGTTGTCTGGTACATGGTTTCGCCTCTCCTGAATAGCGCTGGTTCAGTGGTAATCTATCAGTCCTGTGCTGCAACTCTCCCAAGCGGTGATGTTTGGCAGTTTGTGATCAAGGCACTATGTCCACACTGACTTCTTTCAGCATTCTGAAATGCACACCATCAAAACTTGGTGCCTTTTCCACTTAGATTTCTACCAGTTTGTTCAAAAGAAATTGTGTACCTACTACCATCCATCAAATTACTCTAGTTGCTCCTCTTATGGTGACGCACTCTTCTGTGAAATCGAGGCAAAGCATAAAGCGTGTATTTAGTATTTATCTACCGTTTCTACCTTACTCCATAAGATTTTCTTTTTCATCTCTAATGGGTTCTACCCTTATTTATTTTACCCTTTTTATGAGGTGTTTTAAATCCTTTTCTGTTTTTCCTGATGTTACAAGTAAGTGTATTTGTATAACCCCTGTTGGCCTTTATCGTCTTTGGTTCCTTCCTCTCTTCTAGATTTAATTTGGTTTTGTTTTGCATTATTAGCCTTACATTTGTAATATCTCTTTTTCTTTCTAAATTTTCACTTGCTGCTCTGGTCATTTGAGTAACTCTTTACTGCCCTCATTTATAAGCCTACCTATGACAAAGGTTATTATTATTATTTGGGACAAGGGAGGGGGGACTTTAAAATTGTGAGTCCCTGAAGTTAATCAAATTCAATCTCAAAACAAAGTTTAAGAGTTAGATGTGGAAGTTTTAATTGCGATTGGATTTAATTTACAGGAAGCCGGGAGGAACTCTGGTATCTGGAAATTCTGGAAAAAGGAAAGATTACATGTCCTACTTGTAAGGCTGTAATGAGGAAGACAGTAGAAGGACTGAAAAAACACATGGCAAACTGCAAAGAGGTGCTTATGAGTTTCAAGTGTAAGGTCTCCCAGAGAGCATGATATTACGTTTTCTCATAACCTGCTATAAGCTGGATCAAGTAACTCAAAGCATTTAATTGATATCTGGTAGTGTTGTGATTTACTGCACTATATCTGCTGCATGCAGTTCGTTTGCAAAATATGGATTTGACAGTAACAAATGCAGTAGCCATCATTTTGAGTTGCACTTTTAATGCACTTCATGTGACTCCTTCCTTTAGTGGTGTGGATATATATTGGAAGTTTAATGATATTAGGAACTTTGTATCAACTTATTTCCATTGTGCATGGTGTATAAATGCGCTGATGTTTAAAGTTTTAAAATTGACAGCTGAAGTATATCACTGTTTAACCATAGGAACAGTGGTAGCCAGTTTGCAAATGCAAAGATATCGTGAACATGACAATGGCCAGATAATCTGCTTTTTCATTAAGTTGATTGAGGGATAAATGTTGGGTAGCTTACTCAGAAGTACTCCCTTACTCTTCTTGGAATGGTGTCATGGCATCTTTTAAAACCTCTTAAAGAGAGCTGGCAGACCTCACTGTCTTGTTGTTTGTTACCTGAAGACTTGACTATTTCAACGCACTCCTGACTGGTCTCCCAGTTTCTGCACTCTAAACCTGAGATCCTCTAAACCTATGCTGCCCATGTCTTAACTCGCACCAAGTCCCAGTCCCCTATTACCCCTGTGCCATTGACCTGCATTGACACCCAGTCAAGCAATGTCTTAATTTTAAAATCTTTATCCTTGTTTTCAAATCCTTCCATGGCCTTTACCCTTCCTATCTTTGTAATGTCCTCCACCTTGTTAGGAAATATATATTTTTAAGTAATTTATATTTTTTTAGGAATTAGGAATAAGATATAACTTTAAGTAAGCTTAATTTTTGTTTCTGCATTTGTATGTTAAGAAAGGGATAAGAACTTTAGTTTATTTTTACTGTGCCTGCCATTTTAATGAGGTTTTTAAGATTTGAAAACGTGCACAGGGCATAAAGAAAACTGGGCTGTTGCCTGGCAACCAGGTGCCCACAGAGATAGCAAAGGCAGTTTGAGTTCAGTTGGAACAAGATGACCCAGAAGGAAGAAGCATTCCACAGAAACTGCCACAACATTCAGGACAATGCAAAGGGACAGAAAGCAAGTCTCAGAAACTAAAGAAGAAAGCCCCAGAAACCAGGGAGAGGTTTAGAGCAAGTTCCAAGAAGAGCTCCTGGTCAAAGGAACAAAGAACAGGAATCTGGGTGAGAGCTTCTGTTCAGTGAGGAGCAACAGAGAGAGATTCCAAAAAGACAAAGCAGCAAAAAGCAGACAAAAAGTGTAGTGGGGTTGTGAAAAGCCAGAAACCCAAGGTGTGTGACTCCTTACTATGAGCCTGTGAAGCAGTGGTATCCTGTTGGCATGGCTGGATATCTAAGAGAGTGTGTAAGGCAAAGCTTGCAAGCACGTGGTGTTCCAGGGCAGCGGAACACTGGAAGGTTCCTGAAGGTAGATCCTTGTTTTGGCGAAGGCAAAAATGACACCCTGGGCTAGTGCGCGGTCAATCTAAGCCCCATAGGCTCCAGAATCCCAGCATAAGTTAATGAATCAATAATTTGTATGTTTTCCTGAGACCATCGACCCTTGACCCTCGACTGCTCCATTACAGGCACCAGATTTGTAAGTAAACATTATAAAAAACGTTATTTATAATATGAGAAGAGATAGACCTGTAATGGAAACTATGGTCTACTAATCTAACTATTCCCTAAACCCTGTCCCACACTCCACCCAGGCACACACCGCGCAGCCACACGGTGGGCGGGAAGGAAACATTCACAAATGACAGGGATTAAAAGGGCTGGGATTAATCTTTACTGCTGAGGTGGTGGTCTTTGTAAGTGAACTTCTCTGAACTCGGTGTTGAAAACTATTGGTTGGTTTGAATCTTTTAGCGTCTGCCTTCAATTAGATCTTGCAGGCTTCAGGAACTCATCTGGAGAGTCACTTTCACTTGTCTGACCTCCACCAGCTTAACTCTCAGCCTCACTGGGACAATCTTAGAATCCCCTGCCTCAAAGTTTAAAATAGAGTTGTCTGTCCACTCCACCCCTCGAATGCTTGTCTGCCCTTTCCCTGGGCAGGGTTCTGCCTGTGGTATAGAAAGAGAAAATGGCCTGGTCTTCAGGGCCCTATTTGGATTCTCAGGAAAGAGATTAACATGTGCTTTTCCCAGACTTTCTCACAGAGGCTTCACTTGAACAGGCCTGGCTGGAAAGAATGCTTGCAACATTTAAATCAGGAGTTAAACCTTCACAGACCTGATAGTGTCCAGACCTGCTCACTCCAGCCGACATATCAGAGAGAGAAATTGTAGCCTTTCTAGGAGAAATATTTAACAAGCTTCTGACCAGCTCCTTTTCAGAACAAAACTGAAAGCAAAAATGGAACATGCCTTTTGCTCCAGAATGGTATGATAGACTCTACCAATCAGAATAGAAAATAGAAAATGTTCTGGGGTTTCAGAAGAGGGGATTGGCTGCTAGACGAGTCTCACATCATGAGCTATGCCTCAGAGTGCACTGCATCGAGAGGTGTGCCTAGGTCAGTTCAAATAGCAGCTTGCAGCAGGGTGGTGGGGGGGGGGGGGGGGGGGGGGGAGGCTCGGTTGAAAACCAAACATTTGTAGTTTTAAAAACAGCCATCAGGACAGGCATCAAAAAGGACACCAGGATCAGACAAGGATTTAAAAGAGGTTCTTTACAAAAGCGTGTCATCCAGAGTGGAGATTGGAATCCCTTACATGGAAGACTGTTTCAGTAAGATCAGTTGGCTCACAGTGTGCCAAGCATTTTATAGAATTTACAGTGCAGAAGGAGGCCATTCAGCCCATTGAGTCTGCACGAGCCCTTGGAAAGAGCACCATACATAAGCCCACGCTTCCACCCTATCCACATAACCCAGTAACCCCACCTAACCTTTGGATACTAAGGGGAATTTATCATGGCCAATCCACCAAACCTGCACATCTTTGGACTGTGGGAGGAAACCAGAGCACCCGGAGGGAACCCACGCAGACACGGAGAGAATGTGCAGACTCCGCACAAACAGTGGCCCAAGCCAGGAATTGAACCTGGGATCCTGGAGCAGGAAAGCAATCGTGCTAACCACTGCGAATTGACTGTGCTACTGTGCCTCCCCTGTGCTACCGCGGTATATAACAATCCTCAGAACCCACCAAGAAAACTATGCTGATCTAATTTTGGTCGCTGGGTCACTTGAGAATGCCTGAATTTAATCGCCTACATCTTCAGTTGCTTAGGCCCCAAACTCTGGAATGGTTCCAAATTAACTCTCCATCTCTTTACTTTTTGCTTTCTTCCTTTTAGACATTCTTTTGATTAAGCCTTTGGTGACTTAATATCTCCTTATGTGGCTCTGTATCATAATTTGCTTCCGTGTATTGCCTTGGAACATTTTCATTATGTTAAAAGTAAAATATGAACATAAGTTTTTGTTGTTCGAAAGAGGGTGCCTCCATCAGTAGTGCACTGAAGTATCAGCTTGGACTGTGGGCTCAGGTCATTGCAGTGAGGTTGAACTCAACACCTTGGGATTCAGGGGTGAGATTACTACCATTAAGTTATGGTTGACACAGACATCTTTTCTACGGTCTCTTAGAAATACAGTGTTATCAGGATGTACTTTTGACTCCCAACGCATAGCACATACAAACCTGGGCAACTCTCATACAACTGGCATTAATGATGTCAGAAGTATAACCCAAATGGGCAGGATTCAATGTGCGACGGGTGATAATTGGCTGGTGGATCCATGGTAGATGCATTCTAAATCTTGAATAAATTACCTGCCAATTCTGTTTGGAATGTTTCCAAATTAGCTTTGAAGATTGTTGCATTATTTACTTCACATTTGAAAGATGTTGTAGCCTCGTGTTCTAGTGTTATAGAATTTTCTCTTTTTTTTTAAAGAAAAGACTGAGAAATGCTGGTTGTGTTTTTGTTTTTAAGTTAACTAATTATATTTACATTCTTGGCAATAGAATGAGGTCACAAAAAGCATTTTGTCATTCCACTGTCCCTCTCTTTGTTTTAGGAACCCTTTGTATGCCAACACTGTGGAAAACAGCTGAAGTCTCTAGCTGGGCTCAAGTACCACTTAATGGCAGACCATAACAACATGGTAATCAAAGCAAAACCTTGGCTATTCTTTGTTGTTGCAGCATATGACCAAGCTGAAATGTTTATTTCCTACTCCTCGAACCCCATTAAATAAGCCTGTCATCTTGGGCCGCATTCATGAGATACAGTGCCGTTCCTTCGAGGCAGCAAACCCAGTCAAATCTCATCAGCAGTACCATCAAATTAGCATAGATTTTCTAAGTTGGATCTGAGTTTCATTAAACACCAATTCAATGTACCATAAATCCTTGAAAGATATTCTGCCTAATGGTTGGAGAACTCCTGAAATTTGACCGATGAGTGAAGAGAGTTGACGTGTCAGTTCTAGCTGATAGCTAAACACTATCTGTGCAACCAAACGCTACTATTTACCCAGCTCTCACCATTTAATAATTTCGGCAGATGCCATTCATACAGAAGGAATATATGCAAGTGAGGTGAAGTCTTAGTGATGGTAGGATGAGATCTTTGTCAAAATAATGAGAAACATAATGAGCCCAATGTTGCATGCCATTCTTGGCTAAATTGTAGAAATATTCAAGTTATACATATAAGCTGAGATTGAGAAAAATGGTTGTGCTTTTATAAAAGAAGTGTTGTTGCTGTGTAGGACGAACAGCTATGAGGAATAAATCATTTTTCTGGACTCGGTGAAATTAGTTCACATGTACATATGAAGGTGGGTCAGGTACAGTGAAAAGCTTCTTGAACTCTGCCCCAGCGCCATATTCTTTGACTCCTAATTTTGTGAACAGCCTGATATTTTGGTTTCAGTCGTCCTAATAAGATTACCAAATTTTGGCTAATTTTCTGGTCTCTTAAGAACTTGGCTGAGATTGCCCAAACCTGTTTCGGCAGTTAACAGGAGTTCTAGCACTTTGAGCTTGGTTGAATTAAAGTTTTTCACATTGCTAACTAAGTCAGTCATGTCTGATTATCTATTTTAATCTGTTTTAGGACAGAACCAAATGGCATCTAGGCTTCAGCCAGCAATATTTGTGTAGCATTGACTAACTATGCATGCATGCTCACTATGCTAGAATAATGCTTTCATTTTCTTCTATTCAGCCAATTTTGAAAGATGGGGATGTGGTCGATGAACAGACTGATAGGGAGAGACTTCGAAAGGTGTTGCGGAGAATGGGGAGACTGAAGTGTCTCCGTGAGGTAAGAGCAGGAAATGTTGCAAACAGTTTCTGTCACTTAGAATATTTTGTATAAAAAATAAATGTGAACTCGCAAGCTTCATTGAAAAGTTTAGACTGATTTATTTGAAATACATGAAAGAAATATTGAGGTAGTAGCACAATCTTACAGTACTGGCTCGCTTTGACTAGCCTCTTGATCTTCAATTTAATCTTGAATTTCAGTCCCCAGTATCATTTTCTGTTGCAGTGAAAGCGGCAAGTAGAGGGTTTCTGGAATGAGAGTACATGTGCATGTTCCTTGCTCGATGTGCACTGGGTGTCAGCAAGTTCAGCTCTGTAACTGGCCAGTAGGTGTCATTAGGCAGGATGACCCTCCTCTGATTTTTTTTTTTTTCTTCCCTCACTTATTTCCTTTCCTTTTTAAAGAAAAATCAGTTTGCTTTGTATGCATGCTCTTCAACTGATATACAATAAAGTCCCGCCATTCAAGGCGGTTGTATTCCCGCAAAATCTCATGAACATTGAAATCGCGAACAGGGAACATGCTTTTAAATAGGACTCGATTGAATAGGTTCCAGCCATGCGAGGGCAACATTTGTTTGGGCAGTATTGTAGTGCAGTACCTGTATACAACAGAAGGCGGAGCCTCAGCTACATCGGTGAAGATTTCAAATTGAATAGGGTAATAGTTTTGATGAAAGATCTTTTTACCGTAGAATGTACAGTGCAGAAGGAGGCCATTCGGCCCATCAGGTCTGCACCGGCCCATGGAAAGAACACCCTCCACACTATCCCCATAACCCAGTAACCCCCACCTAACCCTTTTGGACACCAAAGGCAATTTAGCATGGCCAATCCACCTAACCGGCACATCTTTAGACTGTGGGATGAAACGGGAGCACCCGGAGGAAACCCACGCAGACACTGGGAGAACGTGCGGACTCCACACAGACCGTGACCCAAGCCGGGAATCGAACCTGGGACCCTGGAACTATGAAGCAACAGTGCTAACCATTTTTGGTAAATTATATTTTGGTTGGGGGAGGGGAGCAGAAGACCCAAATAATTTAAGTATTATTTCATCACGGCGGTGTCACCATGAATGATAATTAGGTATTTTGATGGGACATTTTATTATATAAAAAAACACTCCAACCCGCTATTCTCTACCCTTCTACCCACTTCAAATCATCCTACAGGAGAATGAAGGAGGTCCGGGAATCTCCCGATGTCTTTTCCAAGTATATAGAATATGTACATAGCTTTTATGTGAAATATAATGAGGACTTGAAGGGGAGGGATCTGGTAAAGCGGCCGCTTTAAGAGGGTGGGCCACATGACCTGCTTGGGGCCATTCGCGTGGACGCGTGCGAACCATGGCCAATAACGTGTTTGCGCGGGGGCTCAGGCAGTGTGGACCCTGGAACCGAAGCGACGAGACCCATCCTATTGTGTTCTGTGCCTGTATTTACCAGCCTTTGCCTTTCATTAATAACACCTTTGTTGCTGCTGGAAACCTCCAGAGTGTTTCTCGAGTAACCCCAACTTCTCATTGATGCTATATGCACACCACCTGCCCAATCACTGCAGAAAATTAAAAACACTTCCCTTTAGTTTAAACTCGCTGAAAGTATGGCCGGGAATTTCAATTCTGGGTTGGGAACCTGCACAACAGTTCAGTTTAAGGTCCCATCCCTGCACGCTGTGTTCCAGACACACCCACCCAGATTGTTAAAGGGCCAGGCTAATTGATGGCAGCGAGAGGGGTTCGTCATCCAAGAATGGGGCCGAAGGCTCCCGAGGGCTGGAGGGCCAAAAGGGGAGTCCCATCAGCCCCAACATATTGGCCAAGGTAGAAGCTGCCAAATCATGATGAAACCGTGGAGAAGCGAACTTTGCTCGTGCAACGGGCATTGCACTGTACGGAGTACAAAGCACAGGTAAGTGAAAACACGAGCTAAGAAGGTATGAACGGAGGGACTTTACTGTATTCTAGGTCCTGGGGCCTAAAATATGTGATTATATAATGTGATTTATTTTGAAGGCAAATGGTATCAATCATGTTGGGCATATCAGAAATGACCAAAAGGGTTTTGGCTGAGCTCTTCTTCGGCCTTTGCGACATATTTCTTCAGAAAATGACTTTACTTTTGCTTGTATTGGGTTTATATTGAATTGCTAAATGTGTACCTTTCTGATCTTTGTTCAGGACTGTGGTGCCAGTTTCACCAGTATAATGGGTTACCTCTATCACCTGAAGAAGTGTGGCAAGGAAGAATCTGAGCTGGTAAAACAATTATTTAAATGCCCGCACTGTGGGAAACTGTATAAGTCAAAGGCAGGCCTGATTATCACTTGAAATCAGAGCATGCTCCGGTAAGTGTATGTATAGTTTTCTTTTCCATGAAATTTATTTTCATCCTTCCTAGTTGCCAGTCTTGACCGATATAGTATGTAGATCTGGGTTAGAATTTTAAGTCCACATTGATGTAGATTTTCTTGTGAAGACACTTTTGGTTTGAAAATGTTTTGCGTGCACCTGGTCCTTATTTCGGTTTAATTTCACCTGAACGAGAATATACATTCAGGGTTATTTGTTTCCTCTTTCCTTCTGCCTATTTCACTTTACGAGAGGTTTGGAACATCATTGGCATATTAGAACATAGAACAGTACAGCACAGAACAGGCCCTTCGGCCCTCGATGTTGTGCCGAGCCCTGGTTCGAAATTATATTGTTAATATTGTGCCTGACAATGGTGTGTTCCTACTTTCAGCTGGACTATGTTATGGGCCAGGATTTAGATAACTCCAAAGTATATCATGGAGTTCACCTGTTTAATTGAATTTGGCTAGGATGAGCACAAGAGCCTGCCTTTCAGGTGTTATTCAGGTGAATTCTTAGGCGCCTTTAATCAAAAAAGCAAGCTTTATTCTACGAATTTAGTTAACATTTGTATAAACACACACAGCAAGAATTTTATCAACTATAAACATAAAGACCCTACACAGCTACAGTAATCTATGTATAACCCTTAATGAATTCTCCCTTAACTGTTCCAATTCAATAACAAAATCCAAGTAAAACCAGAAACCCCTTTTCAAAGGTGTGGCCAAGCACACTGCCTTCTTACTGGTATAAGACTCGCCAGTGATACTTTGTTCCCATTTTCAAACAGCAATTACCTCTTTTAAGTTATCAAGTTAAGTCTGGAAACAACTTTTAAAATGAAGATAGAGAGGCACTTCTTTCAACCTGTGCAGTTCAAACCAGTCCAAACTCAAAGCGAAAGTATGACTCAGAACCCCAGCCCAGCTCCACCCACACAAGTCATCACTGAAGCCATGTGATAAGACAAAAGCATTTATTTTTTTTAGAAAATATTTTATTGAAGCATTTGTAATTTTCACAATTTAACATATTGACATTTCTAAAACAACCGCGAGGGTCGATGCACAAACTAACACCTACAATAATAACAAACAATAAACCACGTACCCCACTTCTCCCGCCCTATCCCCAATTACCCGTATACTAAATTCCCTGTCCTTATTTAACATTACCATGCCTCCTATTTTCCTCCCCTCTCCCTTTTCCCCCCCCCCTTACTGCTGGTGTTCAGTTTTTGTTAAATAAATCGATGAACGGCTGCCAACTCCGGGCGAATCCCTGTACTGATCCTCTTAGAGTGAACTTGATTTTCTCCAGACTGAGAAACTCTACCATATCGCTGACCCACCCTCCTGATTTCAGGGGCTCCGAGTCCCTCCATCTCAGCAAGATCCGTCTCCGGGCCACCAGTGAGGAGAAGGCCAGGATATTGGCCTCCCCCCCCCCCCCCCCTTTTGCCTCCGGATCTTCCGACACCCCAAATATTGCTAATTCTGGACTCGAGTTACCCTACCTTCCAGGACTTCCGACATAACATCTGCAAATCCTTGCCAGAATTCCCTCAGTTTCGGACATACACAAAACATATGAACATGGTTGGCCGGGCTACCCCCACACCGTCCACATCTGTCCTCTAACTCCTCAAAGAACTTACTCATCCAAGCTACTGTCATGTGGGCCCTGTGGACTACCTTGAACTGAATCAAGCTAAGTCTAGCACAGGACGAGGATGCATTTACCCTTTTCAGGCTTTTTCCCACAGTTCAGTTTCCAGCTCCCCTCCTAGCTCCTCTTCCCACTTGCTCTTCATCTCTCTGATAGGGGCCCCTTCCCACTCGAATAATTCCCTGTATATGTCCGAAACCTTCCCACCGCCAAACCCAGTTTTTGACAGCACTTTATCCTGTAGTCCTCTCAGGGGGAGGCGAGGAAGGCTTGGGATCTGTCTCCGTACAAAGTCCCGCACTTGAAGATACCGAAACCTGTTCCCACCGGGCAAATCAAACTCATCCTCTAATGTCTCCAAGGTCGGAAAGCCCTCCTGGATGAATAGATCCCCAAACCTCTCAATCCCTGCCCGCTGCCATACCTTAAAGCCCCATCGAGCGCCCCCCCCCCCCCCCCCCCCCCCCGGGACAAACTGGTGACTGTCACAGATTGGTGACCACACTGACGCCCAGTTTCATATGCTGCCTCCATTGCCCCCACACCCTCAGGGCTGCCACCACCACAGGACCTGTGGAGTACCGAGCCGGCGAGAACGGCAGGGGTGCCGTCAGTAAAGCCTCCAGACTCATACCTTTGCAGGATGCTGCCTCCATCTGCTCCCAGACCGACCCCTCCCCCACTACCCACTTCCTGACCATCGATATGTTGGCAGCCCAGTAATAGTTAATAAAGCTCGGGAGAGCCAAGCCCCCTTCTCCGCGGGTCCATTCCAGGAGTGCCCTCTTTACTCTCGGGGGTTTTACCCGCCCGTATAAACCTCGATATTGCCACATTCATACTTCTGAAAAAAGCCTTTCGCACAAAAATCGGGAACTGAAAAAAGAAAAGCAGTCTCGGAAGGACAGTCATCTTCACCGTCTGAACCCTCCCTGCCAGCGTCAGTGAGAGCATGTCCCATCTACACAAATCCCTTTTCATTTGATCCACTGCTTTGCCCAAATTTAACTTTTGAAGCTGCCCCCAATCCTTGGCCTCTTGAATCCCCAGATACCTAAAACTCTTCCCAACCACTTTTAAAGGTAGCTCCTTCAGCCTCCTTTCCTGCCCCCGTGCCTAAATGACGAACATCTCGCTTTTTCCCATATTTAACTTCTAGCCTGAAAATCGCCCAAATTCTCCTAATACACTCATGATTTCAGTCATCCCCCACCCCACCGGGTCCGTGATATAAAGCAGCAAATCGTCCGCATAGAGAGAGACCCTGTGTTCCACCCCCCTCACTATACCCTTCCAGGTATTCGCTGCTCTCTGAGCCATTGCTAAGGGTTCTATGGCCATGGCAAACAGTAATGGGGAGAGCGGACATCCCTGCTTTGTCCCCCAACAAAGACTAAAATATTATGACCGAACTCGGTTAGTTTTTACATTTGCCACCGGGGCATGGTACAATAGCCAGACCCACTTGTCCAGGTATTGGACAAATTCCTGCCCAAACCTGCCTAAAATATCCCATAGATACTTCTACTCCACTTGGTCGAAAGCCTTCTCCGCGTCCATGGCAACCTCAGCCTTGCATCCCTCCGCTGGCATCATAATTGCATGAAGAAGCCAACTAATGTTGGATGTCAGGTACCTGCCCTTTACAAATCCCGTCTGATTCTCCCCAGTTATCTCCGGGACACTATCCTCTATTTGAGTGGCCAGGATCTTTGCCAATAATTTGGCATCTACATTCAAGATGGAGATTAGCCTGTGCGATCCACAGCTCTCCGGATCCTTGCCACGCTTCAGGATGAGAGAAATTGATGCCTGTGATAACATGGGGGGAGTACTGCCAGCTCCTTGGACTCGACCGGTCCAACCTCGGGTCCAGGCCGTATTAAAGTCACCCCCCCCCATGATCAGCCGGTGCGAGTCAAGGTCTGGGATCTTCCCCGGCATCTTCCTGATAAACGCAACATCATCCCAGTTTGGGGCATATGTATTCACCAGCACCACTGCCATTCCCTCTAGCTTCCCACTAACCATAATAAATCTGCCTCCCGGGACTACCTCTGCCCTCTCCACCTCGAATGTCACCCTTTTATTAATGAGGATTGCTATCCCCCTTGTTTTAAAGTTCAGTCCTGAATGAAACACTTGCCCGACCCATCCCTTCTTTAATCTAATTTGTTCTCCTAGCTTCAGGTGTGTCTCCTGTAACTAGCCACATCTGCTTTAACTGTCTCAGGTGTGCGAACACACGAGCTCTCTTAACCGTCCCGTTCAGTCCACGAACATTCCATGTAACCAGTCTGGTCGGGGGGGCTTGTGCCCCCCTCCCCTGTTGGTCAACCATGACCTTTCCTAGGCCAGCTCCTAGCCCGTGTTCCGCACCTCACTTGATCCGCCCTCTCGGCGGCGACCACCATCTAATCTCCATCTCCAGTCTCCTAACTGTCCCTTACCCGTCAGCAGTAGCCCCCCCCCCCACTTTGTCTTTCCTCAGCTCTCCTCCCACTTTACTCCCGTGAACCAGCTATCCAGCTAGCTCAGCATCTCCCACCCTCTGGCGTCAAAAAACACCTGCCGACTGCCAGATTCCATCACACCTAACAATAACAGAAGCACTCAACACAGTAACAACAATCCGAAAAAGTAAATAAACCATCCCCCTATGCGCAGGGAACGAGGCAAACCCCACCCCCTTTGACCGATTCTTATCAGTCCCATCACCTTCAAAGAGAACAAACACAATAGAAGAAGCTTCAAGCAGCCTAAGCAAAATTATGCATGCAAGAATCAACCATCTTTCTTGCAGAAATTAAAACACCCCATCGCATCTTAAAAGTTCTTCCCTCTGTGATCCAGTACATAAAGCAATAAGTTAAAATCAAATTACACAAGAAGAGAGGAAAGAAAAGAAATAAAACACTAAAACCCTTTTCTTCCCAAACATCGCAACTTGACTCACAGAATTAAAAGACCAAAATTTTAAACAAGAAAAAGCAAAACACAGAACCATTTTTCTCACTTCCCGCCACCCTGTCCCTTCCCCCAAACTCAGACCACCACAGTTTGAGTTTAAAAGTCGTTGAACCAGGTTCTAACCCTCCCCCTTTGACCGATTCTTATCAGTCCCATCACCTTCAAAGAGAATCAAACACAATAGAAGAAGCTTCAAGCAGCTAAGCAAAATTATGCATGCAAGAATCAACCATCTTTCTTACAGAAAATAACACACCCCGTCGCAACTTTAAAGTTCTTTCCTCTGTGATCCAGTACATGAAGCAATAAATCAAAATTAAATTACACAAGAAGAGAGAAAAGAAAAGAGAGAGAAAAAAAAATAAAACACTAAAACCCTTTTCCCGAACATCGCAACATAACTCTCAGACTTAAAAGACTGAAAATTTAAACAAGACAAAACAAAACACAACCATTTCTCTCTCGTCCCCGCCACTCCATCTCTTCCCTCAAACTCAGCCCACCACAGTTAGAATTTAAAAGTCCTTGCGTCAGATTATTGTCTTTCATAAAAGTAGCCACCTCTTCCAGAGAATTAAAATACAGCTCCCGGTTCTCGTAGGTCACCCAAAGATGCGCCGGGTATGGCTGTTCAAATTTAATGTCTTTCTCAAACAGGGCTGCCTTAACTTTGTTGAAACTTGCTCTCCTCTTTGCGAGTTCTGGTCCCCAGTCTTGGTACACAAGGATCTCGGATTCTTCCCACAGTACCTTTTCGTCTGCCTGGCCCACTACATGATATGCTCCTTGTCGAGAAATCGATGTAGCCTCACTACCATGGCGCTCGGGGGCTCGCGTACCTGGGGCTTATGTACGAGCACCCTATATGCGCGGTCCACCTCCAGCGGCTTGTCAAACACATCGGCACCGACCATTTCCTGCAACAGCTTCCCCACATACACTCCCGCATCTGATCCATCCTTTCCCTCTGGCAGCCCGACGATTCGGATATTTTGCCTGCGAGACCGGTTCTCCAAGTCTTAATCTAGCCGTCGTTTCTGGCTGTCTTGTAGTATGCTAATTTCCAAAGCCATTGCAGTGGACTCTCCTCTCGTTCAGTAGCCAGCCCTGCAACTTTTGAATCTCCTGTCCCTGGGTCGTCATTTTCTCCTCCACCCGGTCAACCACCTCCTTAATCGAGGCTATGATCTGGGTTACATCTTCTGTACACTCCTTGCGATGCCGGGCGAACTTCTCATCCAGGTACTCGACGCGAGCTGGTATGGACGAGCTTTGTCTCGTTACCATTGAGCTCGATGACCTCTGAGCCTTGCTTTCACTCATCTTTTGGTTTCTCCTTTTTCGACTCTTATTTGGACACGATTCCATAAATTGAGGGTCACCTCCTTTTCCTCTCCCTTTGATCAACTTATGTTGAGAAATTTTCTGAAAAATCTGGCTTAAACACCATTAAAAAAAAAACACTAGTGGCGAGAGCTGCTGAATGCACGACCTTTCACTCCATGGCCGCCACCAGAAGTCGACAAAAGCATTTCTTAAAGGGACACTCCCATGACTACTATCTGAAGGGAAAAGTATTGAACTTTAAAGCAAGGTTGTCACTTCAAAAGTCCCTCATAGGATCAGAAAATTACAGTATTAATGTACTCAACTCTCACCACTGTTGCCTACCTGGCAGAGAGATCAGAGATAACCAGAGGCTAGTGTTTTTCTTGTTGATAGTGCAATGGCTGTAATGTGACTTCTGTGCTAAAATGCATGTTTAATAAGGCAACATTTTGTTACCAAATTCTTTGCTGGTCAACCAATTCTATGCTTTGATGTCTCATTGACTAGTCACCGGAAACTACAGATGACGAAGCTGCTGAAAAAGAAAGTGAACCAGAAGTGGAGAGAACGTCCAGTGGAAGAGTGCGGAGGAGCTCTGCCAAGCTGGCTGCTTACCATCTGCATGAGATAGTAGCAGATGAACTTGCTCGAGAGTGGCCTCGAAGGAAAATCCAACGGGACCTGGTGCCTGATGATGACAAGGTGCGGAAAAGGCTGCACAGCTTGGGACTTGTTATTTATCCAGATAGGTTTGATCGATTGTTACAGGATCGACAATTTCCTCAACTTCTACTGTCACTTTTAATGAGTCTCAGAATATTTATAAAGAACATGAGGATTTTAAACCTGCACGTCCAAGCTCCCACTACTGTTTTTTGAAATTTCAAAAGTTACTATGGCATTGTTTGAAAATGATTTCATGTTTAATGTACTGAAGTGAAGAGGAAATAACAGTTTGCTTTTTTTCTTTATCCTCTTCTGAAAGTGGTATCTCTCTCAAAGGGAAATGGATCCACACATGCCAGGATTTAGTGATACTTGACCCATTAGTATTTGGCTATTTACTACGTGTGAACCTAGACAGTGAATGGTAACAGGTAACTGGCGAAGGATCAGAGAGCGAATATCACTGTAGGGTTCTATGAATAAAGAACCTCTCCCAATTAGGGCTGCTGGGGTCATGTAGTTTAGTAAAGACTTGTACCAAAGTTATACAGTAAAACATATGTGAACATACTTTGGCAGGAGCTTTCTTTCCCCATCCAGATAGCTTGCTGTTTGAGTTTTTTCTTCTCTGTATAGTACATACAATTTCTCCTTTAACATGTTTCATTTCCTCCAAACGAGGTGTGGCTAAGGGTACCCGCATTGGCTCCCAGTTTCGCCCCCAATGATGTGCAGGGTAGGTAGATTGGCCACGCTAAATTGTCCCTTAATTGGAAAAAATGAATTGGACACTCTAAATTTAAAAAAATTGCTTCCAGTTTCCACCCCTCTATATCACCTTCACATGGTCCATCTTCGACACTTCCCACCCCTTCCTTGGCCTTTCTATTTCAATTTCTGGGGATATACTGTCCACTAATATCCATTACAAGCCCACCAATTCCTACAGCGATCTCGACTACAGCTCCTTACACCCCACTTCCTGTAAGGATTCCGTACTATTCTCCCAGTTCCTTTGACTCTGTTAAATCTGTTCTGATGATGCCACTTTACAAATCCGTCCTGCTGACATGTCTTCATTCTTCCTTAATCGCGGTTTCCCACCCATTGTGGTTGACAGGGCTCTCAACCGTGCCCGACCCATCTCCCGCACCTCTGCTCTCACCCCTTCCCCTCCCGCCCAGAACCAGGATAGTGTCCCGCCATTAGCGCATGCTGTGATGGGGATGGGGCTGGGAAGAAGAATAGGAGCTCCAAAAGAGCTGAAGACCATTCAGAAAGTCAAGGTCCCTAGAGCGGCACGGTGGCACAGTGGTTAGCACTGCTGCCTCACAGCTCGAGGGACCCGGGTTCAATTCCAGCCTCTGGTGACTATCTGTGCGGAGACTGCACTTTCTCCCCGTGTCTGCGTGGATTTCCTCTGGGTGCTCCGGTTTCCTCCCACAGTCCAAAGATATGCAGGTTAGGTGGATAGGCTATGCTAAATTGCCCCTTCGTATCCAAAAAGGTTAGGTCGGATTACTGGGTTATGGGGATAGGGTGGAGGCATGGGCTTAAGTAGGGTGCTCTTTCTAACTTGATGGGCCGAATGGCCTCCTTCTGCCCTGTAGGGATTCTATGAGGTCACGGGCAGTACGGTGGCGCAGTGGCTAGCACTGCTGCCTCCGGGTGCTGAGGACCCGGGTTTGATCCCGGCCCGGGTCACTGTCCGTGTGGAGTGTGCACATTCTCCACTTGTCTGCGTGGGTTTCACCCTCACAACCCAAAGATGTGCAGGTTAGGTGGATTGGCCACACTAAATTGCCCCTTAAATGGGGGGAACAAAACGTGTAAAGTAAATTCATAAGATCAAATTGACATATACCTATAAAAAGACAATTGACATTGAAGTATATTCCTTGGTGTGAAGTAAGAAAGTATTTTTTTTGTGCAACTTTTGCATTAAATGCAAAGGATATCTGACAAAATAAATAGATGGCTTCATATTTGATTATAGAACTTGAGTTGATCAAAATCATAGCTGCCTTTTCCATTGATTTTTTGATACATTTTATGAAAAAACAAGTAAGGATGTCAGATTGAGGGAATGGATTCTACTTTCTCTTTTCTACCTTTGTACCCAGGGAACTTTTAAAAAAATATATTTATTCAAATTCTCAACGGTTTTCAACAAAACACTCCAACCAGAAAAAAAAGAATAACGCACAAAACAAGCAAAAATTGTACATGAGATTTCCACCAAAATACAATAACCCCCATTTAACAAATAAACATGGCAGTAAGGAAAAATGCCCCACTCTAACCTAAACAGAACAGAAAAGCCAAATGCCCGCCCCCCTGGGTTGCTGCTGCTGTTGACCTCCACCTAACGTCCCGCGAGAAAGTCTAGGAACGGTTGCCACCGCCCGGACAGACCCTCGCAAGACAAACGTTATCCTTTCTAGCTTGATGAACCCTGCTATATCGTTAATCCAAGCTTCCACGCTTGGGGGCTTCGCATCCCTCCACATTAGTAGGATTCTTCACCGGGCTACCAGGGACGCAAAGGCCAGAACTCCGGCCTCTTTCGGCTTCTGCACTCCCGGCTCGTCCGATACCCCAAATAGTGCACATCGGCTTGACGCGGGTGTTCACAACTTTGGACATAGCCCTTGCAAAGCCCCTCCAGCGCCGGGCACGTCCAGAACATATGGGCGTGATTTGCTGGGCTCCCCGAACATCTCAAACATCTGTCCTCCACCTCAAAAAACCTACTCATCCTCGCCCCTGTCATAAGCGCCCTATGGACAACTTTGAACTGTATTAGGCTGAGCCTGGCGCAAGAGGAGGAAGAATTAACTCTACTCAGGGCATCAGGCCACAGATCTTCATCCAGCTCCTCCTCCCACTTACCCTTTAACTCCTCCACCGAGGCCTCCTGCAGCTCCTGATAGATCGCCGAGACCTTGCCTTCTCCCACCCATACACCCAAAATCACCCTGTCCTGAATGCTTCGTTCTGGGAGCAGCAGAAATTCCCTCACATGCCGTCTCACAAACGGCCTCACTTGCATGTACCTAAAAGCATCCCCGGGAGGTAACCCAAATTTCTCCTCTAGCGCCCCATGGCTCGCAAAAGTCCCATCGATGAATAGGTCCCCCATTCTTTTAATCCCAGCCCGCTGCCAGCTCAGAAACCCCCCATCCATCCTACCCGGAACAAACCTGTGGTTCTCTCGTATTGGGGACCAGACCGAGGCCCCTATGTCGCCTCCACTGCCCCCAGATCTTCAGAGTCGCCGCCACCACCGGACTCGTGGTGTACCTTTTCGGCGGAAGCGGCAACCGTGCCGTCACCAGCGCCCCTACCCAGGGAACTTCTTAAGGTTATTCAAAACTAAGTTAAAGATCAGTCAGAGCAGACACTGAGTCAAACTCCCTTCTGTTTCAGCAAGTCTTAATCTCTGAAAAATACTACCAGTTCAATATTGGATGCATAGTTTATCTCTCTTTCCAAATTTCTCTCGTGGATCTGACTTTTCTAATATTTACAACTATTGACCGTTTTATGTATGTCCACTGACTTTGACTTACCCAAACACATTTCAGTTAAGAGGGTCATGGTCAACAGAGAAAAAAGTCACTGATTGAATCAAGTTGGGCTGAATTCAAATTGGTGGAGGTGGAAATGTCTTGTTCTACCACACTGAATTTTATCTCCTAGAATTTGTCTTTTCAACAACAGTTTTTCCAACAACTGTTTTTGGTCTGTTTTTGTCAGACAAACGTTCTGTATTTGAAAAGGTGTAATTTTTGCCATTTTCTTTTCTCTCAGTTAAAGTACACGCGACCTGGTTTGCCTACATTCAGTCATGACGTGCTTCGCAAGTGGAATCATGAGATGAAAACCTATAAGAGAGTGCAGTGTCCAAACAAGGTAAATACAGTAACCACTTGTGTATTTTGGTATAGGTGGTTGTAAATAAATGCCACTTTCGTCACCTCACTGTAGAAGACTGCTCTACTTTGCGTCAGTATATAATGTTGTCTCGGTCACAGGTTTATTGTTCAGCAAATGTTTTGTGCAAGTTTCCTTCCACAGTAGAACACAAGCCATTGTACTTCAAATAAATTAAGTGCATTCAGCACTTTGAAGTGTTTTGCGAAGAAGTATCACTTTCGTTCAGTTTTCAGGCTATGGTCATCCCCTTCTCCAATTTTCCTTTTTGTTTAAAGTGGGGGAATTGGGAGGAATTTCTGTGCAGCTTATTGATAATCAATGCTTACATATCTTACATTGATTAGATTGAGCTAGTATTTGGAATTAACATGTTGCACTAAGGACGGCACGGTGGCTCAGTGGTTAGCACTGCTGCCTCACGGCACCAAGGACCCCGGTTCGATCCGGGACCTGAGTTGCTGTCCGTGTGGAGTTTGCATATTCTCCCCCTCTCTGCATGGGTTTCACCCAACCCAAAGATGTGCAGGGTTGGTGGATTGGCCATGCTAAATTGCCCCTAATTGGACAAAAAATTTAAAATATGTTGCACTGTATCTTGGATCCATTTTGATTGTGAGATGTGTCCATGCTTTAACCATTTACTGTAGCAACGCCTTTCAATAACTTCTGTCTTCTCCTAATAATGTAGATTTATTTTATTTTGAGCTCATAACAGTACTTGCAAGTGATAAACCTTTTAAAAATGACCTGGTTTCCATCTGAAAATCAGATTGACAGAACATTAATTTGTGCACATAAATGTTTTTATGTTCTAACTGAAACAAATAATGCTATATTAGGTTTTTTTTCATATATGTGATGTGAACATTGCTGGTACGGCCAACATTTATTGCCCATCCCTACACATTCTTGGACTCTTAAGAGACAATTTAACATGTCCAATCCACCTAACCTGCACGTCTTTGGACTGTGGGAGAAAACTGGAACACCCAGGGAGCACTGGAGACATGGGAGAAAGTGCAAACCCCATACAGACAGTCACCCAAGGCCAGAAGTGAACCCGGGTCCCTGGCACTGTGAGGCGGTAGTGCCAATTTTCCGAGAGCGAGATATTGGGAAAATGGGTCCAGAAGTAGGGTCAGAGATGTAGTAGGCAATTTAGAGATTAACGGACTGAGGGGAAAAAATACTAGCACGGAAGTTAGGGATACACCCACACCTGGCCTGAGTTACATTGTCTCATTCAGATTTAAATCTGTTAGCGGGAATACACAGGATGCCTTTATTCAGCCAGAGTGAGTCACTTGGGATCGATTGTCCTTCGGGACACTCCTGTCTGTCTGACCAGCTATTAGCCCAATACAGAGACCGATGGCCTCTTTGTCCATCAAAGGGAGGTTAGTTGCATATCAATAGCATGGTTTTGTTCTTTTGTATAAATGGTGGTGAGAAATCAAACAGTCAAGATAGTGATAATGGGTTCAGGTCTGGACACCCACGAGAGAATCTTTGTTAGAGGGAGGGGCAGAACTCCGAGAGAGAAAGAATCCTGTTTTGAGCAGGTGAGGAGAAGGATTTAAAAAGCCACAGAAAGAGGTCATGGAAATCTGTCTCAGAGACAGACTTTTGAAAAGTGTTCTAAAGGAACTTGACTCATGGCAGAAAATTACAACTTCAGTCGTAATGAAGTGCTTCAAGAGGTTGATCATGAAGCGCACCATCTCCATACTCCCAGAACGTCTTGATCCACTGCAATTCGCACACCGTCGCAACCGGTCGACAGCAGACGCCATTTCCCTGGCCCGACACTCATCCTAGAGCATCTCGACAACAAGGACTCCTAATCAGACTCCTGTTTATTGATTACAGCTCCGCCTTCAACACCATAATCCTAACCAAGCTCATATCAAAGCTCCAAAACCTAGGACTCGGCTCCCCACTCTGCAACTGGATCCTCGGTTTTCTGACCGACAGACCACAATCAGTAAGAATGAATAACAACACCTCCTCCACAATAGTCCTCAATACCGGAGACCCGCAAGGCTGCGTACTTAGCCCCCTACTCTACTCCCTGTACACACACGACTGCGTGGCAAAATTTAGTTCCAACTCCATCTACAACTTTGCTGACGATATGACCATAGTGGGTCGAATCTCGAATAACGCTGAGTCAGAATACAGGAGGGAGATAGAGAACCTAGTGGAGTGGTGCAGTGGTGTACGTAGAATGAGAACTGCATGTTCATTTGAAGTGCTGATTATTGGGAACTTGTGCATTGAAGTTGAGAAACTACATGTAATCTGTTATTGTTAGGATTGAAGTTTAAATATTGTTTTTCTTTTGTTTTAATAAAGCTTGTTTTATAAAATAACCAAGCCCTAGTTCTTATGATGTTGCGCCTGGAATGAATCGATCTTTCCATCACCTTAAAACTTATAATCATTAAGTCCACCCAGTCACTCAACCCAAAGATGTGCAGGGTAGGTGGATTGGACATGTTAAATTGCCCTTAGGGTCCAAGAATGTGTAGGGATGTACAATAAATATTGGCCTTACCAGCAATTCTCACATCACATATATGAAAAAAAAACCTAATATAGCATTATTTGTTTCAGTTAGAACATAAAACATTTATTTTCACCAATTAATGTTCTACCAATCTGATTTTGAGATGCAGACCAGTCTCTTAAACACTGTTGAGAGCTGGGTAGGTGTCCGTAACAGCTAACCACTGTGCTGCCCACTTCTTTAAAAATAAAAAAATATATAAGCCAATATAGGTTTTAGTGAAGTGCCCTGGAATCATAGACTCCCTACAGTGCAGAAGGAGACCATTCAGCCCATCAAGTCTGCTGCTGCTATAACTGCTGCTACTTTCTGAATCCATGCTGTATTGTTATTTTGATAATTTTATAAGTAAAGAAAATTGGATTTTCACAACACGTTTGACTATTTTTATGTGGTCAAGTTACCACAGATACATACACAGCCCCTGTCTCACTGGATAATTTTAACATTAATTCTGATCTAAGGGAAAGAAATATTTCTGATCTAAGAGAAGGAAATATTATACTCCTTTCCCATCCCCACTGTCCTGTTTCGTTTTTTAAAAAGTTACTGGTAAAGGGAATTTTGAAATAACCCCCAGTTTCTATTTGTTAAATTTATGGACTCCTCATTTAGTTACGTAGCAACTCATTAATGTAAGTAACTAACACCCCTGCTTCAGTGTTGGTTATGTAAATAATAGCTGTATACGAGTTAAGAAAGTTGTTTTGTACAAATTCAGGATTTGTGTTAAGGGATCAGATAGCTCTTGGCATCCAAGATTAAAAAGATGCAAATTTTCTTAGTTGTTTAGCGAAGGAAAGACCAGATGGAGGAAAGAATTACAAATGAGTCAACTCCAAGTTGTTCTGAATACTTCCTGGCAGCTTACTTTCATGGTATAGGAAGAGACTTTGGAGCAGACAGTCTCTTTACATCCTCAATCAGCATATGGATAATTGTGCACCAGAAGGAGAGAAAATCAAAACAGGTGGTGATGCTAGAAAACGCTGGTCCAGATTTGCACTCCTGGGTTGGGTGCCCAAGAGATGGGAGAACTGCCGTTGACGTTGACGGGTCTATTGACCATTCAAATGAGCTTGCCAGTTAATTCATAAAGTTCAGACCTGCTCTTACCTGGCCTAATCTGCAGATTTTGTGTTGCACACTTTGTGTTTCACACTCATGGCCTAATCAGTGGAGCCATCTGATGATTTAAATGGTCAGCTGGATCCATAACCCCTGCAAGCACGAAACGCACCCTGTCCCCATTTCCACTCCTGCAAAGAAAATGAGAACTACCATGTTTGTGGTAGGACTTAAGGCCACTTCTGCCATTTTTACCACAATGTGGGTGCTTTCCATGGTCAAAATCTGGGCCAGTGCATTGATTTGAAACTCCATATAGTCTGCCATGTTGCCTTCGACCCTTGTTTCAGGGATGTATTTTTGAGTACAATTTGTGTTAACGTGTGTGTATTTCAAGTTTAACAACAAAGTGCTTAGATTCTGTGACGTGGAACTAAAATGTTCAAACTGACATTTCAAATGGCATTTTAACACCCAATTTTCTTTTTAGGATTGTGGTTCTAATTATACCAGTGTATCGGGGTTGAAGGCTCATCTTGGTTCTTGCACGAGGGTAGGTATAACTTTTCTTTAAGGTACAGAAAAAGGAAATTTATAATGTGCTTCTGTTGTAAAGTCTGTACTGGAGCTTTAACCTCCTAGACATCTCTTTAGTAGCATGCAGAAATTTGTACTTGAGCTAAATCTAACCATATTTGGACCACCCGACAGGTCATTGCGCATGTTCATGCCTGTTCAAGGTCACTTGTCGACCATCCATGTCAATTTTTCTTCGTTTTAACTTTGCCTGATAGTATAATGAAGAAAACTTTGTAACCATTTTTATCAACACTTCCCACAATGGATGTTGTTATTTTCCTTCCTTTTGGTTGAATGTCCCTTTTATATTAATAAATTTTATCTTATTTTGAGACTTGCGGCGGTGGGGGGGGTGCTGTTGCAGTTTGTCTAAAATGTCATGAAACGTAGCGCCAGCGTTTATAACTTGGCTAAAACCATGAGGTAACAGACAAATTTGTTCTCCCTACATATATTTCCAGGTGCATATCAGAGTAGGAGTTAATAAATAATTATATGATGGGACCTAGTATTTTTGCATGATTATTCCAGTGGAAATAAGTATTGAGGTGGTAGGGCTCAAATTTCACGGCTTAAGATTTGCTCCTATTAAAGGTAATTCCAAGGGGAGAATCTATTAGAAGTGAGCGTTTACATAAACCCAATGCTCATCAGCTTACATCCCATACGTCATAGCTTCGTTATTTATGAATTCCATCTTGATCTGAGCAGTAATTCAATGGCATTTTTGTTTTGAATTCCTGCGTTTGAGCCAAAAGATGCTTTATTTCCTTGCTTCTATCCTATTGGCATGATAGTTTTATGAACATTTTTTAAATTGGGAATCCTAGACAAAGGGTGCCATAAAAGGTTACATGCCAGACATCTCGAAAAAATAATTGTTACATGTTGCTCCTCCTTGGTCTCAAAACCTTGGGCGAAGGAAGGGAAGACTGAAAGGAACTAAGAATTCCTGATTTATATGTAGGATGCAATGTGGCATGTTTGTTGCTGAAGGGCAACAGAAATGAAAAAGCAATGGGGCAATTATCCTGATTGATCGATTGGAGGGAGAGACCGTGTCCTGGGGCAGCTTGGTAAAGGACTTGAGTCTTCTTGAGGCTGAGACCGATTCTTCGGTATGCTTCTGCAAAGATGTCCAGCATAACCTGGAGACAGCAGAAATGGCGTTGTCATCCGCATACTGAAATTCTACGGGTGATATCAATATCACTTTCTTCTTGGATTTCAACTGGTTGAGATTAAAAAGTTTTCCGTCCATCCTGTAGACTATGTTCACTCCACTGGAAAGCTTGTTCTTGACAAGGTACGGGTGAGGGCAATGACGCTTTACTCCAGTCTTCATCTCGAAAGTTTCCGCTGGTGAGGACTATCGGCAACATCTTGTCGTGAAGGTTTCGGAGGATGTTGGTGAATATTTCTGGACAGTCATCCTTTGACAGAGTCTTCCATAGCACTTCCTGATTCACTGAGTCAAAAGCCTTGGTCAGATCAATGAAGGCCATGTAGAGTGATTGATGTTGCCTCTGGCATTTCTCTTGAAGTCATTGAGCAACGAAAATCATGTCCATTGTTCCATGGTTTGGTCGGATGCCACACTGGCTTTCTGCAAGGATTTCATCAGAGACTGGGAAAAGGCGGCTAGCGAGGATTTGGGTGGTGATCTTCCTGGCGATGGAGAGTAGCGAGATTCCTCAATAGTTCCCACAGTCCGCTCTGTCTCCATTCTTGAAGATGGTTGATAACGGCATCCCTGAGGTCGGCAGGGATTTCTTCTCCGACCCAGAGTTTTGAGAGCAGCTGATGGAGATGACGGGTGATCTCCTCTCCTCCAAGTTTGAAAATCTGCTGGAATCCCATCTTGCAGCTTTTACATTCTTCATGTGTTTAATAGCAGCTTCGACTTCACCCGTACTTGGGAGTCCAAGGTCATCTTTGATGGGAAGCTGGGGGATTTCCTTGAACACTTACTCATCTACAATTAATCACAGTTTAGGAGTATTTTGAAGTCTTCTCTCCATCGAAGGCCGATGTTTTCCCCGTCTCAAAAGGATTCTGTTCTTATTCTTCACCGGTTTGAGGCTGAGGATGATAATTATCTTTATTATTGTCACAAGTAGACTTACATTAACACTGCAATGAAGTTAGTGGGAAAATCCCCTAGTCACCACATTCCGCCGCCGCCTGTTCGCGGCCACAGGGAGAATTCAGAATGTCCAATTCACCTAACAGTACTTTTATTGGGACTTGTGGGAGGAAACCAGAGCAGCCGGAGGAAACCCATGCAGACTATTGCCTTGGTGGCATTGAGGAAGTTGCAGGTGTCGTGCTTGTCAGCGAGGAGTTGCAACTCCTTGGCTTTCTTAGTCCACCATTGGTTCTTGATTTTCCTAGTTGTGTGTACCACCTCCTTTGCTGATCGATAAGCTCCTCTTTTTGCTTGGCTGGTGATGTCATTTTCCTAGGCACGGAGTGCTTTCTTCACCTTGTCAATGAGGCCTTGGATGAAGCGGTCATTCTCGTCAAAGCAGTCTTGATGTTTCCTGGTCTTGTAGCCGATGGTTTCTTCACGGCTTGAGATGATGGTCGTCTTCAGCTCTTACACATTTTTCTCCACTCCATTAGAATAAATGGTTGGCGATTTTGGCGAAGACATTGTTGGCAGTTTGCTTGCATGCTTGGCTCTTGAAGCCACTCAACGCTGATCTTTTTTCTGCGCTCTCTCTTCATTGTCCACTGCTTCTGGTGGAGTTTGATGGACATAGAGGAGCAGATGAGCTAATAGTCTGTCTACCAGTCTTCTGCACTGGTCCTCACTTTGGTGTCGAGGGCATCCTTTTAGTCTCTGGATCGGACAATGGCGAAGTCAATCATGTGTCAGTGCTTTGATCATGGATCTCTCCAGGAAGTCTTGAACTTGTCTTTTTGCCGTAACGTTAGCGATGATGAGCTGGTGGTCTGCACATTTGGTGAGCAAGTGAACCCTATTGGAGATCTCAACTCCTTCCTTTCCAATGGATCCTTTCCAGAGTTGGGAGTTCTTTCTGACACTGGCATTGAAATCCCTATTGACGATGAATGTATCTTCCATTCCTAAGGAAGATATGGTGTTCAGAGTAAAGTAGAAGGCTTCTTGGGACTCGTCATTGGCATTATGGTTTGGGGTGTAGGCACTCACGACTGTTGCCTGCTGGTTTTTGACAAGTTGTAGATGGAGTGTCATGAGGCACTTGTCAGGCGGCTCAGTATCACAGTGGTTAGCACTGTTGCTTCACAGCTCTAGAGTCCCAGGTTGGATTTCTGGCTTAGGTCACTGTCTTTGTGGAGTCTGCACGTTCTCTCCGAGTCGGAGTGAGTTTCCTCCGGGTGCTCCGGTTTCCTCCCACAGCCCAAAGATGTGCAGGTCAGGTGGATTGGCCATGCTAAATTGCCCTTTGTGTCCAAAATGGTGAGGTGAGGTTACGGGGGTAGGGTGGAGGTGTGGCTTAGTGCTCTTTCCAAATGCCGGTGCAGAGTCGATGGGCCGAATGGCTGGCCTCCTTCTGCACTGTAAATTCTACGATTCGATGATGTTGGCAGGGATCTCCGAAAGTCAGTTGTCGAGTTAGATCTTGATGGTGAATCCAATTCTATGAGTCCTGGGCTGATCCTCGGGTTTTCCTCTCCAGAAGGTGTCCACCATCTTCTTCCCTCAGCTGCCCTTCACCTGTTCTTTGGGTCTCTAGCAGGGCATCAACATCAATGCTGAATTGCCTGAGTTCATGGACAGTGGTTCTCCAGTCCGGTCGATTGTTTTGCTCGTTATCCATGAGGGTTTGTACATTCCAGGTTCTGAGATTCAGTTTAACGTTGTTATACTGACCACAGGTAGCTGAGCCTGCAAAATGTGGTTTTCCAGCCAGGTGGAACAGGCTTTTATTTAGGGCGCTTTTTCTAGCCCCTTCCCCACATGGGGTGAGCAGAGTTAATCCTGAAGAGAGCTGTTCAGTCGTGAAGAAAACTGCCAAAATGCCCTCCTGTTCCTATTCCAAGAGCGAGACAACTGAATCGAACTCCACCACCTACATGCTAGGGACACCCAGGCCTCACGGTCCTATCCCTGTCACCCCTTACCGATCGCCGCAGGACTAATTTGTGTGTGTGGGGGGGGGGGGGGGTGCTGGTTTCCTCTAGACAGATGCCTTGTGTGGGACTTTTGGGGAATGCTGTTGCACATCAGATGCACGATACTTGACAGAAGATAGGTTCAGTTCCAGTGGCAAGGGAACCACCGACTGGGAATCTCCCTATTGCTGCAGCCTTCACCTGTTATCCCAGCTGTTAATATCACATGAGTATCTTCTGCCTGATCCGCCATTGAGAACTTGTTTTGGATTACGCTTTGTCTGGTTCCTCCCCACCGACCTTACCATCATGGGTGACCCTGCCAGGATCATCGTCCTCAGGATGAACAGAATGTTCAAGCCTCTCTGAAGGAGGTGTCCTGAGATGAGACCCCTTACAACCGGATAGCTAGGATAACACTAGAATAGCTCTACGTAAATTAGTTTATTGAGGATTAAGACTAATCATAGAAAGTATACCCAGTAATCATTATCACCCATTAAATATGTATTCTTAGAACATAGCAGTAATAAGCATTTAAACTCTTGCTAATAGTAGTGGCCGCAATGTATGATGGGATTTAAGCTAGCTAACTTGACCACATTCCTAAGGCAGACTGAAATAACATGGTCAGTAATAACACAGCCAGCTCAATAAACAGTTCAGCATTCAGTGCTCAGACAGACTATGGTACGGGCAGGAACCAACTGAAATAAGAGAAATGAGAGTCAGGGAGGGTCTTGGAAAAACAACAGATGGCCAGGGAACATGGGGCTAAATTATGAGCTGATCACCATGCTGCCTAAAGTAAAATTCATTGGTCAAGGTAAAATCGACAGCTGCAAGGATCGGATCGAGTCCAAATGGGGTGGGCTGATGATTTTTGGAAATTGTATAACTACTGAACCCAGAGCAATGTAAAACATGGTGGTTTTGACCTTTATCCAAATCACTGTCCCTCTTACATTGACCAAGCTTGGAAAATAAAGCCGCCTTAGCCACAGTTGCTGTCTCCGTGGGACTTTGTGTTTAGCTGAGCCATAACTAAGAAGGAAGCTCCCCACTTAAAAGCCAGCTCAATACTCAGTTCCTGAAAATGCTCCTACACTCTCCACCACATCAAAGTGCCAATCCACGGAAGAGAGTCCATGTAGTATTGGTACATCAGCAGTGCTGTTAGGAAGGGATTTCCAGGGATTTGACCCAGCGACAGTGGGGGAAAAAAGGCAATATATTTCCGAGTCAGGATGGTGACTGACTTGGAGGGGAATTTGCAGATCCTGGTGTTCACATGCATCTGCTGACTTTGACCTTGTAGCTGGTAGAGGTCATGGGTTTGGAAGGTGCTGTTGAAGGAGCCTTTGTGAATTGCTGCAGTGCATCTTGTAGTTAGTACAGACTGCTGCCACTGTCCGTTGGTGGTAGAGGGAGTGAATGTTTAAGGTGGTAGATGAGATGCCAATGAAGCAGACTGCTTTGTCCTGGATGGTGTCGAGTTCCACAAGTGTTGTTGGAACTGCACTCATCCAGGCAAATGGAGAGGGCTCCATGACAATCCTGACTGGTGACTTGTGGATGGTGGACAGGTTTTGGGGAGTCAGGAAATGTGTTACTCTCTGCAGAATTCACAGCCTCTGACCTGCTCTTGTAGCCACAGTATTTACATCAACAGAAAATACGGACAAACTCTTATTTACACGGCTGCTCTAGTTCAGTTTCTGGTTCTGGGTAATTCCTAGGATGTCAGTGGTGGCAGATTCAGTGATGTCAAGTTAGAAGAACACAAACTTTGTTGCTTCATTTCAATGACAGGGAGAAGATAATGTAATGATTCAGCTATTGCACTCAGGAGATCACAGTATATGCACTGATGTCACTGCCTCCTTTGCTTTCCATATTGCTGGGAGAGTAGGAACGTATTTTACTCTGCGTCTAGCTGTGTTTCACCTGACCTGGAGTGCTTGTTGCTGCATTAGCTGGCTGAAACAACAAGAGTCCATCCCTCAGGGCTGATGTTCCTCACCATGCGGAAAAAAGAAAAGTCATGCAATATCTCACCTAAAGTTGGTATTTTTTGGTCTTGATGGCTAATAGTTGTGTTTTACTTAAACCACTAGGGGGAATATGTTGCTGGAAAGTACAAGTGTCTGCTGTGTGTAAAGGAATTCAGCTCTGAGAGTGGAGTGAAGTATCATATTAATAACGTACATTTTGAGGTAAAAACCTTTACAATCTTCGCAACCAGAATTTTCTTTTAAATCAATCCTAATTAGTTAATTGCTTTGCATTTATAATTTTTTTTACTTCCAAGAAATTGTAAACTTATACTTATTCCATGTTCAATTGGTAGATTTCTGCATTGCCCCGATTTAGATATGTAGGTATTAGTGTGAATCTCCAATTTTGTTTACTAATGTTGGACCATGCTGAATAAAATTTGCTTCACTGTAGATAACATCAAGGACTTTGAGACTTTATTATAGAGCAGGGTTTATATGTTAAAGATATGAGTGCAAACTATTTGTCTGGCTAACTGAGATGTTGTCAATAGATTCTTCATATTCTTATCAGAATACTGACTTGAAATGGTTGCTGAGCTCAAGTTTATGTCAGTCTTCGGCCAATACGATTCACTCCATGTGATATGAAGAAACGGCTGAATGCACTTGATACTGCAAAGGCTATGGACCCTGAAAATATTCCAGCAATAGTACTTGTGCTCCAGAACTTGCTGCGTCCCTAGCCAAGCTGTTCCAGTACAGCTACAGCACTGGCATCTACCCGGCAATGTGGAAAATTGTCCAGGTGTGTCTTGTGCACAAGAAACAGGGCAAATGCAACCCAGCCAATTACCGCCCTATGAGTCTACTCTCCATCATCAGCAAAGTGATGGAAGGAGTTAGCAACAGTGCTATCAAGTGGCACCTATTCAGCAATAGCCTGCTCACGGAGTCTGCCAGGGTCACTCAGCTCCTGACTTCATTATGATATAATATAGTCTTTATTATTGTCACAAATAGGCTTACATTAACACTGCAAAGAAGTTACTGTGAAGCTTTACACTCCGGCGCCTGTTCGGGTACACTGAGGGAGAATTCGGAATGCCCAATTCACCTAACAGGCACATCTTTCGGGACTTGTGGGAGGAAACCGGAGAACCCGGTGAAAGCCCACGCAGACACCGGGAGAATGTGCAGACTGCACAGACAGTGACCCAAGCCGGGAATTGAACACGGGTCCCTGGCGCTGTGAAGCTAAACACTGTGCTACTGTGCTGCCCAACAACCTTGGTCCAAGCATGGACAAAAGCTGAATGCCTGAGGTGAGGTGAGTGACTGCCCTTGACATCAAGGCAGCATTTGACCGAGTATGGCATCAAGGAGCCCTAGCTGAACTGGAGTCAATGGAAATCAGGGGGAAACTCTCCGCTGGTTGGAGTCATATCTGGCACAAAATAAAATGGTTGTGGTGGTTTGAGGTCAGTCACCTCAGCTCCAGGACATCACTGCATGAGTTCCTCAGTGTAGTGTCCTTGGCAAAAGTATCTTCAGCTGCTTCAACAATGATCTTCCTTCCGTCATAACGTTAGAAGTTGGGGATGTTTGCAACTGACTGTTCAAAGATCAGCACCATTCGCGACTCCTCAGATAATGAACCAGCTCATGTCCAAATGCAGCAAGACTTGGACAATATCCAAACTTGGGCTGACAATTTGCAGACAAGTGCCAGGCAATGACCATCTCATACAAGAGGGGATCTAATCATCGCCCCTTGACATTCAATGGCATTACCATTGCTGAATCTCCCACATCAACATCCTGGGGATTACCATTGATCAGAAACTGACCTGGACTAGTCATATTAATACTGTGGCTACCAGGGCAGGTCAAAGGCTAGGAATCCTACGGTGAGTAACTCACACCCTGATCCTTCAAAGCCAGTCCACCATCTACAAGGCACAAGCTAGGAGTGTAATGGAATACTCTCCACTAGCCTGGATGAGTGCAGCTTCAACAACACTCAAGAAGCTCAACACCATCCAGGACAAAGCCCACTTGATTACTCCCCCTTCCACAAACATTCAATCCCTCCGCCACCGACGGACAGTGGCAGCTGTGTGTACTATCTACAAGATGCACTGCAGTAACTCACCAAGTTTCCTTAGATAGCACCTTCCAAACCCACTACCACCTAGAAGGACAAGAGCAGCAGATACCTGGGAACCACACCACCTGGAGGTTCCCTTCCAAATCACTCTCCACCCTCACTTGGAAATATATCACCATTCCTTCACTGTTGAAAATCCTGGTACTCCCTCCCTAACAGCACAGTGGGTGTATCTACACCTCAAGGACTGCAGCGGTTCAAGAAGGCAACTCACTACCACCTTCTGAAGGCCAACTAGGGATGGGCAATATATGCTGGCCTAACCAGCGACAGCCACATCCCATAAATGAGTTTTATAAAAGGTGGGAACATCAATATTTCATGCTGACCCATCACTGCATTTATGGCTAATGTCAATTTACGTTTCTAGGTTCAGTAAGTAATGCCTTTGAGTCTATCCCTGACTTTGTAAGTTAGTTTGTTTAAACAAAGAATGATTTTTAATATCAACAGAAATAAGACAAAAAGAGAATGTTATTCATAATTCTATTTAACTTTTTTAATGGATCCTATTGGATCATCTCAAGAACATACCTTAAAGGCTGATGCATTAATTCATAAATTATACAGAATCCATGGTCAATAAAATAATCATTATTAACATATCTGTACTTCTCCCTTTTCACTGATTTGACATCGCTTTTACGGACAGGACTGGTTTCTTCCCACTTCTAAAGCAGCTAAAGAATTCAAGCCCTTGGTGAAATTTAGCAAAAAACAACCTAAGATGTCAACCAAGAAGAAAACATCTACAAAAGTTGGCAAGAAACAGAATGCTCAAATGTTGTCAATGAATGAGGTATCCTTCCTTAAAAAGGTCCATGAGCCTTCAAAAGAACGTGATCAGTACAGATTTACTGATAGCGAGGAAGAACAAGATGAACAAGAAAAGGTGGGAAACTGGCGCCTCAAAAGACCAAGTGCAAAAGCTGAATTAAAGACTGATCGAGCCAAGAAATAAGCAACTCTGGAGGATAAAAGAATAGTGAACAGATTATGTAGCTTGGCATCGAAAAACAAACTATACGGGCATTGACTAAAACACAGTAACAGTTCTGCAGATAAATATAATTTGTATTCTATCTACAAACTTTTTTTTAATTTTAAGTTGTGCCCTCATCCTCATTTGTTGTTGGGAATAAGGAATTGGACCAGATCAAATCAATATTTGGGTTCAAGGTTTGGTAAGTGGGGGGGGGGGCGGGAAAGAGGGAGAGGGGTGGGGGGAGAGGGGCGGGGTGTGGAGAAGGAGGGAGGGAGAGTCCAGGTTGCGTGTGTAGATTTAGTCAAATAGTGTTTTTGTGTAATGTAAACCTTCAACCTCAAACTTCCTTAATAGTTGTAGTTTGAAGTCCACACAATGGAAATGTGGAAATGTACTATTTTTTTAGAAGGGGACTTCACCTTTATATCTATAGGAATATGAAGTCTGTCAGTATAAATTCATTGGGTAAATGTGTTCTGCATCTGTGCACCATCCGCTTAGACAAGGCTAGAAGTCATTGGTGCTGTATACTGGCAGTGACCAGGGTTGCTTTTTATATCCTACATCTGCCTCTTTGTGCAAGGGAAGAAATCTGTTTGACTGAACAATGCCTATTTAGTGGGGTACATGAGGTGGGGGCTGTGGTTGTGATATGGGGGGGGGGGGGGGGTTAGGAAGAACGTCTTTATTTATTAAAACATCTTTTTGTGGTACAGTTTAAACTTTAGACATGTTTTATTGCAGTGGCTAGTTACTAAGTTGTGCTGATTTCTAACGCCTTAAATCTTCAGGGCCAGGGATGAGGATACTTGTTGTAGTATCAATTTGATCTTTTGACATTTTCTTATGAAAATAAATTCTAGATTGTCAGTAGTTTTAGTGAGTCACTGATAGATTTCTGAAAAAATCTACATCTTAGTTTAAAAGCAATCTACACATGCACTATATTAATGACACTAATTTAACTTGCTTTATCCAGTTGTTACTTAAGAGGATGCATAATTATCAATGGTACAATATCCAGTATATTCCACCTGACAGGAATACCTCAAACCTCTTGAGTAATGTTTCACTGTTTATAGAATAAGTAAAATTTAGACCAATCCATTTTAAAAAGTTAATCACAAGAGATCTTTTTTTTAGTGTGTTGAATGTTAAACACTAATAGCAGTGTTAGCTGCATCTTCATGTCATGAGGAATCTGCTGTGACATCCAATTAATTGGACATTAGAAGAATGTGTCTTTTGACATGTGATGGTTTTCATTATTTACAAAACGGAATGGATCACAGTATGACAAAATCATTCATTTATAACAATTTATCAAGTTCTCGTCCTTTTTTTTAGTCTTATCTTGCTGTCAGTGAAGGCAAGTAAATTAAAATAAAACTATGTTGTTGAAATCAGTTTTTAACAACTAATCGTAATGCATACTTTCACAGTGCCAAAATGAGTATAGTTTATAGTCTTGATGTTTAGTTATTAACCTTTCTTGGCTATATATTTCTTCCTTGGGAAGCAATCTCAATAAAGCTTGTCAGCCAACGTCCTATATTATTTTTTTCCTATTGCTCTCTACAAATGCTGCTTTAGAAACTCATTTTTAAGCTCTCTCGATGTTAGTGTGGTGCTGGCAGTGGTTCTAACAAGAGGTCATTGATCTGAAATGTTAACTCTGTTTCTCTCTCCACTGATGCTGAGTATTTCCAGCATTTTTGCTCTTTATTTCAGCATCTGTAGTATTTTGCTTTTGAAAGATGTTAGGACAGGTGACCTAAAGCTTAGTCAAAGTGATAGTTTTTTAACAATATCTTGGAGCCCTAAGCAGCTATTAGCTGAACCGCTAATAGTGAGGTGAAAGAAATCAGATATATTTTCCCGAATTGTGGGTACCTCTTCCCAGCACCTCATTTTGTGAATCGAGGTTCTTGGGCTGCCGTGGGGAATATGGACGATGGTTCCAATTCTGTCCTTACTGGATTTTCATTTTCCAGTCAGCATCACTGGATAGTGATGATAAGTGAGAGCCTGGGTGGTTTTCCTTTTCCCTTCCTGGAGCAGTGAGGCCTATTGTCCTCTCTGCATGGTGTCAAAACAGAGATCAATTAACGCAGTAGAGACCAGCTGGCGAGCTAGTGGTATTGATGGTTGGATGCTATGGGTACTGCATAATATTTAAAAATAAATATAACTTTAATTTTATATAGCTGATGCAACAAATAGAAGTTAAAGAAACAGGTCATTTTGGTCTCTTCGTGTTATGAATCTTTCGAATTCTGTACCCCAAAGATTTGTGAATTCTCGGTTATCTTTTAAAAAATAAATTTACGAGTTTCCAATTCTTTTTTTTTCTAATCAAGAGGCAATTTAGCGTGGCCAATTCACCTACCCTGCACATCTTTTCGGGTTGCGGGGGTGAGACCCACGCAGAAACAGGGAGAATGTGCAAACTCCACACGGACAGTGACCCGGGGCCGGGATCGAACCCGGGTCCTCGGCGCCCTGAGGCAGCAGTGCTAACCACTGCACCACCATACAGCCCTGAATTCTCAGTTATCAAGCATATTTAAGTCCGAAATCGATAAATTTATTGACACCAGGTGAATCAAAGAATATGGGGATCAGGTGGGAAAGTACAGTTGAGGGGGAAGGCTTGAGGGTCAGTATGGTCTGCTCTTGTACCTGTTTTTTTTTTAATGTTTGTATCTTCAGTCATTGATGCTTTGGGATCAAAAAGCAATGCCACCTCTGAATTATTCTTTTCAACAGAAACCACGTGATGTGCCTTTAAATACGACCCTTAAGAAACATTATTTGAGTACAATACTTCGCAAAATTTGCCTTTATCTTTGGGGAGGCATTGATTGTAACAATTAAATCAGTGATCAATTGGTGCTTTTTACATCACATAGTTTTTATCAATGATATGGTTTATTTTAATTATGTTTTATGTTCTTTAATGGTTAAAAATGCAGTCAAGCATTTTAAATACCATTTAAGGTACTATTGGTATCTTCTAATCCAGGAACATGCTTGCAGGAAGCTTGTTACATGTAACCTTCCCTTCACATAAATTTAAAGCTAATACATTTTTAATAGCCACTTTAATTTGTCATTTTCTTTTTGGAGACTGAAGAAATATTACATTCTTGGATTACATTTTAGTGATATTATTTCTACCATCTCTTGTGTATGGCACAGGCAAATTCAAATTCAATAGCGATTGTGAGCCCAATACTCAAAATTGGCAGAAAGCAGATTTTTCACGTGTCTGCACGTACCCATATGTTGTGTGTGTGAAAATGTTAGCCCCCTAGCCCAGGATTCATTCCAGTGTAAACATGATGCATTTGCACCATTTTGGCTACTCAATATTTTGTGCATTTTCGCAAAAATCATCTCCTGTTCAGTGGAACTGGGTTCACTTCTGTGTATGTCCTCAACTATTAAAACCTTGGTCGAAGCAACAAAATATGAATGAGTACTTGATGGTCTGGTGGGTAAAGTGAGGAGGAGGCAAGAAGGCAGTTAAAGGACAGACAGTGAAAGGTGCTTCAACTGTGACCAGTAGCCCAGCAGGACTAATCGTGAGAAAATTTAATTTTTTCGCTGTCCTTAAATTTTATTTTTCTATTATCTTTATATACTTCTCTCCAATATTTGTTTTTATTTTCCTGTACAAACTTTCTCACTGATGAGTAGGCTATATAGTTACAGACACTAATTCATACTCATTCTCAGAGACAATGGGTGGGATTTTCCGCACCCCACACAACTTTTTTGCAGGGCTCACAATTGGCCAGTGGCGGGATCTTCTGGTTTCGCTGCCGTCAACAGGGTTTCCCATTGTTCGCACCCTTCGCCACTGGGGAACCATGGCTGGCGGTCACTGTCGACGGGTCCGGAAGACCCCACCATTGGAAATGGCCAGAAAATCCCGCCCAAAGTTTTTAGTGTTGAATTTCTTCATTGCAGCCAACTAACTTCACAAGTCAAATTAGGAAATGAGCAATATTTTCTATCAAACCTTAGTGTGGTCATTGTTAATGAGTTGCAGCAAGTAAATACATTGATTTGAGCCAAATTTGTACTTTGATTACAAATACTGTCAAGCATTTACACTTTGAGAACTCTTCCCTTACAATAAACCATCTGAAAAATTGAATGGCATAAAACTTTTTGTCTCTGGGATTCTCAGTGGGACATCAGCACTTAATGCACTCATCGAAAATTCATATCGTTCACTTTCAACATTGGTATTAACTCATTCATTGTAAATAAGTAAAAATACAGAGGAAGCAAATACAGGTATTACTGGTTTTCTGTAGTAAATTTGAGGGTTTTATTGTTTTACTATGAAATAAACAAACAAATGAGAAATGTTGTAATAGTTGAGAGTACGACAAAGTGCTGGAAATTTGGAACAAGTCAATCAACATGTGAAAAGTAATGTTACTGTTTTGAATAAGGACCCTTTACACAAGGGTTTCTATGAAGTTTATTTTTTTACATGTTGCCGGACCTGTGAATTTTCCAACATTTTTGATATCTTACTGCACATATATAAAAAGTTCTTCACCTGCAATTCCCTGAACTTCAGATGTCTCCTATATGGAGAAATGTGTTTTTTTTTTCCAAAGACTTGTTCTGGGAGTTTGGCCCAAGATATGGAGGTAAAGAAATGTACTATGCTGATGCTATGCGTATATACAAAAATCTTGTTAGGTAAATTCTCCACAAAGTCCGTATTTGTGTTCAGCTCTTTTCTTGGGATGCAAGAGAAAGATGTAGTTGCCCAGATCTGTGGTTATGCAACTCATTAGGAGATTACACTGTTTTGATGTGTGAGGTCATTTTTTCTTTTTAATAAGAGAAACTTTTATTTTATGTATGTGAATCAGTATTTGAATTGGTGCAGAAAACTTGAATACAAAGATCAACTATTTGTATGTCACTACACATATTTGTTTAAATGTTTATGATACTGTTTATATCCTCTGAATTGCAGTAGTAAATGAAATAAACAAGTAGGCCTAACATGAAGTTTTAAAAACCTTGTTCACTTAATAATTCTGTCTGGTATAATTTGTGACATTGCCTCATCTCGTTTATCGTTCAATATAAAAATAATGATGTTCCCCTTCCCAAACAGCCATGCTCCATTGTATTTGCTTGGATGGGGATTCTCACATTTTGAACTTCTTTCAGTATTCGTCTGTTTTTTTGTTAGAATTACTAGGCCTAGTCCAGTTAATTATTTGTTAAACAGCGGTCACGTACCATATAACACCTGTACAAAATTGATGAGATTAATTAAAGTTTTGTAACAGACCATATTTGCCATGATTTTGTTACTTTTGGAGTTTGTTGCAGTCTAGGAATACATTATTTGTTCAGAGCATCTTAAAAAAAAAGCAATGATTCTGTTCCTGTTTTTCTCAATCTTTTGAATTTTCAAATTCATTGAGAAATGCAACATTTGAATCAGTGCATTGTATGTCTAATTTCATGGAAACATTATCTTGCTTTCTCTCCTTTATTGAGATCATTCAAAATAGGTTCAACCTAAAGATCCGTTTCTGAAATGTTTGTCTCTGTATTTGTTCAGGGAGATCCCAAACCACAGGTGTAATTGAGCAACCTGTTCTACATGCCACCTTTATGACTTAAACAATGAAGTTGTCTTTTAAGCATCCAGTTTTTAAATAGGGCTTTAAATTATTTGGGATGTAGTATTGCCCATTGGTATCCTCGAGGGCAGTGGCGCAAACAGATTTGCGAAGGAGCAGTTGTACCTTCATTAAAGTAGCACTCCTTGTGGTCACTGTTCTTAAGAACTCTCAGGACATCAAATTCAGCTTTTCAAGTTTGCCATCAACAGATGCACCTAAAGCCACTCTTGAGTAATTAGTCTGATGAAGTTCTACGGCGACCTCTTAATATGGGATTCATTGTAAACACATCTGTGTGTTGAATTTAACACTTTAAAGGTGGCCATCATCGAAAGGTATTAATGTGCTTGTAATGTAGTTGCTGCATTGACTGTTTAAAAAAAAGTATTGTTATGACCATGTATATCTTTTTTATTTGTGCATTCATTTACTGCAAGACTACAGTTTCACAAAAAATAACATCTTTGATTATACGAGTTAACCTTCATATTGTTGTGCAAATTTAGCATAACTACTAAATCAGTAATGGTGAGAAGTACAATGTCAGACTTTATATTGTGTTAATGTTGTTTGTACAAATGCAATTGGCTGCAATTGTGAAAGGATTGATGTTTTCATTAGTATATAAATGGCAGTCAAATATCTGAACCAATGATAAATTTTGCCCATTATCACTTTTAGGTGGAGAAAACTGTTCTCCAATACTCTTGGTTACTGGTGCTTTAGAATTTATTCACTCTGTTTTGCTGGATGGATTTCACAATACTGACAGTAAGGAGGTCGATGACTTGACTTTATGCCAGGTGTACAAGGACCTTCTCCGACAGCAAACTTGCATGCAAACAGAATTCTGGTGTCTCCCAATAGCCATAAAATGCCTTGAAATATTTCTCTGGTTTTCCTAATTTAAAAATTCCACAAATTCATCAATCTAGACCAATCCTGGAACACTAACAAAGATGGGTGAATAAAAAGAAGCACCCAGCACCTCTGGTTTTATACTGAACTTAAAACTGCGTTGGGGAAACTGGCAGACAGCAGCTGGAAGATCCTATTTTTTGTTTATTCAATCATGTGTAATGGCCTTACTGTTGATTTGCCATTTCTTTTACTTTATGGTTATCATTTTGATCCATGGATATTTAATGGACATATACCTTTAAGTCAAGCAGAGAAGTGAGGAACTCATAAGTTTCTTTTGAACAGAAGAACTCAGACTTTTGGCCCTGAGCGATTGGAAGGATTTGGTTCGATTGGCTGACTGGTGGCCAATGAATTGGCCAAAGGCTGTATTCTGCCCAGCGACAGGAGGCAATTGGGTCCTACCTGGATGGGGTGGTTTTCAGAGAACCAAGGAATGGACTGTCAGATCCTGGACAGTGAGGAACAGCAGCTGTGACTGCCTGTCTCTTTCTTCAGAAGTACTGCAGAGAAGTCTTGATCTGGATGAATCTGCAGTGAAAACCACTACAGACTGAAAACAAAACCTCCAACTGAAGGCCTAGATTGAAGAACGATGTACTGGAAGATGTCCATCTGAAACAAAGACTCTTCTACTTTCATCATTATTTTACACCCTTCTTTCCCCTATGTTTGTCTGTGTGTGTAGAGGGTGGGGCGAGTTAAAGAGAAGGGAGGTAGGTGTTAGATAATAACCAGTTGTATTTGCTGCACATTTAATTAGTTATTAATAAAAATGTAATTGTGTTTTAAATTTACCAACCTGGTGACTAGTTATTGGGCATCTGTAGACCAAAAACTTTGAGTATTTTCTCAGAATTATTTGTTATTTCAGTTCTGAGGCTCCAGGTCAAGTGGGGCTTGTAACACGAGATGTAGGTGTCGCTGGCAGGGTTAGCATTTATTATACAAATTTATTTGCCCTTGAGAAGGTGGTTATATGACATCTTGAACTGATGCAGTTATTGAGTGTAGGTATGCCTGTAGTCCTGTTGGGGTTGAATTTCCAGGATTTTGATCCAGCAACAGTGTAGGAACAGCGATAATATGAGGTGAAATTGAGTCAGTTAAGATTATATTCCATGGAGTTCAGAAGAATGAGGGGGAATCGCTTGAAACCGCTGAAATTCTAGCCGGACTAGACAGGGTAGATGCAAGAAGCCCGATTCGAGGGGGAGTCCAGAACCAGTGACCACAATCTTGAGGATACAGGGTAGACCATTTAGGATTTCAGATAAGGAGAAATGTCTTCACACAGTGTGGTAAGCCTGTGGAATTCGCTATCATAGAAAGTAACAGAAGCCAAAACATTGTGGGGGCAATACTCCGAGCCCCGGGCCGGAGAATCGCCGCGCCTCGACGCTGGCGCGCAATTCTCTGAGGTGCAGAGAATCGCCGCCATTTGGCGCGGCGCCAGCCACGGGCTGCTGGAATCGGCCGCTGGATTCTCTGGCCCGGGTGGGCCGAGCAGCCGCGCGGATATGACAGAGTCCCGCCGACGCCGTTCACCCCTGGTGGCTGCCGGCAGGAACGCTGTGCGAAGGGTCGGTGGGTGGCCTGTGGGGCGGGGAAAAGCGACCCTTCACCAGGGGGGGCCTCCGATGGGGTCTGGCCCGTGATCGGGGCCCACCGATCAGCAGACTGGCCTCTTTCTCCCCCCCCCCCCCCCCCCTCCCCGGGCCTACTTTGTTGTACGACCGGCCCCTGAACACCGACGCCATGTTGAGTCGGGGCCGGTGCGCTGAAGAGGTCCCCTGTGTTGGCGCGTTCCAACCGCATGCACGGGTTGGCGCGGTGCCCATTTGGCGCCGGGAAGGGAGGCTGGAGCAGCGTGAACCGCTCCAGTGCCATGCTGGCCCCCTGTGGAGGACAAAATCGGTCGTACCCGGGCCCGTTTCGCGCCGTCGTGAAACGCGACGGTGTTCACGACGGCACGAACACTTGGTCTCCATTTTGGAGAATCGCCCCCTGTATGTTTTCAAGAAGGAATTAGATGTAGCACTTGGGACGAAAGGGATCAATGGGTATGGGGCGAACCGGCTGTTCAGTTGGATCATCAGCCATGATCATAATGAATGGCAGAGCAGGCTCAAAGGGCTGAATGGCCTACTCTTTTTTTTTCCATGTTTGATGAGTTGCTACAGTGTGTCTTGCAAATGGTAGACACTGCTGCCAGTGCTTGCCAGTGGTGAGGAAGCCAATGTTTAAACTGGCAGATGGGATGCAAATCAAGGGGGCTGCTTTGTCTTGGATGGTGTTGAGCTTCTTGAGTGTTGGAGCTGTACTCATCCAGGCAAGTAGAATGCATTCTATTACTCTTGACTTGTGCCTTGTACATTGTGGACAGGCTTTGGAGAGTCAAGTGATAAGATAGCTACTGCAAAATTCCCAATCTCTGACATGCTCTTGCAGCCAGAGTATGGTGAGCCCCAAGATTTTGGGGGACTCGGCCATGTTAAATGCCATGGAACGTCAAGGGATGATCGGTAGGGGTTCTCTTTCGCAGTTGTGTGGCATCCATGTTACTTCACACATATCAACCCAAGCCTGAATGTTGTCCATGTCTTGCTACAGGTTGGAGTTAATGGCCCTCGCATCTGAGTGCTATGTTTGGATCTTTATTATTCCCTTCTCTCCCTTGTGCTCTAGTTATTTTTGTACCGCAGCTGCTGAAAATGCAAGCTGATTACGTTGCTGCGAGGTCAACAGGACATCTGGGACCTTGCTGAATTACATGACCCAACAGTCTGGCTCTTTAGTTGGTTACTAAACGTTAGGATAGAGAACAAAACAGTGACTAATGAAGAAGCAAATAAGGTGAATCCATGTCAAACTAGACAAAAGAGTAAGAAAAATTGGATTGAGAAAAAGAAAAACTTTTTTCAAATATTTTTAAAGTCTCTGAATGATTTATTACCTGCTGGAGTGAAATTTCACCATTGTAGTTCTTTCTAGATATCAAAGCTTCAGTCACATTGCAGGAACATAAATGTCATCATTAAAATGACCCTTTTATTGCCTAACTTCCTGGAAGCTTAATTTATGTTTATAATGCAAATCCAGCAGTTTTTGAACTAATGATTATCTTTTTTGTGAGGCTAATGGTGCAGCAGTGCAAATTGTCCAACAGATTGTGATGTTTCACAACTGGAAGTGTTATAACTTTGTCACCATAAATTGCTGGGAATTTATTATGCCAGACAATGTGATATATTCATTCTGGCCCATTCTTCCTTTCTTACAGAGGGCTATATTTATACTGAGGATGACTACAGCAAAATACAAGATGGTAACAAAATTGAAGAATGGGCAAATTAATATCAATATGGGTAAATGGGAAATGATGCTCTTTGATATGATGAGAAGACAGCCTATGAGAATCCTGTCCTGGTGCAGGGCTGAAGTATGTCAGAAAAGCTTTTTAAAATGGTGGCCAAAGCTCAGAGTTGGGATTCCTGACCCCACTTCCTGTTCTGGCAATTTTCATTGGTGAGGGAAAAGGTGGAAGCCCGCAGACTGCTATCTTGTTGGCACCATTGCGGATGTGGTCAATTCGTAAATTTTGCCATTTGCTGAAGGCAGGCAGACTTTAATAGTCAACTTAAATCACTCGATAGAGAGGTGAGAACTTAATTAAAACTCAATACAAAAGGTTGTTACTTTGCATACTATTTTGAAATATTGTAGCCTACGTTGTATCTGTTCTAACTGAAGTGAGTGATGATAAAGCTGTGCTTGGGAAGTGACCATTAAATAATGAGACTGCCAGATTTAGTTCCAACATCTGGCGAACTGTCAAAGGAAAGAATAGTATTGTGGAAGTGGAACTGTCTTCAAATGCATTAGGTTGGATTAAATGGATCAAGTGTAACTCTGCATTGGAGAATATTGAAAGTCTAACCCAGTTTGAAATCCAGAGCTGATTTTTTTCCTTGAAGTTTGGTTCAGCCATCTGTTTGGCTGTTTCAAAGTTTTGAGAGATGTCTGAGCTTTTGGCTGCCTTCAAAGGGTGTAATGGATTCTGTTTAGGGTTTGTTTTTTATACAGCTCAGGGGAATGTCAGTTTAATGTTTTGGCTGTTTTTTAACCCACTAATGAATTCTGCTCAGCAGGGTTTATTTACACAGCTTTTCAAAGACTTCCAAGTTCTGTTTATAATGGATACTCTGAGAGTGGCGTGGGGTCCTCCACGCTGATCTTCAGAACTGGCTGGATACATTTGTGAATGAACATGTGCTTTTTATCTTGGCTGCCTCTACATTGGTCCACCTTGTCTCTGCCTTGCACTTGCCATTAAAGATGGATGGTACAACTCCAGGTCACCATCTCAGCCGGATAAAAGTCCTACTGGTGGGCATTACCAGGAAGGATGTGGCATTATGACATTGGGAAAATGCCATCTCTATGGTGGAAATCTAGCCCAGCAAGTCTAAATATGGTAATAGCACAAACGGTTCTAGGAATACAGATTCACAGATCAATAGAAGTAACAACACAGCAAAACCGTAAGTGCAAAGAAAGGACTGGAGTTCATTTTCCAGAGCAGTGACATGACGGCCGACGTTATGAAATCCAGTCACGACCGGCATTTCTGAAAGCCGGTCGCGGTTGTTGGGCACTACTTCCTGTGATCGGGCGACTGATGCCCCCATGACCTTCCTGACACCGGCCCACTACCCACCTAGAGGAGAATTCAAAAGCAGTGAAATTGTGGTAAACAGGTACTTGGTTAAATCAGGTTTTGGAGTACTGTTTACAGTTCTAGTGCTACAAAACAAATATGGAAGTACTGGATAAAGTGCACTCCAACAGCGTTTTTCAAACTTTTTTTCCGGGGACCCATTTTTACCAACCGGCCAACCTTCGGGACCCAACCTGGGCGATCTTCGCAACCCACGCCGGCCGACCTGCGTGACCCACCATTTTCTCTTACCTTGCTGCTGACAAAATGGAGGAATCGCAATCGCGCCCAAAGCACGTGATATCAACGTTCGGGGGGGGCCTGCTCTCTGCCTCCCTTCAGGCAGGAAGATTACATAGAATGTTTTTTTTTTAATTCTGCGTCTCCAATTGTGCAAATTTGCAGGCAACAGCCGCAGCAACCGACTTTTTTTTTTTACAAGTTCAGAAGGGCTTTTTATTTGATGAAATTTTACAGGGAAAAAAGTGCAGAAACTGAAAATGTTTTTGATACACCATCAATAACACCCAACAAGTGATGAACGTAACTGAGGCTTTAATACACTAAACAGCAAGCCTCCTGCTTCTGGACCCGAACTGGGTCGGAGGCAGAGACTTGCCACCTTTATACATAAGCCCGAGGGGAGGAGCCACAGGTGGAGCCAGCCTGGAGAAGCACAGGCATGCACAATACAATACATATAATGCAATAGCGTGGTTTACCACATTCACTCCCTGTTTTTAAAAAAAAAAGGAGTCCGGCGGGGGTGAAGTGGTCTTAAAGGTCAAGTCTGTCGGGGGCCTTGACCTTCCGCCGTGATCGCCTCAGTCCCGGCTATGGTGTGGGCGCCGGCGTCGAGACCTGCGCGTCCGAGAGCGTGCTGTCTTCTTCACCCAGATGTTGAGTCAGCGAAGGGGTGGGGGGGCAGTGTATGGGCGGAGGTGGTGGTGCTTGTCGCTGGTGGGCCCGTGGGTGTCAGCTCGTGAGGGAGGTGGGCAGGGGTGTGGGAAGACGGTGTAGGGTGGGGGGTGGTGGTGATGGTCGCCGGGGAAACTGCCAAGTCTCGAAGGGAGGCCGTGTCCTGCCGCCCGTCCTGGTGTGCCACGTAGGCATATTGGGGGGTTGCATGGAGGAGAAGGACCTTCTCAATGAGGGGGTCGGTTTTATGGCTCCTCTCGCATGCTTCCGGAGAAGGACGGGCCCCGGGACTCAGCCAGGATGGAAGCGAGACCCCGGAGATGGATTTCCTGGGGAAGGCAAACATACGTTCATGAGGTGTCTCATTAGTGGCTGTACATGGGAGCGACCAGATGGAGTGGAGCGCATCAGGGAGGCCCTCCCGCCAGCGGGAGACTGGGAGATCTTTCGACCGTAGGGCCAGAAGGACGGCCTTCCAGACCGTTGCGTTCTCCCTCTCCACCTGTCCGTTACCCCGGGGGTTATAGCTGGTCATCCTGCTGGAGGCGATGCCTTTGCTGAGCGGGAATTGATGCAACTCGGCGCTCATAAAAGAGGAGCCCCGATCACTGTGGATGTAGGCGGGGAACCCGAACAGGGTGAAAAGACTGTGCAGGGTCTTGATAACGGAGGCAGAGGTCATGTCAGAGCAGGGGATGGTGATGGGGAATCTTGAGTACTCGTCAATGATGTTGAGGAAGTACACGTTCCGGTCAGTGGAGGGGAGGGGCCCTTTGAAGCCCATACTGAGGCGCTCAAAGAGTCTGGAGGCCTTTACCAGGTGTGTTCTCTCTGGCCGATAGAAGTGCGGTTTGCACTCAGCGCAGACCTGGCAGTCCCTGTGTAGCACAATCAATCACTCATGAGGCGAGAAGAGATGAAGTCAATCGATGACTTTATTATGCAGACTTGTTCCCCAGCAGCTCGGTTACAGAATGCGGCTGCTGGGAGAGCCCGGGTTCTTATACACCGCCTTACTGGGTGGAGCCAGCAGGCAGCAGATCCAATCAGGGCCCAGTGTCTGTCCACCAATAGCCTCTCGGCATCACTGGGTACCGTACTACCCCTAATACATACCACCACATTCACCCCTTGTTAAAAAAGAACCCGGCGGGGTGGTGGGTCGCATGGTGGTAGGGGTTTACAAAGTTGGTACTGGGATTCTATTAACACAGTGGCTATGCATCAATATCAACGGTTAACTATTTACAATGCCGCTTTTACTGGGCTACTGAATTATTTACAGATCTTGCTTTGTCACGCAGATTCAATGAGTCGATTAGGTGCCCTGGTCGTCCTTGCCGATCGTCTCAGCTCCGGTGGTGGTGCAGGCGCTGGCTCAGGCACTGTCGTCTCTGGGAGCGTGGCGATGTTTGTTCCTGTTTCTCTACTCCTGGGCGGGCATGGGAGGAGGACCGATCCACCCGGGAAGAGAGCGGCTGTGGAGTGTGCCAGCGGGAGGGAGGGGGTGATTGGTGTTGGCGGGGAGGCGGGGAGGCGGGGGAGCTCCGGCGGGTGCCAGGTCCTGCAGGGAGACAGTGTCCTGTCGGCCGTCGGGGTATGCCACGTAGGCATATTGAGGGTTCGCGTGGAGGAGATGAACCCTCTCGACTAACGGGTCCGATTTATGCGCCCGCACATGGTTTTGGAGCAAGATGGGTCCTGGGGCTGCCAGCCAGGTCGGAAGTGACGTTCCGGAGGAGGACTTCCTAGGGAAGACAAGGAGCCGCTTGTGAGGCATTTGATTAGTTGTGGTACACAGCAGCGACCGGATGGAGTGGAGGGCATCCGGGAGGACTTCCTGCCAACGCGAAACTGGGAGACTTCTGGACCGTAGGGCCAGTAGGACGGTCTTCCAGACCGTACCGTTCTCTCTCTCTACCTGACCGTTCCCCCGGGGGTTGTAACTAGTCGTCCTGCTCGAGGCGATGCCCTTGCTGAGCAGGAATTGAAGCAGTTCGTCGCTCATGAAGGAGGACCCCCTATCGCTATGGATGTAGGTGGGGAAACCGAACAGTGTAAAGATGGTGCAGAGGACTTTAATGTCCGTGGCCGCGGTCATGTCAGGGCAGGGGATGGCGAAAGGGAAACGGGAGTATTCGTCAACCACATTTAGGAAGTACGTGTTGCGATCGGTGGAGGGGAGCGGGCCTTTGAAGTCCAGACTGAGGCGCTCAAAGGGACGGGAAGCCTTTATCAGGTGAGCTCTATCTGGCCTGAAAAAGTGCGGCTTGCACTCTGCGCAGATTTGGCAGTTCCTGGTGGCTGTTCGGACCTCCTCGACGGAGTAGGGGA